>NC_133772.1:148645483-148829156 GCF_003597395.2 Chelonoidis abingdonii | reverse complement strand
CGTATATTACATTGGTGGACGTGCAGGTGAATGAACCGGCGATGGCGTGGCTGATCTGGTTAGGTCCTGTGATGGTGTCGCTGGTGTAGATATGTGGGCAGAGTTGGCATCGAGGTTTGTTGCATGGATTGGTTTCTGAGCTAGAGTTACTATGATGCAGTGTGCAGTTACCGGTGAGAATATGTTTCAGGTTGGTAGGTTGTCTGTGGGTGAGGATTGGCCTGCCACCCAAGGCCTGTGAAAGTGTGGGATCATTGTCCAGGATGGGCTGTAGATCCCTGATGATGTGTTGGAGGGGTTTTAGCTGGGAACTGTATGTGATGGCCAGTGGAGTCCTGTTGGTTTTTTTTCTTGGGTTTGTCTTGCAGTAGGAGGCTTATGGGTACACGTCTGGCTCTGCATGGGCATGTTGTGGGGATAAATATGTTAAAAATTGTGAGGCATTCATCAGGGCTTTGGAGCTGTGCTCCAGCTCCAGGCAAAAATCTGCAGCTCCACTGCTCCGCTCTCCAGCTCCAGGCTCCGCTACAAAGTCCTGGCATTCATAGCTCGGTAAAGGGGGCCTTATATGTGCCTAAGATAGATAGAGACCAGATTTGGGACTTATGCAACTGCTTCCCTTAAGAGATTGTTCTCAGGTTTGTCTGTGAACTTGAATCATCTACGAAGGCTAACTCCAGAGCTGTGTTTCTCTCTGCCCTGCTCTGCTCTCCTCTGCTGCTGGGGAAGAAACTGGTGAAGAATGAGAAAAATAGCTGAGAGAATGTTTGTAGAATGGCCTGGGGAAGAAGACATTTAAAAACAAACAAACAAAAAAAAACCATCTGGTGGGTTAGTGTTAAAGTGAGCCACAATTTCCCTGGTAGGCCGGTTTCCAACATCCATGGTATCAGAGCTATTTGGAGAAAAGCAGGACTTTTGCCTTTTAAACATTGTGTTACATTTCTTAACAGTTTAAAAAGTCTTGTCCCTGCAAGAAATATATATTCTAGTAGCTGTCAAATAATGTTGCTGGAATTGTTATTTCAAATGCCCTGGAAGAGAAGTTTCCCTCTCTTCATAGCCCAGATAGGGAATTGCTTCCTAAAAGGCTTGGAGTAATAATAAATACCATGCTAAAATGACAGAACGTCTGGAATCCAGCCACTAACAATAGTCTCAGTGAGTGCAAAAAGCCTCTGCACAGATGGCTGTGGTCTCCTCCAGGTGTCCAGTGCTCTGTGCTGACAGCTGCAGGTTTAAGGAGGGGGAGACCCTTTCTTGCGCCACAGGGGGAGCCAAACTTCTCACACCTTACAAAATGTGATCTAACCTACTGCTGTGTAAATAGCATGGTTTACATAGAGGACTTCTGTGTATGGATTTGTATAGGAATTAATTTGTCAGTGGCCTCCTTGATAAGTTACAGCCTATGCATATGGAAAAGATTTTTAAAATGATGTAATGTCTCTGTATGAAATACATGTACCCACTTCCTCCCCCACCCCCCAGAAGCAGAGGAAACTGGAGGTGGACCACATGGCATTTGTTTTCCTCCTGGATCAGGCTCCAAGCAATTTTTTAAAGCAAATTTCAGGTTATTTGAGTCTAGAAGGCTGTCACCCGAGAGGTTGGACCTTTTGGTAATCAGTCAGGAAAGTGAAAAGTGGCTTTTCTGGATGAGCTTGCTACATGTACAATCACTGTGCACATCTATCTCAGAAGGCACTAAGCAGCAAATGACAGGGAGAGAGGGGTCTGGTTTTAATTGGATATCAGAATGAACTTTAACATAAAAATCTTCAGCATCATATTCATCATCTGAACTAGATGTAATGTTCAGCCTAAACTTTGCTGTTTGATGGATAATATCCCCAGAAATAAGGTCTGTATATTTCCTTGGCAAGTTGCTGCACAGAAGTTTAAGATTTGCCATATTAGATCAGACCATTGGTCCATCTGGTTCAGTATCCTGCCTTCAGCAATGGACTACGTCTGATGCTTCAGAGAAAAATAATCCCATCTTTTCCAGAAAGCACCTGTCCAGTAGCACTATGCTGTGCAGGTGGATGGTGAAGGTGGTGCTTTCCTCACTCATGCGTTGATCAGCTGATGACTAGAATCAGGAGATTTCATTCTTAGTGTGTGTAACAGTTATCAAAGGACTCAACCCCCTTCTCTAGAGCAAAGGGGAACTTGCAAACTATACTCTTAAAACTCAAAATCTGTCTGAATTTCTTTAACCTACTGTTTTAGAAATGTGACAAAGAGTCCAGTGGCACCTTATAGACTAACAGACTTATTGGAGCATAAACTTTTGTAGGTGAATACTCACTTTGTCAGACATCTGACGAAGTGGGTATTCACCCACAAAAGCTCATGCTCCAATACGTCTGTTAGTCTATAGGTGCCACAGGACTCTCTGTCGCTCTTTACAGATCCAAACTAACATGGCTACCCCTCTGATACTGGTTTTAGAAATGACACCCACAATTGTTCCTTAGAGGTTTTTAAGGTCCGGGTTGAAAAAGCCCTGGCTGGGATGATTTAGTTGGGAATTGGTCCTGCTTTGAGCAGGGGATAGGACTAGATGACCTCCTGAGGTTCCTTCCAACCCTGATATTCTATGATTCTATGAATTCCTGTAATTGAAAGAGATCAGAGGAAAATGCATTTATCTATGTTTTTACACTGGGCAGTACTTTGTGCATAGTCAGTTTTACTGTTTCCATTATGCAGTACTAGAGTAAGTTTCCCCTGTTCTTTGTGTGAGTACTTCACAGAGAAAGGGGAGAGAAAATTCATTTTAAAATAGGGAGATGGGGGGCTGTAAAACCACAAAAATTGGCAGAGGACTCAGAGGCAGGTACTATCCTTGATATTTTTTAATTGACTAGCTTTCAAATTGACTGTATGCCTTTACAGTGCATTCCTCCTTCAGCTGAGTAAGATTACTGACATTTCAAAAGAAAATAATTCTCTGATGACCTTAGCTGACTTCTCTTCCTCCATTTCATTGGCTGTATAGCATATTCACTCTGCTCTCAGTCAGAGAAATATACTGTATAACATCTGACCACTGTATTCTTTCCCCTGCAAGGATACTCCCTTGCAAGACTTTCTGTAAAATCAAATCTAGTTTTATCTCTAGTCCTGTCTAATTGCTTTTCAACAGAGACTTTATATGGCTGGTGCCGCTGGTCTCCAGAGGAGTGAATGTTCATGGTGGATAAATGGCACCAATATAAACTTAGCCTCATTTGTGAAGCACCCAGCATGTGCCCAGTCCTGTACACAACCCAAAATAAAGATAGTGCTGCAGCACTGACAATCTAAGCCAGGAGTGGGCAAACTTTTTGGCCCAAGGGCCACATCAGGGTTGCAAAACCGTTTGGAGGACCTGGTAGGGAAATCTATACCTCCCCAAACAGCCTGGCCCCCGCCCCTATCTGCTCCCTCCCACATCCCGCCCCTGACTCCCCCCATCAGAACCCCAAACCCATCCAAACCTCCTGCTCCTTGTCCTCTGACTGCCCCCTCTGGGGATCCCCCGCCCCTAACCACCCCCGGGACCCCACCCCCTATTCAATGCCCCCTGCTCCCTGGCTGCCCCGACCCCTATCTACACCCTTGCCCCCTGACAGCCCCCCTGAGACTCCCATGCCTATCTAACCCCTGCCCCCTTCCCCGTTCAGTCTACATTTGTTCCATGTTGACCTTCATACACTGATTGTGCTCAACGCCTCTCGGGGAGATGATGTTATTATGTCGCTGTAACGGTGCACTTACGTCAGTGGGAGATGACTTTAAGTGGAGCCCCGTGCACAACTAGATTGATGCAAGGCAGTTTACATCAGCCTAACTTTGTAGTGTAGACCAGGCCTACATCACTTTTGAAATTAGGACTTAGGCTTAGCTCCTAAATCCCTTAGGCAATTACACTACTCATTGGCAGGGGGTGAGGGGGCAATAGGCAGAATGATCAGAGTTGAGTCAAAGCCATTTGCGAAGAGCCTTGAAGGTGAGGCTAAGCGTTACCTTCATGCTAAAGGTGTGAGGGAGCCACTGGTGAGATTCAATGAGGGTGGGGAAAAGATACATGAATAAAGAAGTGATGTGAGCTGCTCTGTCTGAGCTTTGCTTCCCACTGTCTTCCAGGGAATCCTAGAAACCAGGTGTAAAAGAACTCCTACCATAGCCCCAGGAAGCTCATGCACTGCCAGTCATCCTTTTTGTTCTGCCTCTCTCCATATTTTACCCTTTCCCATTTAGAGGCCTGACTAGGATCAATGAGATGAAATTTTCAAGAGGGAACATGCAGGTTGAATCTCACCAAAACACTCCCTGATGGCAGTGCGACATATTAATTAAGAAATGGAATATTCTCCCAAGGGAAGTGGCAGAAACCCCATTGCTTGGGATGTTCAAATCCAGGACAATGCAGTAGCAAGTACTGCAGGGAGCCAACCATGGATGCCCTAGCATGATATTTTTCATCTCTAACATCTATGGTTATTTTTACTTAGTATATGTGTTACCTTTCTCAGCAAAGAGAAAAAACAACTGTTGTCTTAATTGTCTCTCTTATCTTCTTAGATGTTTCCTTAATGCACATGTTGCCTGTGACTTGCCAGTGCATCAGAACAAATCAAAGATGGGAACTGGGAACTGGAATAACCTCAATTCTCACCTCCTCCTTGTTATCAGTGTCTTTCTTTATTTGCATTACAATAGAATCATTGAATCATAGAATATCAGGGTTGGAAGAGACCTCAGGAGGTCATCTAGTCCAACTCCCTGCTCAAAGGAGGACCAATTCGCAACTAAATCATCCCAGCCAGTGCTTTGTCAGGCCTGACCTTAAAAACCTCTAAGGCAGGAGATTCCACCACCTCCCTAGGTAACCCATTCTGGTACTTCACCACCCTCCTAGTGAAATAGTGTTTCCTTATATTCAACCTAGACCTCCCCCACTGCAACTTGTGACCATTGCTCCTTGTTCTGTCATCTGCCACCACTGAGAACATCCTAGCTCAGAGGTGGGCAAACTACAGCCCACAGGCCATATCCAGCCCGCGGGACCGTCCTGCCTGGCCATTGAGCTCCTGGCTGGGTAGGCTAGCACTCAGCCTCTCCCCTGCTGTTTCCCCTCCCCAGCAGCCTCAGCTCGTCATGCTGCCAGCACTCTGGGTGGCGGGATTGTGAGCTCCTGCTGGGCAGCACTGCTGCAAGAGCCGCTGGGTGTAGTGTATTAAATTGCTCCCTGTAGGAATGTGCTACTCAAGGAGCACCAGGGCTGGTAGCCATAACTAATACACAGTAAGTAGCACCTTCCTATGGGGAGCCAATTAATACACGACATCTGCCCTCCATACAGTTTCAGAACCCTAATGTGGCCCTCAGCCCAAAAAGTTTTCCCACCCCTGGCCTAGCTCCATCCTCTTTGGACACCCCCTTCAGGTAACTGAAGGTTGCTATCAAATCCCCTCTCACTCTTCTGCAAACTAAACAAGCCCAGTTCCTTCAGCCTCTCCTTGTAAATCATGTGCCCCAGCCTCCTGGTCATTTTTGTTGCCCTCCACTGGATTCTCTCTCCAATTTTTCCACCTCCTTTCTGCGTGGGGGGCCCAAAACTGTATGCAATACTCCAGATGTGGCCTCACCAGAGCAGAGTAGAGGGGAAAAATCACTTCCCTCGGTCTGCTGGCAATGCTCCTACTAATGCAGCCCAGTATGCCATTAGCCTTCTAAGCAGCAAGGACACCCTGCTGACTCATATCCAGCTTCTCATCCACTGTAATCCCCAGGTCCTTTTCCGCAGAACTACTGCTTAGCCAGTCGGTCCCCAGCCTGTAGCAGTGCATGGGATTCCTCCGTCCTAAGTGCAGGACTCTGCACTTGTCCTTGTTGAACCCCATCAGATTTCTTTTGGCCCAATCCTCCAATGTGTCTAGGCTGGGGATGGATGAGGTGTCCACTATCTGAGCCACTGTCCAAACACAGAGCAAAGAGATGGTGCCTGCCCCCAAATGGAAGCAATAAAACAGACAGGGGCAGCACAATGAGATGACTCCAGCCAGCCTGGGAAGCGATGGTTGCAGCTCACCAGATGTGTAACCAGTGCCAAGAGATTCACATTCTTGTGATGCTGTCACATCAGTGCCTGATCCTGACTGGTGCTGAGGGGGCACTAGTCCTGGTGAAGTCAGTGGAAGTTGTGGGTGCTCTATACCAAAGAAGAACAGGCCCATATAATCTAAATAAAGCAGAGCTGGAGATGTTTCTTTTTTGGAAAATGCTAATCCAGTTGAATACATGCCATTGGCATTAAGGAGCCTGCTGGCTAATTTCTTTCATTGATTTCAACTTTAAATGACACCAGTTGCATTTAGCAAAAAATAGCTACACAAAACACTACAATTACAGCAATTGGCCACCGCCGTGTGTATTTGTTTTCTACTGCTGCTGCCACATTCATGTTTTTAATATGACACAAGCCTTCTGTCACCGGAGACCCTGCAATCAATTCTGTACAGTCACCTGGGGTTTGGAGCAGGGAACATTAATACCCTTTGTTAGCTGGGTAAATTCTATTTCCCTTTTCATTGTCCTGAGCGCCTTGTCAGTGTAACGTTACACCCAGGGTAGGAGACTTTTACAAAGGAACTTTAGTGAAGGCTGGCAAATTACAATTCATGTGCTTGTGAATGGTAAAGTCCTAAGGGATGGGTGGAAGCGATGCACCTGGTGTGAATAATGACATGCTCAAAATCGGGGGAAAGGCCGAAAGCAACCGAAATGCCAGGTGATTGTTCTGAATTGCAGTGGAAGAACTTTTGATGCTGGAGGAACAAATGTGCTGCTCAGGAGTCTAAATTTGATGGAACGATTAATCTTTTCCTTTTCTTCCTCATTCTTCTTTCCTTTACATTCTTTGTCTTGGTTCCCAGATCAACACCTGGTGGCAGCGGCTGTGTGAGGAATGAAACCCCACGGAGGCTTATTTCGACCAAAGTTGTATTTTGAGCAACCTGCTCCTTTGTTTCTCAAACTCATCTGTGAGCTGTAAAGCAAAACCCCTTGACTGATTGACCTAGGAATTTTAATGTACTACAAGCCATTTGAGCTGGGATTTCTGAAAACAGCATCTACTGTGTTGCAGTCACTAATGTGATGAGCTATGGTGGTAGTCCTTGACTTAAATCTTGCTTCATTCGGTTTACCTGTTTTTCATGATTATTACTGGATTGAAGCCATAAAATAGTGATCACCTTTCAAATTATGAGTACTTGTGGCACCTTAGAGACTAACAAATTTATTTGAGCATAAGCTTTCAAGGGTTAAAGCCCACTTCATCAGATGCATGCAGTGGAAAATACAGTAGGAAGATAGATAGATATACAGAGAACATGAAAAATGAGTATTACCATACCAACTCTAATGAGACTAATTGATTAAGATGGGCTATTATCAGCAGGAGAAAAAAAAAACTTTTGTAGTTACGTTCACTTGCTCATACAGCTGCAGCAGAAAGCAGAGAGTGACAAAAGAGATCAGTTTAAAAAATGGTGTATACTTTACATAAAAATATACCAATCAATGTTGCAGAAGAAAAAACCAAGATAATGTTAATGAAAAAGAGAGACTGTGAATTGGGAGTGTTTTTAGGAATGTGTTGTGAATACAACCTCATGAATGTTAATATTTTATATGTAGAGTAAAGCTGATTCCCATCCACATTTCTGCAGAAGGCTAGTTAACATAAGAATGGCCAGACCGGGTCAGACCAAAGGTCTATCTAACCCAGTATCCTGTCTTTTGACATTGGTGAATGCCAGGTGCTTCAGGGGGAATGAACAGAACAGGTAATCACCAAGTGATCCATCCCTTGTCGGCCCTTCCCAGTTTCTGGCAAACAGAGGCTAGAGGCACCATCCCTGCCCATCCTGGCTAATAGCCATTGATGGACCTATCCTCCATGAATTTATCTAGTTCTTTTTTAAACCCTCTTATAGTCTTGGCCTTCACAACATCCTCTGGCAAAGAGTTCCACAGGTTGACTGTGTTGACTAGTTCAGGCATGTTATGAAATGTCACAAATTGGCCCAGAACCTCAGCTATGGTCTAGCAACATTAATCACAGCTAAGATGGAAGGAATGTAGATGCCTTTCATGTCCCCTCAATCTTGGGACCACTCTGCAATGAGCTAACCCCACCGAAGGGTGCTCTAAACTACACCAGTTGCAAACAACCCCTGGTGACATATATGGCGACTGGGTTACAGGGGAACTTTAGCCTCACCCCATCTCCCCAGTTATGCCCCCTAGGGTGGCAGGTGGGAGAGCGGGAGCAGAAGACCCAAGGCCATGTTTCTGTGCCACCTGACCTGAGGATCATTCAGTGCAAGAGAAAGATCAGCTAGAAGCTAGATATGCTAGGCCAAGGCCCACTTCGCAGTGGTGCAAAGTGGCTGGAGCATGACCAAGGCTCTAATAACTCCATAGCATGGAGCAGCTGCCCTACTTTGGTTCAGGGAGCTCTGCAGCATCTTGCTACTCCAACACGTAGTATGCTTATATGAAGGGCTGTCCTGCTGGTGTTTCCAGACTCTGGAATGAACAACACATCAGAACGTGCACTGAAGAGGCAATGCTGAGCACAGGTGCCAACTCAGCCCATCGTAAAGTTAATCATTTGCAAAGAGTAATTATAACTGATTAAACCTGGGAAATTTAAACTCCGAAATAGAGTTTTTACTTTTCACTCAACCCTCCTCCCTCCCACGAGTTGGTTATTTTTCCTGTTGTTTAAAAAAAAAAATCACTGTAACTCACGAAAAAAATCAGGGTAACAGTGAAAATTGGTTGTGAATTAAGATAGTGAGTGAAATGCTGAAGTCAATGGCAAATTCCCACTGACTTCAATGGGGCCCAGGTTTCACCCTATGTTTTTAAACTGACTTATTGAGGATTTTCTTTGTTTTGTTTTTCAAAATTATTTCCATTAGAAAAATAAATTCCAAGATGACCTAGTTTATTTTGCAGTATAATGAAGGCTGATAGAATATTTTATACAACAGGTATAAAAGAATCACAGGGCCAGATTCTCAGGTGGTGTAAATTGAAATCAGCAGGGCTACCCTGTTTTACACCAGCTGATGAGCTGGCACACATCTTTAACGCATCTTTTGACTTCCTATGTAAAAGGAGAACAAAAATGGAATGTGTATCTGGTTCACAACAGGATCTAATAATTAATTTAGCCATTATATGTGATCCATCTTTACAGCTCACAATAGAACTGAAATTAAAAAATCCCATCCCTAAATTGTATGTTTTATTGCTTGAAATGGTTAATAAGTGTGGGAATCGAGACAGGTAGGTGAGAGACTGACAATTCTACTGCCATGATATAATTTAGTTCTTGTCATGCTTTGTTTCTTTGTGCAGCCATTAAGTCAAGCTAATGCAGACACACAGCACCTACCATGGTTTTCCCTGGGGCTGGGGATCTAATGTCAGTAGGGTACGATCCAATTCACATTGAGATGGATACATTAAATCTTTTTGCTTGGGGTCTTGTCAAGAAAAGCCGATCTGCTTGATATCAAATGCACTGAGAGCGCCCCAGCCCATAAAAGCGGCTTTGCGTGCTCTTTGATACAGAATAGATTGTCACTAAACCTCTGAGGCACTGTTGTCAAGGTCAATACTACTGATCTTTTTTAACAACTGGGGGGAAAAGATTATATCAAAATATGACCTTTAAAGAACCTCATCTTTGGAGAATCAAAATATTTTTTTTAATGCAAAAAGGATGTTAAATATGTTATTACCTATGAGCTTCCCCCACCCTCCCTTTCTAAGAAACTGGCAGTTTTTATCCATTGTAGCGGAAGAATAGCTCAAGAAACCATTTAGAGGTAGCAAGATAATAGTATAACCAATGACATTCAAGAGAATGCTAATTTGAAGAATTCACACAAAGACGTTTATAAAATATTTAGGCTATTTGGGGCCATAAGTAAATGTTTCCAGCTGTCTGATTTGCATAATAATATTGATTCATGTATTTATGTATTTACATGACTGTAGTGCTTAGGAGCCCTACTTGTGGGCCAGCTCCCCACAGTGCTGTATGAACACAGAGACAGTCCCTGCCCCAAAGATCTTACAATCTATGTGTAAGACAAGAAACAACTGATAAATTCAGGCTGCTGGGGGAAGTACAAGGAAACTATGAGACAATACGGACAGCATGATCCGCTGTGGACTTTGCACACCAGCAGCATTTAGATAGCATTTTTCATCCAAGACTCTCAGAGCACGTAGCTAGCTCATGTCATTGGATTGCATGATCTTATTACTGCTACCCTCATCTATCCTTTCTATCCCCCCCTCTTCCTATTGTTTGTTACCCTCACTTCTTGTATCTGGTTTTAAATTAGATTGTAGGACCTTCATGGCAGGGACTGCATCTATCTATCTATTCGTACAGCACCTAGCACCTTAATCCTGAATGGAACCTTTGTACACTACTGCACTGTAAGTATTAAATTATTCACACGTTACATGCAATCCCAGTGAACTGCAGCTGCCTCTTGGTGTCACCTATTGAGCTCACAACGGAAGGCAAAAGACACATTAGGCCGGGAACACCAGGACAAACCCTGACTCTGAAAAAATGTGCCAGGGAATCTTGAATGGACGCAGTTCACAGCTCACCAATATGCCTCAGACCTGTTGTGAGGGGGCTGCCTATAAGGCAAAAGGATCATTTAGTTGCCAAATCCACTACGTTTTTAGCACCTCTGCCGAACCTGACAAAAGGATGCTAGTTTTGATAAAGACAGGTGGGCTAAACCAGAAAGTCATTTCATGTAAGCCACCAAACAGTGCGCCGATAGGAATATCGGAATTGCCAGACTGGATCAGACCCACAGTCCTGTATCTTGCCCTTGATGGTGGCTGGTACCAGATGCTCCAGAGGAAGAGGTAAGAACCCCACAGTAGGAAGATATGGGCTAAGCTTCCCCCCACATAGGTATCATTATGGTCTCTGATAGAGATTAATTTGCACCCTGTCATAAGTCTCACCCCCACTCTGAACTTTAGGGTACAGATGTGGGGACCTGCATGGACACTTCTAAGCTTAATTACCAGCTTAGATCTGGTCTTGCTGCCACCATCCAGCATATCTGAGTACCTGGATCACTCCCTTTCCCCCAAAAACCTTCCCCTCCCTGGGTAGCCTTGAGAGACTCCTCCACAAATTCCCTGGTGAGTCCAGATCCAATTCCCTTGGATCTAAAAAAAAAAACAGGGAAAAAATCAATTAGGTTCTTAAAAGAAGGCTTTTAATTAAAGAAAAGAAAGCTAGAAGAAAGAAAAAAAAATGGCTCTGGGAGACAGTATACCAGCGTATCTCACAGACAATAGATTGAAAACACAGGATGTTCCCCCAGGCAAAAACTTTAATACACACAAGAATACCCACTTTGATAATTCCCCTAATTGCACCAAGACAAGTTACAAAAGAAAACAAACATAAACCTATTTATTTCTTTCTAAAACTTACTACTCTGATAAGAGGCTGGTTCCTTGATCTTTTTCCCTCGGGCTAAAACTGAAACTGACTAAACAAAGGAAACTTCCCTCCTTCCTTTTGAAACATCTTGGTCCCCCATTGGTTCCTTTGGTCAGGTGTCAGCTAGGCTAGGTGAACTTCTTAACCCTTTACAGGTAAAAGAGGCATTAACCCTTAACTATCTGTTTATGACACACCCTGAAGCACAAGATTATTAAGAACCAGGCTCAGATCTGAACCTGTACTAATAAATGCCCCTTTCCATGCAAAATGCCTGTACAACATGGCAGGGACTCTGGCAGAGACACCCACCCACTGTATACCATAGCCAACTAGGCCACAGCTACACTATAGCTGAGGTTGAGGTTCTTTTCCATTCCACCCCTCCCCTTCCCCTTTTAGCCTCTTATAATGTCCCATAAAAGCAGCACTGAGATTTCCCAAATTCGGCCTTGTCCCCAAAGTGAAGGAAGGCTGATCTCATGGTTAATGCACTGGACTGGAGCTCAGGAGAGCTAGGTTAAATTCCTGGCTGTGCCATAGATTTCCTATCTTGTCTTGTGAAAAATGAGGACAATAGTATTTATTTTCTCCTACTCCTTGTCTGTCTTATTGTCTAGTTAGAGCTGAAGTTTTTTGGGGCAGGCGCTGTGTCTCGGTGCCTGTATGGACAGCACCTAAATCAAATCGCTTTAGGGAGACTGTAAGACAAATGATATTTAATAATATTTTGAAAGTTTGGGAACTTTCAGGTTTTGCCTACTTTGAGTTATATGAAAAATGGTGTTTTTAGTACTTGAAATGGTAATCTTCTTTTTCTTTCTTTCTTTCTTATGCAGAACTCAGACAAACAACTGACCACATATCTTAACCTTACCTAAATAAAACTTTTCCTGAAGTCCATCACCTTATTTTTTAAAATGTACCTATGCTGACCTGCCAGAGTTTAACTGAATTAGTACATTCTGCTGATGTACTGAATCATGAAAGCTATAGACATTTGTAAATGTCAGCAGGATTCCAAGATGAAATTCCAACATTGATATTTACTTCAGGACCTTCATTACTATTTATTCCCCATGTACATGCTCAGGCATAGATCTGAAAGTATAAATATGCTGAGGAAATTTCTGTGGACAGCAGAACTATGATTTAGAATATATACATCCATGAGGCAAGAAGAACATGTAATGCACGGGAAACACTAAACAGAGGCTTTTGCTGGGAAATCATCTTTTTTATATGCTCTAGTTCAGTTTACACTTCAGCCATCAGCAGCAGGGCCCATGCAAAGGTAAGGAGAAATTACATTACTTTACATCACATTTACATTATTTTTCCTGATGTATTTAGATCAGGATGATAAATTAATCATGAATCATGGTCCGATTCACAAAAGTTTATCGCCTGGTTTATACTCCTGCATTTGCAGAATTTAAATGTACTGCACTAGACACTCCACAGATTTTCTATTCACTGAACCCATCATGTGCCAAGTGTTTCCTTCCTTTTAGTGAACAGAGGGCCAGGGCTAACCAGGAATGTAATGGCCTAGTTTGAGCTCCAGACGCAGCTCTCTCCTCTCCTGAAGATGGCCTAATGGGTACAGCCTGCCTTGTGGTGGGAGCAATGAGCATGAAACTGACTCCCTGGCTTGAACCCTTGCTAATAAAAACCAGCAGAGAAAACATTCCCGCATTCACAGAATTAAGGTTCTAATCCTGCCGGGTGCTGGGAGCCTTCTGAGAGGTGCGAGGCCTCCAGGGGTGTTGAAGGCATGCAGCATCTTTCAAGAAGATATTAGAAGCATACAGAATCAAACTTGAGGAACATAAGAATGGCCATCCTGGGCCAGACCAAAGATCCGTCTAGCCCAGTATCCTGTCTTCTGACAGTGGCCAATGCCAGGTGCCCCAGAGGGAATGAACAGAACGTAATCATCAAGTGATCTATTCCCTGTCACTCATTCCTAGCTTCTGACAAACAGAGGCTAGGGACACCATCCCTGCCCATCCTGGCTAATGGCCATTGATGGACCTATCCTCCATGAATTTATCTAGTTTTATTTTGAACCCTGTTATAGTCATGGCCTTCACAACATCCTCTGGCAAAGAGTTCTACAGGTTGACTGTGCGTTGTGTGAAGAAATACTTCCTTTTGTTTGTTTTAAACCTGCTGCCTATTAATTTCAATTGGTGACCCCTACTTCTTGTGTTATGAGAAGGAGTAAATAACACTTCTTTGTTTACTTTCTTCACATCAGTGATGATTTTATAGACTTAGATCACATCCCCCCTTAGTCGTCTCTTTTCCAAGCTGAAATGTCCCACTCTTATTAATCTCTTCTCATATGGAAGCTGTTCCACATCCTTAATCATTTTTGTTGCCCTTTCCTGTACCTTTCCCAAGTCCAATGTATCCTTTTTGAGATAGGGTGACCACATCTTCACGCAGTAGTCAAGATGTGGGCATGCCATGGACTTATATAGAGGCAGATATTTTCAGTCTTATTATCTATCCCTTTCTTAATGATTCCCAACATTCTGTTGTTCTTAAGGATTGTTAAGAGTCTTGGTGTAGGTTTTTCTAAGGCTAGGTCTACACTGGGTGGGGAGGTCGACCTAAGATATGCAACTTCAGCTTTACGAATAGCTTAGCTGAATTTGGCGTATCTTAGGTTGATTTACCTGGCTGTGAGGACGGTGGCTAGTCAACTGCTGCCACTCCCCCATTGACTTCGCTTCTGCCTCTTGCCGCGGTGGAGTTCCAGAGTCAACGGCAGAGCTATCGGAGATCAATTTTATTGCATCTACACTAGACACGATAAATCGATCCCCGATAGATCAATCACTATCCGCCGGATAGGCAGGTAGTGTAGACGTACCCTAAGTTGACAAAAGAGCTAGGCGCAGAGATCTCAGAGTGAGACTGGGACTTGTGCACCTAATTCACTTTGGTGCTTTGGAAAATCCCACACTATGGTCTTAATAATGCTCAAATCTTGGCTCCTGCCTCAGGCTCACTTCAATATAATTGGGTGAAGGAAAGATTTACCCGTTTGGGCATGACTCACACTTTCATCAGGTAGGGATGAAATGTGGCACATTGTGGAGATGGTGAGAAGCAGATACAGCAATAGTCTAGCCCAAAACGCAAGTCTGTACAAACCAGGCAGTGGAGGGGGTCGGTATCCATGTTTATGGAGATTTTGTCCTTTGGATGTTGTATCTACTTGGTTTATACACAAGAAAAGATGCTTTAAAAAAAAAAAAGCCCAATCCCACCGATTTGGGATCTGATAGCCAAGCTGAGTTCTTCCTTCTTCCATATCACTACCTGTCCTGCCGGCCACAGTCTGCTCTGACTGGCATCTTATCTTCAAACCCTGGACGTGCTGATTGCTCTCAAATGTGCCTCATTTGCAAGTGAAGAGGTGGGTTTTTTCCTACCTGTCCTGCATATTCAACCTGGGATCTGAAGGTGAGCTGGTTTCTTTCCTTCTCGCACATCCTCATCAGTAAGAAAGTTTCTGCCCCCTTTTACACCCTCTGTAAACAGCTTGGTTTCTTACAGTACATTGAAAGAAGGCCCAAAGGCAGGGCTCGATTCAGCCTGTGACCCTGCTTCTCCATCATGGCTCATCCCATCCCATGGTCTCCTCTTTTCCCAGAGGCAGGATGGCGTCCCATTCACTCAGGAACATCAGCTGGGTTCTTCTCCTTCCCCATGCCTAGAAAGGTAGCAATTTCAACAAAGGGCCCCTAGTGATTACACCCTGGCTTTGGAGTTCCTAGGCAAGTGGATTGCCTGGCCCCTCCGCACTCTTCTCCTTCTGCCACACATACTGTTGGGGTGTAGTTAGTGCGGGATATCCCCACCCAAACAGTAGATCTTGGATTTCCTTTAAGTATCTTATGAACCCTCTAGTGATGTTCACTGTCTCCCATATTTTAGAAGCTGCCATAGTATGTACATAGCTGGCTTTGCGTGTTTGTGTATATTTAGTAAACATGGTAATTTGGGACCCAGCTGGTTCAGTGTGACTTTACCTTTTTGTTGTAAAAAGAGCAAAAGATGCAACAACACCCCATTGAGATACCTAGGGAAGATCACACTCCACAGGGCTGTTGTTTCAGGCTGTCTGCAGACTCCGGAAAGTGTAGCATCGATGATGGTTGAGTCATGTTTTGCAGATTTTCTTCTTAAGTATGTGGGTTAGGGATTGGCACTTTTTCTTTAAATGAAAGCTCAATGTTTTTGTAATCATATGACCTAGGAGTTGCGGCCCTAAGCATGAACCTATAGTGTCTATCCCTTACTTTAGCCCTGCCCAAAGGAGTAATATCTGCAGGTTCCATGGAGCAAGAGTGATGCAATGGATCCTCACGGAGGTTTTTCTTCCTTCTCCTGGCAGATGGTGCCATGGATTGGGGAGAATTGGTCCAGAAAGTGTCTGAAGCTTAACTTCCCTAGAGAGGGCTGCCCTATTTGGTACCTTCAAGACACTTGACAAGGATGACATGACTGATAGTGTTGACAGCAATGTGGAGATTCTCTATTGATCTATTGAGTGGCTGTCATAAGTAGATAGGTAAGGGTTAATTTTCTTTTACCTGTAAAGGGTGAACAAAGGGGGAACCAAACACCTGACCAGAGGACCAATCAGAGACCTGGATTTTTTTTAAAGTCTGGGAGGGAACTGGAAACTCGGGGTCTTTTTGTTTTCCTCGGCTGTGAGTAAACAAGCTTTTCTTCTAACTCCATCTTTTTTCAAATAGCTACTATCAAGTGTGAGTACAAAGGAACCAAAGTAATCGGCTGTGATGTGCTTTGATTTGTATTTACATGGGTGTTGATTTGCTGGACTGGTTTAATTGGGCTATCTTTTAAATCAGACTGTTTATTCATATTTTCTTATAAGCAAGAGCCTATATTGATCTCTTAATGCAGTATTATTGTTCTGTATTTTCTTTCTTTTTATATAAAGTTTTCTTTTTAAAACTTGTGGAAGTTTCTTTTCCTAGTGAGGCAAAGGGGAGAGGAATTTCTGTGCCCGGAGTCCTGTTACATCTGTGACAGGCTAGGGAGGGTGGGAGAAAGTTACGGGGAAAGAGAGAGAGAGAATCAGCTCTGTTCCCTGGTGCTTAAGGCTTGTCTCTTTGGAGAGACGGAGACCAGTTTCTTGGTATTGTCATGTAAAGAGATTGCATCAATCCCCTCAGCTCGGAACAACGGAGAGAGAGGGAGGAGGGAGGGGAGATCATTCCTTTGCCGGTAGACTCATACTTCTGAGTCTTGGGGGTCCTCCCAGGGAAAGTTGGGGAGGCCAGAGAGGGGGGTCCCCCCCCAAGGAATTTGGGGGAACCCAGGCTGATAGTAGCCTCAATACTATCTGGTGGCAGCGAAATAAGATCCAAGCTGGGTATAAGCTTGGGAAGGTTCACAGTAAGCACCCAGATTTTGCACGCTAAAGTCCAGATTTGGGATAGACGTTTACCACAGTGGCACTTGCAAAGTGAATCACACCTGAAACCTGGAGGGGATGTAGAGAAAGGGAGCATCAATGATGGGTTCAGTGGAGGTGGTAAAGGGGAGGAGATTGGCCTGGAGGGTAGTGGGGCACATGTGGTCATTGGAGAACAAGGAGCCTGGGCTCATGGCAGCAGTGGCCTTATACATAGTTTAATTCTTCGGTTAGCTAGACATTGCGAACTTCTCCCAGGACTCAGTGAGGGAAGGGAGGGAAGAAGACACATTCAGAGGTAGAGTAGATAGCTGGGGCCACCAGCACCTTCAGCAACAAGTGAGAGGAGAAGCTGCATCTTAGCTATCAGGTGTGGGTGTCAGGGAAGTTGGACGCTGTTACAGCCAGGCAGTGGCTTCTGAGGGCGTGGAGGAACAGAGCACTGATGTCACGCCAGTGACCACTCACACAAGCATGGATGCACCTTTATGACGACTTGGCATGTTGGCCTCTGCCTAGTTATGTAGGGGCGAAAGGTGGGAACATAGCAATTAATACCACTGTATTTTACAGAGGCTTTTTTCCATGCACTGCGGTATTTAACCTTTCAGATGCCAATACTTGCCTTTTTTGTATGGTTTAACACGTTTTGGGGTGCACTGAAGGACATTTGAAGCAGTCCTTAAGACTTAGGCCTCTTTCTAATCTCACCTCTGATATAAGAGTAGTCCAGCTGAGGTGACCAGAGTTACATAAGCCAAAAACTAGTGTGAGTGCAGAATCAGGTCCCCAAGATCTAAGACAAAATTAAAAAGGTCAAATCCTCAGGTGGTGTAAGTGTGCATAGCTACATTATCTTCATATACCCCACTGAATTATACCACTGCAAGTAGGCAGTGTTTTAGCCATGTTGGTTCCAGGATATTAGAATGACAAGGTGGGTGAAGTATTATCTTTTATTGAACCAACTGCTGTTGGTGTAAAACAAAGCTTTTGAGCTCTGTGTAGGTCAAAAGCTTGTCTCTTCCAACAGAAGCTGGTCCAATAAAAGATTTTACCTCACCCTCTTTGTCTCTCTAACTTTATGAATGCAATCTTTTACATTACAAATTGGTGGCAAAGTACAATGATTACTCTAACTACCCTGGATATTACCTCTTGCCAAGGCTGCTAGTGTTTTTACACAAGACAGGGAATTATGAGCTGACCCTGGGCTTGTTGAGAATATCTTAATTCTAAGGATGCACCTAAGAGGTAAATGATGTTAACATTGTAGCAAGACTTGCTAATAACTGGCATGAGACTTGGCAGGTCTCCACCAGGGTACAAAGTTCCTATGTTTATTTTTTAATAGGGTAAATGGAAATGTATTGTAATCTGGATGTGTTAGCTTGTCCTGAATTGTAATAAGTGCAAATATATAAAATAAAGAGTTGTAAATAGGGCGGATGCATCTAGTAAAGAGATCATGGTACATCAGACATGCTACTTTATTCAAATCAGCAAGTCCCATTACAGCAATGTTTTCTGTCATACTTTTCCTGCTTTGCTTTGTTAGACCTCCACGTCTCATGCACTGGACTGTTTCATGTGGTATTAGGAATTCTGGCGCAGTGGGAGGTACTATCAGCATCAGTTATTTCCATTTCAACTGAGCTCTTGTGATAGGCAATTGCACTACATTTTTGAACATCTGAGGTGCCGTGCAATCCAGATTGCGAAAACTGAAATGCCTAAAAGTTATTTCTCCCAGCTGTTATTCTCATGCTGAAACACGCAGCATAATTCTTCCTTGGATTTTATATTTTACTATGTCTAGCGGAAATGCATTGTTTCAATGAAAGTACAGTCTTGTGCATATGGTAATAACCAGGAAGCAAAACCAAGAGAGGGCAAATGTCACCCCTTAATATACAACTATGGCCAAGATTTTCAAAAGGAACTAATGATTCAGGGTGTCTCCACTTCTCAGGCGGCTAAACTGAGACACTTTAAAGAGGCCCGATTTTCTTGGGGGGGAGGGCAATTCCTGAAGGTTTCCTAAGTCTGTGCACCCTAAAATCTGTGATCACGTCAGCAAATCTTGGTCCAGGATTCTATCTTTTTAGGAAGACCAATATGATCTTCAGACTTGAGTTTGAAGAAAGGGAGTTGGGTAATGTGCAGTGCTAGGGCCTGAGCCCCACAGCAACATGCACAACCCCTGACTTCTATTTCGGCCACTAGTGACTTTGTATTGCTTGGTGCCCACTCCTTCTGTCAGAGGTCTCATGCCCTTGGGAAAGCCTCCCGCTTCATGAGGCTAGTCCAGCAAAGCTTCCAGCTGGGAGCCGAGGGTGCCCAGGGTGGAGCTCCTCCCCTTGGAGGATCAGGCCCCATGTTTGTGATATGCTTTCCTTGTCCCACCTTCAAATTCCTCATGAAAACACGGAATTCTTGTACAACCTTCTGACGCTGATTTCCCCAGGGACAGTATCTCCCCATGTTCATCTGCTATATAATGCTCTTCCACAGATCGTGTCTCTTTGAGTTAGATCGTAAGCATTGTCCTTTTACATGTTTGTAAAGTACCATGTGCACTTATAGGTCTCGATAAACAATAATATAATAACCCCCTAAATGGAGCACTCCTCTAGAATGTAATAGAGAATTATAATCTTAATAGATTTTTTTTAAACAACCTATAGAATTCCACAGCAAGAACATTAAATCCTATAGGAGAGTTTTAAACAACTTATAGAAAAGGTAACATTTTAAATGAAATTTGATAGGTTTTTAGAATTTCATAGAGCTCTTTAAAATGCCTGTAGAGCCCTCTTGGTTTAATCCTTATTGAACTCTATCAGACGTGTCCATAAGGATGGGATGAAAACAAAATGGGAGGAAGAAGGAGGCAAGTTCATTTTTACTCAATTTGTGAAAAGCGACATTTGTTAGTTTCACAATCAATTTTTCAGTTTTTCCTAAGAGCGGAAGGAAGCAATTTTTTTCCAGTTGCCTTTTGTCTTAGCAAACACTCCTACTAACATTTAAATCGTCAGCCAAGTGCAGTAGCAAAAATGGTGGCAAGGCAAAAATAATGAAAAGTCATGGTAAAAAAAAAATTAAACTGATGTGAATTGGGTTAAAATTCACCGAGACAGTCACAGGAATCAACATCTTTCCCTCCCTACCACTGTGTGCAGCCCCACAATATGTGATAACTTAAAATATTCCTGGTTTTGCCTGAATTACTAAGTGGAACTTGGTCATGTCAAATGGCTCTGCATAGCAGGTATGGATGAAGATTGGCTTCCTCAACTACAAAGACTTGAAATATAGAAATAACAAATCCTTTTAGCCACATTTTCTCTTATCTATATAATTTGGTTAATATTGTCCTCTAAACAATTTTTGTAAGTAAAACAGTGCCCTTCTTTTGTCGTTATGATTGGTGTAGGCCTGCTTTGTACTATGATAAACAAATAATTTATAATTTAATAGCTGGGCCATATTTCAGAGCTTTATTTTTCTTGTTGAATACTAATTTAAACTTTTTGCAAAGGAGCTGCATATCCTATGAAATCCAGTGCTACTGGAACTATCAGCTTTATGTGAGTGAAATTGGGATTGGGATGCATGCTCAGTGTAACAGCATTTAAGAAAGGGATTTTGGCAAACCTCAAAACCAAACACTAGGGGGCTCCAGCACCTTTTGTTAGGAATACGCTGATGTACAATAAAACAACACAGTGAAATTGAGTGAAAAATTACCTCATGGCACTATGCTGAAGGCAGGCTTTTCTACAAAGAGCAGACTACCACTGTTGGCAGCATGTTTGATGTGTGTCCTTCTCTGATTCCTGTGTGCATAATAAAAATGAATAAATAACCACATGAATCGACTACAATTTACCTATTGGAATGAATGGAAACACTGAGGATGTGAAAAATGCTAAATTTGAGGAATGAGGTTTTGCTGAACGAGTTTGGAGGTTACGTGCTTGCAATGAAAAATTAAATGAAATGAAAAATTAGGTAATGATCGAGGTAAAGTGGCAGTCCGCACTTCAGGTCTGCCCTCCTGTGCCTACACATCATGCAGTTGCTGCTGCTTCGCCTTCACCTTTTCTCATCAGTTAGAGTCTTGTTCTTCATCTGCAAGTGCTCGTGTCAAGTACATCTTCCAAACTGACACCAACCTTCTTTATGTCCTCGTTTCCCATTTCCAACCACTTCTTTCTAGGTCTTCCTTGTGGTCTTTGTCCCCTGACTACTGGTTCTTGTATTCTCTGGCTAACATATCCCTCGCCTTGTCTCATGTGACCCAGCCTTCTCAGTCGATATTCCCTTAGCTTTTCTGTGATCGGAGGGGCTAAGTGCACCATAGCTCAAAACATTCCACGGTGTAGCCTATCTGCTCTTGTCTTCCAGCATCCATCTGATCATCCTCATTTCAGCGATATAAAGTAGTTCTTCTCTCTTCTGCATTGGCCTGCATTCTTATCCATAAATCATGGCTGCCCTAATCGTGCTCTTATACTCTTTACTCTTTAGTTTACTTGGCAGATGCTTATTTCAGAGAGTTAACCAGAATTCTCTCCATTTATGCCAAGCACTCTTCCTACAGCTCCTAACACCTGAATCCACATGTCTATCATGGCTCAACACTGAATTGAGATATTTACACAGACTTTAACTCTAATCCCATCTAGTTCTACTGGCTTCTTCTTGTCCCTCTCGATGAAGCCTCACAAGTATTCTGTCTTTTGTCAGCTGATTTGTAAGCCATTTTCTTCTACTCCAGACCTCCATCACTCTAGATCTCTTTCCAGTTCATATTTATCTTCATGGCACAAGGTAATGTCATCAGTGAAAAGCATGACCCATGGAGCCTCTAACCTAATCTGCTGCATCAAGGTGTTCATTACTATCACAAATAGGAATGATCTTAAGGCTGATCCTTGAGGTAGACGTACCCCATGACTATAGACTATGGGTAGGCAACCTATGGCACGCATGCCGAAGACGGCAAGCGAGCTGATTTTCAGTGGCACTCACACTGCCCAGGTCCTGGGCATCAGTCAGGGGGCACTGCATTTTAATTTAATTTTAAATGAAACTTCTTAAATATTTTAAAAACCTTATTTTCTTTACATACAACAATAGTTTAGTTATATATTATAGACTTATAGAAAGATACCTTCTAAAAATGTTAAAATGTATTACTGGCACACGAAACCTTACATTAGAGTGAATAAATGAAGACTCGGCACACCACGTCTGAAAGGTTGCCGACCCCTGCTATAGACAACGAATGACTGACTATAGCCACAGCAGCTTCTCACTACCTTTGTGCTACCCTCAATCATGTCCATGATAATCTGAACATACATCTCCAGTAACTTGCATGACTCCAAGCACAACCACAACAATTGTCTGGGAACTCTGTCATAAGCCTTCTTTAAATCCACAAACTCTAAATGCAATTTCTTGCATTTCTTCTGCACTATTTGGGCTGCAAACATGGCATCCGTTGCTGACTTTCCTGGAATAAACCTGAATTTATTGTTGCTTGGTTCATGTTCCATCTCCTCCTGAAGTCTTTGCTTGATAATTCTTAAATTTTCCTGAAGAGTTTTCCTGGTCGAGGTGGGTTTAAGGATGAGCTCTCACTCCCTAGAAAATGCCTCATGTGGCCAACATAATATATCACCTGTGGCAGCTAAACTCCTATCACTTGCCTTCTTGTGACTGAGGTTGTGATCCGAAGCAGGCCTATATTCACATCTTATACACTGTTGTAATAATCTTTGTACAAAATAAGCCTTGTCAGGTATAATCTAATAATTCACTCATCAAAGTTCTTGTGTGATGTATGTTCGCGGTGTAGAATAAGTTATGGATGTATGCTGGAATTATTACTAAAGTGTGTTTACCAACTCCCCCTGATGTGCCTGGCTTAAACAGATCTGCCCAAGACAAAGGAATGTTTGCTTCTCTGAGCATCGTGGTCATCAGGCAGAGACAATGAAGGTCTATTTTTACATATTAGATGTAAGCAGGGTCTGAATGAGCTCTCTCTTGACATTTCGTGATGCGCTGGGGTGGGGGTGAGATTTCTGGAACAAACCATGTTCCTGCATAATCACGCCTGCTTTGCATGGGTACACAGCATGATGCAGCTGCTTTCCCAAAGTCATCAATTCTGGCTGGTGCTGGGTTACAAATCACTTTGGTAATGAAATGTTGTTATCTTTATTGTATGAGTAAAGGGGAGTTGAACTGTGCCTAGCCTGCCCTGAGTGAGGAGGTCATCCTAAACTGAACTTCATTCACTGAACAAGGGGTAGGGATGCCAAATTGCAGTGAGATTAAGAGCAAATGTTTCTATCTGGTGTTTGCAATCACTGCCACCCAAAGAGTCCTAAACAATATTTGAGTCTCTCCTTTTTGCTATTTAGATAAAGAACGGAGAGTCCTTGTTTTGTTCAGTGATACCTATAGCTGAAATCACTGCTAACCAGGTGCTGAGCCTTAGACCTGGCATGGGATAGCGCTGCGGTGAAAGAGAATGCACTGCCAGCAGTAGCAGTGAGGTTCCCAGATGTCTGCTGAAATCACTGAGAGCTGGGTTAAGTGGTGGAATCTCAGAACATGATGTTGCAGCAGAGACGCAGTGGGTAGCTGCAGTGGGCAGTGACAGCAGAGTGAACAATGGTGGTAGTGGAGCGAACAGCGGCAGCAGCAGGCATTGACAGCAGAGTGAATGGTGGCAAATGTGAACCAGTGGCTGTGGCAACTGCAGCAGCAGCTGAGGTGTTGCTCAATGCCTTCCCCCTGCCTCCTGGTGGGAGTAAACTCATGTGAATGCACCTGTGAACTCTGGGTCTTTGCTGACCTAGGACAGCAACTGTGAGGCAGGTGTAGTGGAGGGAGAGGGGAGTGGCGTGTTAAAGGAACATTTGTTTGTCAGACTTTCACCACAAGGCAAAGGACACTACTCAATGTACTCTGTCTATATACAGACTCAGAGCTTGAAGAGGGGAAGTATTGACTCTTAGAGGCACCCAGGGCTGATTTTTAATTTCCCCAAATTACTGGGGTGGGGGCTTGATCTGGTTCCCCAGAGCCATAACTAAGCATTTTAGCAGCTGGGGTGAGCAAGCATATTTGTACCCCAAAAGGCAATGCTTGGGGGAAGCATGTAGAGTCATGTGCCCCCTCCCCCAGATTTATGCCTTCCATTTAGCATAGACATTTTCAAACTGTGGAGTGCACCTCCTGGGGTGCACTCCACAGTTTGAAAACCATTGCCTGCTCCCAGGTGCCAGTGTCAGATTTTGCAACTAATTACAGTTACTGACATCTATGGATGTTCTCTTTTGCTGCTATGTCATAATTTGCTATCCCAACCTTTGTCATCCTTGGGTCCGGGAGTAGCAAACTGTGACAAGGCTTCACCTGTCTGTCACAATTTGCTAGCCCTAGACCCGAGGATGACAGAGGTGAGAGGTAGCAGATTGTGACAGATGGTTGATACATACCCATGGTGCACTGCACTCTAAATCATCACAAGCGCTCCTGGTGAGTACACTCACACTGACACAAGGAGCCAAGCTGGCATGCGTACAAGTGACATACTAACTGCGGCGATTGTGTGCTGCTGTAGCTTGAGTTAACAGAAATTTGTAATGTAGATACGGCCTTAGGTATATGAATTATTTTGGAGTGGTAACAGCAACACTATGAGGCTAGGCCAAGATTCAACCAGGGGTTAAGCTCCTACTTTTGTGGATCTGGGCCTCCTGGCTCATGAACGAAAAAGGCACATAAACACACAGTATTGTTTATTTCTTTTTTTTTTAATTCCATGACTTGGGGGTGTACAACTCATGATTTTTGAATTCTTGTTGTTGTCCAGCAATCTTGGGGTTGTAGATATGCGTTCATTATTTCGTGAAGGCCAAAACTATAACCAGGTTCAAAAAGGAATTAGATAAATTCCGGGAGAATAGTTCCATCAGTGGCTATTAGTCAAGAAGGTCAGGGACACAACCCTATGCTCAGGTGTCCATGTCCCCGGCTTCTGACTGCCAGATATTGGGAGTGGACGACAGAGGATAGATCACTTGATGACTGCCTGTCCTGTTCCTTCCCTCTGAAGCACCTGGCACTGGCCATGGTCAGAAGACAGGATAGTGGGCTAGATGGATCATTGGTCTGACTCAGTATGGCCGTTCTTATGTTTTACTGTAATTTTTACTGATGTTTGCCTTTGAGAATTTTGCCTTCAAGAAGGATTTAATAGGTGATAGTATATTGCCCTTAGTAAATATTCGGACACTAAGTTCTACACACAAGCAGTGACATGAAAAAGCTCTAAGGACTGGATTGAAAGGCAGAGAGGCAATCCCCATTGGTGGATCAAATGAAAATGAAGACCAGAAAAATCAGTCAGACTGGAAAACATACGATCCAACAGAATAAACTTGTGCTATAAAAAAATATTAGAATTAAAAATTAAAATAACAGTAACAACATAGGACATGCTATCCTAGAAACAGATGTAATTGTTAAAACTACTAGCAACTATTTACTTATAAATATTTTCAGTGGTTATTTGCTATTAAAATATAAATGAAATAACACGACAGACATCTGCCCAATGCTGACAGAGGTAAATGATGAAGTGCTAATAAAAATACAAGTAAACAATCTGAAGGAGCAAAACTGGATTAGCAAGAAGGGAGGGCAATGGATTTAAAATGGATTAGCAGGAAGGGAGGAAGGGAGGGCAATTCAGAGAATCAGCAGCAGCAGCAAAGATAAATTTGTGAACTGCCAGGAGACTTTATGTAGAAATATAGACCGATAAGGGACTCAAACACTCAAAATGTTCGACTCACAGTTTTTTGGGGGGTGTATGTAAAATATTTCACTGAATCTAGTCTCCTGTACCTCCTCAGTACACTATATCAGACAGAGAGGAACTACTGTGTCTAGGGCCTTGGGATGCCCTGTCCCTTTGAGGACACAGCTCAGGGATGTGTGTGCTGTGACCCTGTGACAGGGAAAATGAAAAAGCCCCTCTGCCCCACACCTTATTTTTGCAAACACTGCAGGTGGCTCGTCCCATGAGAGTAACTATTACCCCTCTGCCACTCCCTGTGCCGGGGTTTTGCCCTCTGCCAGCACTTTACCCCAGGCAGTGGGATGCACAAGAGGGGGCAAGCAGTGCCCCCCCCATAGCTGGTGGGGGCACAAAATTCCTCTGGCCCCGGGGCCACAGGGATGGGATTGATATCCTCAGGGCCACGATGGGGGCACAGAACGTGCCCCTCCAAAAGCCATCAATTTTTTATTCCTGTGCATGCCCCTAGTCTGGGCTTAACCCCAACCCTACCTCCCACTCCCATCCTTGACTTTGTGCCTAGGCCCCTCTCTGCCTCTGCCTTCAGCTGTTTGACCCCTGTGCCAGTCAATTTCCACCCTCTGCTCAGACCTTGCCCATCCCCCCCTCCAGTTTGCCCCCCTTTGCACTTCTGTGAACAGCAGGTAGCACATTGTAGCCCCAAGTGAGGTATCAGCTTCGCCTCCTCCCCCCAGGCACTCGGTGCAGCCAATCTCCTACCTCCAGTCCAGGAACCAGCCATGCAGCCTGCCATCCTGCTTCTGCCTTCCCACTAAACCAGAACTCAGAGCCCTGCCTGCCTGCCGCAGCCACCACCACTGCGATGGTCCTAGTGCCCAGGGAGCCTGTTCCTGCGAATTCACTGGGTCCAACATCCTGTTGGGTCTGGCCAATGCTGCTGGGCCCAATCCTGCCTCCCCACTGACTTTGTGCCCTGGTTTGCTGCCCCTCTCTCCCCACCCTAGTTATAGCCCTGTGGTTCTGTACTGTATTAAGAGGAACCACTAGATATCGAACCTGGCCCTTGCTGCTGCTGACTCCACCTGGGAGAATGCTTACATAGGTAACCAAGCTATCAAGCTCATGAGTTGGGAAGGAGACAACATGGCATATGCAGACAGCAGGAGAGAGAGAGATGCTTGGTCTGGGTTTTACTTTTCAAAGTCTACATTGCAAAGGTTTACTGGCATATAAAGATGAGGTGGGGAGCTGGACCTCAGGTGATAAGCAATTGAATCAACTGATTGTATACAATATTACCATATTATAAAAGTCTATGGAGTGAGATCTTTGCTGAAAACCTGTGACACACTAGTGATTAGTATAATTGTGAAATATATGAACACTTTGTGAAGAAAATGGATACCTATGCTTTAAAGTCTGTGCCCAAACAGGGAGAAACAGGTTCCTCCCAGACAGGAGGGCAGACAGATATCTACCTGTGTCTAATGACATTAACCAAGGTGTGACCAGAAACAATGGGAGCTCTATTTACATAGAAATCAGCAGGGGCATGGGAAGCCCACAGGGAGGGGAAAGCAGCATGAGGTCATCCTGACTCTTGAACCAAGGCCATTGAACTTTGGAAGATATAAGCAAGGATAGAATCCATCTTTGGCATCCATCGCAAGACGGATACGAGGGAACAAAGCTCTTGGAAGCTGAGAAATATGTGTCCTTCAACCAAGAGGAGGTGCGGGTGAAGTCTCGGAGAGCTGAATATAGGTGAGAAACCAGTTTAGGCAAAGATCTTTCATCTAGGAAGACAAGGGAAGCAGTACCTTGTACTTTTGTGGAAGGTCCTGACTGAGAGAAAGTCAGCCATGGCTGGGGAAAAGAATGACCAGTGCAAGAACCCATCTTGAACAAAGTCTGCACCTGGCTAGATTGTGTTAAACTTTTAGATGGATGTTTTTAATTTTATTTGCTTTTAACAATCTCTACTTTTATTCCTTTTTCTTGGCATCACTTAACCTATGTCCTATTGTTAATAAATTTGTTTTATTTTTACTAGAAATCAACTCATTGCTGTGTTTAAATGGAAGGGTGTATTTACCCCCCAGTAAGTTAATAAGCTGTGATGTGGTTTTGTGTCTTCAGAGAAACATGTGAACCTTATTATTTCTCTGAACTGTCCTGGAGATGGCTGGACATTATAGAGCACACGGTTTTGGGAAAATTTGGCATGGGGAGTGTGTTGGGATCACTTTTCTGGTTGTAGTCAAGGCTGGTGGAAGCCAGAGTGTAGACAGGCTGCCCTGGTCAGCGCTGCTGAACCAGGACTGTTTAGCACACAGACACTCAGGGTGTGACCTGCATATTTGTTGCTGATTATGAATGTCCCAGGCAAGGAGTTACAGTAGAAAAGCATTGTAAGACAGTCAAGGTTGCAGGGTGGTAAGAGGTGACACCCCAGAATCATGACACAGATGTTCTTAACAGAAAGTGGGGCAGGTATCATGTCATCTAGAACCAGATTGCAGCTGTGGCAGGCCATCCACCTAGGAGAAGGGACTCAGTTCAAACCAAGAATGTCTGGCCTGCCCAGCTGGTTTGTAAAAGTTGTGCCTATCACACATACTCTATGGGTCTTCGTATTCAAGGAGCATATCAGTACAACACTAAGGCATTCCCCAGAAATGACGTGCAACAGCTGTGGAAAATTGGAGAAGGCGACCGCATTCTGAGTGGGTGTGGCCAAACAAGAAAACCCAAGAACTGTTTGGTTTTTCTGAATGTGGGACCAATGATTGGAAAAATCAAGAGAAGTAGCTAAGATGTTGAAAAGGAGAGTGCACGTTTCTGGCATACAAGAGACAAAATGGACGGGGTTGGAATCCACAAACATCGAAGAATTACATTATCATAGCTGAGTAGCAAGGAGGACTAGAGTAGGAATAATTGCAGCAGAAATACCTACAGGCTAAGGTAGTGAACACACAAAGGAAGAGCAAGTGGCTGCTGAAAGTTACAATCACACTGAGCAGAGAAGAAATATTTTATGTTATATGCCAGCACGTGCTGCAGCTTGGTTGCATGATTTGAGGTGCAGGAGGAATTCCAGCTGGTGCTGCTCCGAGTGATAAGTGACGTACTGCAATCTGTGTACCTGACTGCCTGAACCACTCTCAACAGAGGTGGGAGAACACAGTGAGGGTTACAATGATTGGCACCAAGGGTGAGGTTTTGGAACCAGAAATGAAGCTGGATAGGATATCTTAAAGAGCCAGAGCCCATGGTCTGATTGTTGCCAATACATACTTTGTAAAGAAGGAGCACTTAATTATAGACTAGAGCAGTGCCAACATGTCCCAGATTACTTCCTGGCAAGATGAAGGGATCTTTAAAAAAAAAAAAAAAGCCTATGAAGTGATCCCAGGAGAGCAGATTGCAAAGCAGCATAGATTGTTGCATATATCCATTACAAGCATGCTACAGTCTTTAATTAGGTGATCACATACTATTTCTCAAATCATGCAACGTATAATGTCATTCAGTACTATTATTACTCCTGGGGGAATTCTGAACCACTGCGCATGTGCGGAATTAATGTTCGTCTGCAGAATTTATTTGCTTCCCCACAGAAAATGACCCTCAAATAGAGGCCGCTGCCCCTTCCTATTTCTGTGAATGCAGAGCTGCCTGGCTGAAGGAGAGTGCTGCTTGGCTTCGCAGCTGGATGCCGCCTCATGGTCCTAGTGCCAGTTGTGCTCCTCTTCTGTGTGCTGGGAGCCATCCTGTTTTCTGTACAACTGTGAATACCCACTGGGTGAGGCACGGTAAAGGGACTGGCGTGATGCAAGCGAAATAGGGATAGGGTGGGATGGTAGGGGGAAAGGAGGGAGTGAGATAGGGCAGGGGGACGGGGATGTGGGAGTAAGGGGAGGCAGATGGGGCAGGGGACAATGGGGAGAGGAAAAGGGAGGGGATGGGGCAGGAGACAGTAGAATGGGATGGGGAAGAGAAGGGGACTGGGGAATTGCAGGGGGAAGCAGGAGCTGAGCATGTGGCATCTGCTTGGCAGCAGCAGTAGCTGGGGCTCCCCCATTAAGAAAGCCCATTGAACCTCCACCCCTACAAGCACCTGGACCACCCCAACAAGCCCCCCGCACCCAGACCCCCACCCCACTGAGCCCCAATCAGCCACATCTGGACCCCCACCCCACCAAGCCCCACTCCCCCAGCTACCAGATTTCCCCCACTTCTAAGTCCACCACACCCAGACCTGCCCTGCCAAACCCCATCCCCAGACCCCCTTTGCTGAGCCCCAGCCACCTTCACCTGGACTCCCCTGCAGAGTTCCATTGCCTCTGCACCTGGAACCCCTTCCAACAAGCTTCTGTACATCCAGATCCCCCACTGAGCCACCTGCATCCAGTTTGCCCCCCCCCCACAGAACCCTTTTACCCCACACCTGGAGCTCCTCCACACATGGCTCCTGCTGGGATGAGCCTGCCTGCCCATGCCTGGTGCAGCAGAGCAGGGCCCCGGGGTCTTTCTGGGGCAGGCCTGGCTCTTGTGCTGTGTCAGGTCGTGTGCAGCCTCATCGGTGAGTCCATGTCCTGGGGAGGGGGTGCCTGCAGGGTGATCTCCAACCTCCATGCAGCCAGTGGCCTGTGCTCCCCACTGCCATGCTGGAGCTTCCATGTTTATCTATTGACAAACAAAATTTGCAAAATTTTTCAGAATTTTAAAATACTGTGCACAGACTTTTTATTTTTTTGGTGCAGAATTCCCTCAGGAGTATATTATCTATTTACACACGCCCTGAGGGAGAATATACCCATAAGTAGGAGTCATGACCAAAAGTTCCAAGCTCTGAAGAGCCCCAGTCTCTCACATAATTTAAGCATCATATCAATGTTACACTGACAATTAATACCCTAAATAACAATAACTTTGCTAGTAAATGTCTATAGCCCCCAGGGTTCTGTCATCCAATCCAGCCTGACCTCCATAGGTTTGACAGGTCTTCACTTACCTTCCTGGGCCTACTCCTGCTGACTGAGTTGCTGCCAACCAGGACTTAAACAGCTCTGATTTAACTGCACTAACTAGAGTGGATCAGAGCAATATCACAGCTGCTTTTATACAGGCTTGATTTTTTTTCCATTGCTAAGTTGCTACCATGCTGATTTATCTGCTTTGTGCGCTCATAATATAAAAAAGATGAAGCTGCTGATGGGTCATTTCCTGAGAGAGATTCTTTGATTTAGGACTGTCTTGACTCCAAAGCTGTTAACCTTCCAGGCATCTTTTTTTCTCTCTTTTGCTAAGGCTGTTGAGGAGGAGGTGGGTTGCAGTGGAGATAAAACAAGCAAAGGACTGTTTATATTTTTTATTTGTAATTCATGGGATCAGCACCCAAACATGGCAAGGGCCTCTGTGGCTATATATATGAGAGACAGAAACAGGAAAGATCATGTTGTGAAAGGTATATTAAAGCCCACAACTGAAGGGAAATTATTTGGTTTCAGTCACTGCTGCAGAGCGAGCGTTCCACCCCCACTTTAAAAACTAGACACTCTGCAAAATAGCTAAAAAGCCTAGTTGCAGCAAGTAATTTTTTTAAAAGCTCTCCAATACTTTCCTGCGCTGTTGAGAAGCTGCTTTAAATCTTTAACTCGCTATTAATAATAAAACAGCTTTCCTCTGCAGGCAATCTGCACCGCTTGCGGCTGGGAGTGGAGACAGCTTCCGAAAGTAATAACAGAAGAGGAGCCCTTGCAATGTACAAGACAGACTTCAAAAATAAAAGCCAAAAGAGCAAACAAATATGTACCTGGTCTATAGAAAGCAGCCTGGGGGGCTATGGGCAACCAGCAGGTAAGAGTGATGGGGAATCTGGTGAAAGGGAAAGAGTGAAATTAAAACAACATGGATGTGGTCTCTAACAACAAACGGATAACGCTGGTTTGATGGGAGATGGAGCTCCCAGAACTCCGGCAGTACCATTAGTTTCCTTTCAGGTACCTAATCCTGATATAGGCAGATTTGACAGCTTTCTGCCTTGGAAACGTTGAAGAATTTATGGTGGATGTCCTTATAAAATCTTTCATTGGATCCTCTGTACCCTCAGCTAAGCTATCACTAAGTGCAGGAGCAAGAGAAGAATTGAGGTCTTGTTCTGACTTAAGTAGATATTCCCTTCCCCCAAGTGATCCTCTTTGTTTTGTTTCTATTACAGTGTAATAGAATCCGGGCCCTATTGTGCTAGGTGGTAGACAAACAGATTGTAAGATATAGTCACTGCACTGAAGAGCTTACAATCTGAGGGGTCAATTTCCTGCATTGCGTAGCATGATGCACAGGTGCATAATGCAGGATCAGGGCCTAACCAGGCAAGACAGACAAACAGTGTTTGCTCTGAATGGTGCTCTCTCACTTACATGTTGTTCATATAAGTATGACATGCTGGTAGGATTTGTATATGTGCATAAATGACTCAATTCCTAATAGGTTTGTCCCCCTTGTCCCATAGGAACTGTATAAAGTAGAAACTGGGGGCAGATCTTCAGTTGGTACAAAGTGAAGTCAATGAAGCTATAATTGATACCAGCTGAGGATCTGCCTCCTGGTCTTTCCTCAGGTTGTGCAACAAAGGGACAAATATATTTGTTCCCCTTATAGCTATTCCATTCTCCCACAATAGGGCTCAGTCTGACAAGCAGCATAGGCACTTTTTGCACGGCACCAGGACTCCTCTAGTCCCACCACAGTCACTGGGAGCTGACGGCACTTGGAAACTTGCAGGACTGGGCTGAAAGATGTAGTGAGTTGGAATGAAACCATATGATCAGGCCCAAAATGAAGAATGAGATTGGTACCAGCAATTCCTAACAATGAACAAGTGAGGAGGAAAATCTCTGATCTCTTGTGAAATGTCAATTTTACACACAAGGAGTGAGGTTTGGACCTGGGTGTTAAGAGCCTGAGCACAGAATTCAGCTCATGCAGAGGCAGGGTGGGGATATCGAAGACAGGGGATGGATCATTTTCTGATGATCTGTTCTGTTCATTCCCTCTGGGGTACCTAGTATTGGACACTGTCGGAAGACAGGATACTGGGCTAGATGGACCTTTGATCTGACCCAGAATGGCCATTCTTATGTTCTTATATGGTGACATTAAACAACCTTTGCATCTTCTGGAGCAGCACCTGGCATAATTTGAACACCTCTGGAGGCCTGTGAACGTTTTGGCAATCTCTCTGGGCTGCCCTAATAGCCACAGGGCTGTGAGCTTGCCATCAACATGTCCTTCCCTCCTCAGGCATGTCCCCTGCAGTGTGGCTTGCAAGGGGGCACTTGGACAGCAGGCCTATGGCTGCTTTTCACCATGCCTGCTCCAGGGGAATCCTACTCTGGCTGTAAAAAGGGCTTATGGGCCTCTTTACTGTTCCAGCCCTTTTACGCAGAGAATAGGGCCAGAATGGAGGTGGAGACCTCACACCAGCTATAGAATTCCCTTGTACTGTGTCACTGTGATAAGGACCATCTGTAGTAGCCATGTTCTGTATGTCTATAGCCCTTTGAGATCCCTGAGAGCAACATGAATGATATACTCATTTTACAGGTAACTAGTAGGCATCACATGGACAGGTGTGCACCAAGTTTGCATGATAGACTTCAGGGAAGACAATCTCCTGGGCCAGATCCCCGGCTGGTGTATACAACAATGGAACAGTACCAGAGAAGATCTGGCTGCATGCTGTTCTGTATCCACTTTGTTCTCATTTTATTTCTTATGGGCCTGATCCTGCAACCCTTAATTTGTGTCAGTAATCCTTATTGTGCAAGCAGTGCCATGGGTCTCAATGACACTGCTCACATTGGAGGATCGGGCCATAGCTCTGGATAATCCATTTCAGGCCTCATCGTCTGCAATCAGCTTTCTGTTCGTAGAAGCTTGCCAAGTATAAGGCACTGATTCTCTGGCACCAGGACGCCTGCCTGCCTCTCCATATTGCTAGTGTTACATTTTTTTTGCAACTAGCTACCTTAGCATTTATGTAGTAAAAACTACCTGTATTCACTCCAGATCTGATTTTCCCGTTGAAGTCAATGGCCGAGCCCTGGCTGGCTTGAATGCTACAGATTCTGGTCCTCACTGAAAGTATATGGGGCTCAATCTGACAAGGTGCTGAGCCCTCTGAGGTGATCCAGTGAAGCATTTAAGCATGCGCTTAAAGTTAAGCATATGAGTAAGTCTTATTGATTTCTGTGGGACTGCCTCTGTGCTTTAAGTTAAGTTAGTTTCACTGGATCAGGCCAGAGTTTTCAGCACCTTGTCAGATTGAGCTGTAGCAGCAGATTTCCAGTACTCTTGTGGTGCAGTTTATTAACCTCCCCAATTAAATGGATGCACACAGCACCCAACCCCCTAAACGCTACCTTAGTATGGAGTGCAAGCTCTGCCACTGAGCAAATGAACAGGGTCTTAATGAAACTGAGCTTTAGAAAATGCAGGTGTTGCAACACCTGCTTTTACTCTGTCAGGGTGTTAATGCAATTAGCTTCCAAACCCCCTTACTGTCTGGGGAGGAAAGTGCACTGGGGCTCAAGAAACTGCTATGGGCTACAAGTATCTCTTTTCTCTACCATGTCAGAATGACGGGACAAAACAAAGTTTCATGGGTGGTCCACAAGTGGAGCGAAATCTTTTTCTTTCCATCCTCTACAAACAAGCAGTAAAGAATACATTGCTTTCAGGAAGTAGAGTGTCCTGATGGCTTTTCATTACGTGTACCTTGCTGTGAGTTTACTAACCATTCCAGTGCCATTCATTAACAGGGGGAAAGCATTTTGAAAAGCTACTTATTTGGCATACCCGAGTAAGGGTGGCAGTATCTGGCTCTGTGGCTTGTTTGACTACGATTCTGCCAAATCTAAGCAATACATTTTGATCTTTAGTAAACTAAATCAATTAAACTACATGGAGGCTTTAAAACATTAACAAGTTTCTTTAACTGTTTTGTTAGATAAACCATATATTTTTATTTGTTTGCTTAGTAGAGATCTCTTTAGTTATGAGGCAGGACTGTGGACCAGTGGCTTGGCTGTTGGGCTGGGACTTAAACTGGGATCCTAGTCCTGGGTCTGCTAATGTTAGCTGTTTGATTTTCAAACAAGTCACTTCTCTCTGTGCCTCCATCTCTCTCTGTAAAATAGAGAGGCCGATCAATGATATTTGCCTCCTTTGTAAAGTGCTATGAGGATGGTGAACATAAGAACGACCATACTGGGTCAGAGCAAAGGTCCATCTAGTCCAGTATCCTATCTTGTGACAGTGGCCAGTGCCAGGGGCCCCAGAGGAAATGAACAGAACAGGTGATCATCAAGTGATCCATTCCTTATTGCCCATTCCCAGCTTCTGGTTGATGAAAATGCTAGTGTAACATTATCATGGTAGTTGCTCAGGTGTGTCAAATAACTTGGGGTATACCTGCACAGAAAAAAAAACATCCCATGGCAGTGAGTCTCAGCACCCAAGTAAACTGACTCAGGCTTGTGCTATGAGGCTAAAGGCAGTGATGAGCTCCCAAAAGCCTAACTGGTTCCCTACCAGGTCCTTGGCAGCACTTTGGCTGCAGGGGGGTGGGCCTTCACTCATTCCGGGTTTTTGGCAGCATTTCAGTGGCAGGTCCTTCACTCGGAGTGAGTGAATCTGCCCCTCCATCACCAAAGTGCCGCCAAAGACCCGGTAGGGAACCACGCGGTGAGTACAGTACAAGCCCCACGTGCCTGACTCCTCACACCCATCCGACCCCAACCCACATCCTGCCCTCAACTGACCCCCTCAGAACCCGCAAGTTTCTCCTCCACCCCTCCCCCACAGGGTAGCAACAGCAGCCCAGGGCTCCAGGGGCTATTTAAAGGACTGGGACAGCAGAGAAAGCTGGACCCCCGGCCCTTTAAATAGCCCCTGGATACCCCTGCTATCCCAGAGCTCTGGGGGCTATTTAAAGGGCCCACGGCTCCCCTGCTTCTACCTCCCCAGTCCTTTAAATAGCTGCCAGAGCCCTGGAGTAGTAGCGGAGCTCTGGTGCCTATTTAACGGGCTGGGGCAGTAGAAGCAGCGGAGCCCCAGACTTTTTAAATAGCCCCCAGAGCCCTGCAGCCATACCCCAGGGCTCCAGCAGTGGGGCTCTGCTGGCAATTTAAAGGGCCTGGGGCTCCAGTGTGAACCAGCTCCAGCTCACCACTGGCTAAAGGTCTTAGCTCTGTAGTCGAAGAGCCTGGATGTCTATGCAGCTCTTTTTAGCCCCACAGCGAGAGTGAGTCAATTGACCTGGGCTCTGAGTAGGGTTGCCAGGCATCCGGTTTTCAACCATTAAAAGTCTGGTCAGTGGCACAGTGAGACCCAGGGCTAGGTCAGGCTCCCTACCTGCCCTGGCTCTGCGCTGCTCCCGGAAGCGGCCGCCAGGTCCCTGCGGCCCCTAGGCACTGGGACAGCCAGGGACTGGGAGGCTCTGCGTGCTGCCCCCGCCCCGAGTTCCAGCTCTGCAACTCCCATTGGCTGGAAACTATAACCAATGAGAGCTGCAGGGGGTGCGGGAGGGTGTGCCTGTGGGCTCAAAGGCAGCACACACTGCGCAGAGCCGCCTGGATGCCCATGCACCTAGAGGCCACAGGGATGTGGCAGCTGCTTCCTTGAAGCCACAGTAAGCGCTACCAGGATACTACACATATACACCCACCCCCTGGCCCAGCCCAGAGCCCTGCCCTGCACTCCAAACCCCTCATCCCCGGCCCGCAACTCCCTGCCCCAGCCCAGAGTCCCCTTCCACACTCCAAACCCCTCATCCCCGGCCCCACCCGAGAACCCACACCCCCAGCTTGAGCCTTCACCCCCCTCCCGCACTCCAACCCCCTACCCCAGCTCGGAGCACCCTCCTGCACTCCAAACCCCTCATCTCTGGCCCCACCCCAGAGCCTGAATCCCCAGCCTAGAGCCCATATCCCTAACCCCCTGTCTCAGCCAGTGAAAGTGAGTGAGGGTGGGGAATAATGAGCAACAGAGAGAGAGGGGATGGATTGAGCAGGGGCAGGGCCCCAGAGATGGGGCAGGGCATTGGCAGGGCCTCAGAGAATGGGTGGGGTAGGAGTGTTTGGTTTTGTGTGATTAGAAAGTTGGCAACCCTAGCTCTGAGACTCATTGTTGTGTTAGATATACCTTAGTATCACAATTCTGTGAGGAGCACCTCATGATCATGACCCTTTGTTGACTACAAGTCAAGGGTTCCATTTTAGGTCTTATCTGAAGGATAGGTTTGAGTTGAAGGCTCTAACACAGAACTGGTTGCTGAAGAGAAAGTCAGCCACAAAATGCTGACCTGTTTCTGCTAAGTGTGTTTAGCAAAGGGGAACATAACCTCAGCTGTGTTTGGCTTTGTTAAATCAGTCCATACTTGTGGTAAAAAGGTGCAGTGAGTTCCTCCTCCCGCACAACTAGGATACACTGAGCTGTGGGCAGGAGAGGGCATGACTATGCCACCATTTAGCGCTGGGCAAAGAATGGATTTTTTGGTTCATTGGCAACTTCAAAAAGTCAAAAAAATTGTTTTAGGTTTGGCCAAAAAGAAAACTGGTTTATTTCTTTATTGACATTTTTGGCCAATGTAGATGTTAAAGAAAAAAATCCCTTTGAGTTGAATGAAACATTTGTTTGACCCAAAACAGAGTGTTCATTTTGATTTTGAGCATTTTAAAATATCTTTGACCCCAGTCTCAGTCGTGGCCTCTAAGTGCTGCTGAAACACAAATAAGTAATTATCATACAGTATCTCTCACAGCCAAGGCAGCAATATGTAGATTTACAGAGAGGGAGAGACACGGAGAGAAAAACAAACAAATACAAATATAAAAGATAGGGCTCATTTCTCCACCCTTCTTGCATCTAGTGTGGTCACTCCCACCCGCACACAATGGCTGTAAAAGTAGGGTGACCAGATAGCAACTGTGAAGAAAATGGGACAGGGGTTGGGGGTAATAGGCTCCTATATAAGAAAAAGGCGCAACAAATGGTACATCTAGCCACCCTATGTAAAAGGCTACCATTCTGGTCTGGTAGTAGTTCACACTGACTTTGCACAAACATGTCCAACTTGTGACTACCTGATGTGCAATGCAATGGTGAATCTTACCTCTAGATGGCTTTGCCATGTCTCTTGACTATCTTTGCTAGAAATGAGTGGTGCGATACCTGCACTACTATCACCACCAAGCATTACAATCCAATTTAGAAAATGTTAGGCCTCACCCTGTATATGCTTGTTCTGTTGAGTGCTCCTTACTCATGCAAATAGTCCAGCGGAAGTCAATGCCACTCGAGTTTTCAGGACCTTGTTCATGCTTTGTTCCATGCATAGGGCCTGATTTTCATTTAAACTCAGGCCCCTTTATTCATAGATTCCATGGCCAGAAAGGGACCATTGTGATCATCTAGTCTCACCTTCTGTATAACGCAGGCCATGGAACCTCCCCAAAATAACTCCTAGAGCAGAGCTTTAAGAAAAACATCCAATCTTGATGTAAAAATGGCCAGTGATGGAGAATCCACCACAACCATTGGTAAATTGATCCAATTACAATCACTGTTAAAAAACATACACCTTATTTCCAGTTTGAATGTGGCTTCTAGCCATTGGATTCTTATGACTTTCTCTGCTAGGCCAAAGAGCTCCTTGTTGTATATTTGTTCCCCACGTAGGTACTTATAGACTGTAATCAAGTCACCCCGTAACCTTCTCTCTGGTAAGCTTAATAGATAGACTTGACCTCAATCACTAAGCCATATTTTCTAATCTCTTAATCATTCTCATGGCTCTTCTCCAAACCCTCTCCAATTTATCAACACCCTTCTTGAATAGGGAACATCAGAACTGGACACATGATTTGAACGGTGGTTACACCAATGCCAAATACAGGGTAAAAAAACCTCTTTACTTATACTCAAGATTCCCTTGTTTATGCATCCAAGGATCAGGTTACCCCTTGTGGTCACAGCGACACAGGGAGCTCGTGTTCAGCTGATTATCCACCATGACCCTCAAATCTTTTTCAGTCCTTCCCAGGTTAGAGTCCCCATTGTAAGTATGGGCACATTCTTTCATCCTAGATGTATACATTTAGCCATATTAAAACACCTTGTTTGCTTGTGCCCAGTTTAGCAAGTGACCCAAATCTCTCTGTACCAGTGACCTGTCCTCACCACTCCTCCAATTTTTGTGATATCTGCCAACTTTAGCAGTGGTGATTTTATGTTTTCTTCCAGGCTATAAATAAAAATGTTAAATTGTATAAGGTCAAGAACCAATCCCTCCAGAATCCCGCTAGAAATACATCTATTCTATGATGATTCCCCATTACAATTACAAGAGACCTATCACTTCACCAGTTTTTAATCAATTTAACTTGTGCCATATCAATTTTATATTGTTCTAGATTTGTAATCAAAATGTTGTGCCATATCAAGTCAAATGCCTTGCAGAAGTCTATATATTACAGCAACCCTATTATGTTTATCAGCTAAACTTGCAAGCTCATCAAAAATATATCAGGTTAGTTTGACAGGATCTACTTTCCATAAACCCATGCTGATTGGCATTAATTATATTATTGTCTTAATTCTTTATTAAGACTCCCATATCAGTCGCTCCATTATCCTGCCCTCAATCGATATCAGACTGACAAGTCATCTCATTTACTCTTTTTAAATATTGGCACAACATTAACTGTCTTTCAATCTCCTGGAGCTTCCCCAGCGTTCCAAGATTTACTGAAAATCAACTTTGAGTCCCACAAGTTCCTCACGCAGCACTTTGAAAACTCATGGATGCAAATTATCTGGACCTGCTGACTTAATGTCTAACTTTAGTAGCTGCTGTTTAACATCCCTCTTAGATACCAGTGGAATGGAAAGAGTTATCATATGATATGCCCATATCTGATTTTTCTCATATACAAAATAGAAATATTTGAACACTTCTGCCTTTTCTACATTATTATTGATAATTCTACCACTTCTGCCTAGTAATCGACCATTATTGTTAAGATTCTTTTATTCCTAAAATACTTTTTTTAAAAAAAAAATCCCAGCTCCTTATTACGCTTAACTCCAGTGGTCATAGATTTTTCATTATGTCGCTTTTCTTCCCTTATTAAATTTCTACATTTCCTAGGTTCTGTTATATTCATTACTATTGACTTCCTCTTTCTTCCATTTCTTTACCCCACCCTACCTATGTATATGGGTCTTAAAGTTGGGTATACATTTTAACTGTTAGGCCTATTACTTTTGAAGATGACTAAATTTGAATGTATTAATGTCCCAAAAGATTTTCAATAACCCTGAAAAGCAAAATGTGATTCTACAAACTCATCCCCATGCTGCTGATGTTAACTCATATGTGTAGATGGATTGGGGCCAATATTGAGGCCCCCATACAGGTTTTACTTAGTCCATGCTCAGATATACCCCATTGACCTTACAATGACTTAGAAAGTAGTTTGCCAATGTAATGAATAAGTAAGGGCCTCTGGAGCTGGACTACTGATCTCAGCAGAAGTACTTGCACGAGCAAAGAGTAGTAATAGTTTGCAGCTCAGTTTCCTGTGCTCTAGAGAAATGACAAAAGGATTACCTGCTGATCAATGTTGGCTTTAAAATATTTTTTTAAATCATGGATTTTTTTTTCTCCAGCATGTGTGTGTGTAAATGTAACTGAGTTACAGACAGTCACCAATGCTAGGAAATGTGCATTACATTTATGGTGAGTTTCAGGTATTGCTACCCAAATTCTAGTGTAACTTGCATTTGCATCAGAGCAATTTTCTGCAATAAAACACAAGCATGTGATATGCGGCAGATGAAGTCAATGGAGCTATGACAATTTCCGCCAGCTGAGCACCTGCTCTTCGTCTTTACATGAGGATGATGTTGTAATAGCACTGGTTAAAAATGTTTGCCCTTTTCCATTTCAGACTCTGCTTTAAAAAAATGCTCTATGAATAACACAATCGAACTTTCCTGCAAGTTGCAATTCAGTTGGAAAGTATTTTATGAAGCTGCTTAAACATTCATATGGGACAACACTTAGTAGTAACAACGGTAGGATTTTTGTTTTGCAATTTTATACTTCCTGCAGCTGGGCTCAATACTGCTTCTCTTACTCATGCCAGTAATCCTTACACTGTGAGTAAATATTATTCAAGCAAGTAAATACTGGATTGGACGCAATATAAAGTAAAATCTTGAGAAACGATAGTTGACTTTATAAAGCTAAAGGCACAATGTTCATGAGACCTCAACCTTATTCTCAACTTCGAGACTATTGGAGACTAACTTCTGATGGCAAACTCCTTGTACAGAAAAAAGTGACTATTTTGACCACTAGTCTGAAATCGCACATTCTTTCATTGAAAACAGTTAATTAGGAATTGAGCTCCGAAGTTAATTTCAACAAGGTCATCCACTGTTCTATTGGGCCCCGTGACCCTGTCTCTAGTAATCACAGCATTACCATACAACATTATAGCTTTCTTTTCAGTTGATGACATAATCTCTTTAATTGGTGTCAGGAGGCCTGCTTATGAAAGAAGCATGGAAAACACCTATAGACTATAATTTTACTCTCCCTATTCACAGAGCAAAATGAAACAAGCCTTAAAAATGTACTGGAGACTCATTACATCCTCTAGGTTGTCAACACAAAGCCCTTGTATTTCAACAAAAGGCATTAGGAATGATCAATTCTGTTTACTTCTAACTTCAGCCTGTGAACTATTAACCTTTTCAGCAAAATTGGTGAATAGTAAATGTCAGGTAATCCTCTCTAGGGAAGTTAAGAGAGTGGATAATATATTTTAATTGATTAAAACTTTCATGAGCAAAAGTTTAAAATATCAACAGGAAAATCCCAGTTGATGTATTTATTTTAAGCTTGATCCCACAATTCTCTATTTACTAGAGTAATTCAATTTTAACTGTCCCTTTTTCAAATCCAAGTGTTACAACCGAAAACATGCATACTGGCTATTATAAACTCTACTGTTTATCTCCCTTACAACATATTTGACAGTATTCTACATGATGACGGCTAAAAAAACTGCAGTAAGATATAGTGGTTTGGACACTTAGATAATTCTTGTAGAATACTAAGATCCATTTGACCAGTTTTTCACTGGCCTCCTGTTTTTGTGCTATTTCATCCATCACATTTTCCTGCCTGCCCTAAGTCCTACATAGTTTCAAGCTGTTAGGATCTTTCTGAGGTTTCCATATTGCCAAGTCATTTCATCCTTTTAATGATGCTGTGTAAAGTCCCGTGATGTTTTCATATGACTATGTAGCGATCTCATGGAAATTTGTACTCATTGGTTGATGTTGTCTTTACGTTCAGGCCATATTGCTGGTTGAAAACCTGTCTTGGCTTTCTTTAAAATAAGGATGAAAATCATTTGAATTTTTTTAAAAGATGTAGTAATTATTTTAAGGATATAGCATTTGAAATGCTTTAGATTTTCATAATTCTAGATAAATCAAGAAAAACTGTATTTTCCTAATGGTAGGCAAACGGCATGTTTGTATAATTCCCAATCTCCCTTCATAGCAGATCTTCACAACCCTTGAAACTTCATTTTTTGAATGATGCATGTTATGCCAAGTATCAGACTTAATGCTACTTGCATTAAATCCAACAAAAATCATCCATGACAGAATACTTGCACATTAGTTATTAAAATTAGGGAAATAAAGCATCCAACTCGATCTGCAATACACTAAATGAAAGTAAAACTAGACGAACAATGTCAAGATGAAATAGAAAGTATAAACATGTGCTCTGTAGGCAAGAGAATAGACTAGAAATTATCCATACTCCATAATTATTAATGAAGCACAGAAAAAGAACCTATCGCAATAAATGATTCTTGATGAGAACCTGCGTCAGCACTCTCCACATCAAATGCTACCAGCCTGAGCTCAGAAGACAAAATCAGAACATGAACCACAATTTGAGTGAAGTGTGTTTTACTAGTGTAAAACATATTTACACGGGCCTATGGAGGTGGACTGCCTAGATGTGTGAATCATCTGCTTTGCCAACGATACTGGGAAAATGAGTGAGTGATCTCACTGAGTATAATGGGATGACTTACAAGACTAAAGTTAGAGTGAAGGGATAGTCTAGTAGCTAGTGTCCTTACCTCATCTAGGATTTCAGGTTTGAGTCCCTGTTTGATCATAGATAAATCACTTTGCCTGTTGATACCTCAGTTTCCCATCCGTCAAAGGGGAATAAGAAGCCTTGCCTCCCTCATGGGGGTATGTATGTATTAAAGATTGGGGCATGATCTGACATGACAGTGATGGAGCAGCTGAGTTATCTAGACATGTAGATAGAGGTGTTTGTAGAATGGAGGCCCACGTGGCAATATCTGGGCTGTGTGGGTACTTATTTGGCTCTGATTGTCATTTAGAAGTTTTGCTGCCAATCATCCATTTGCACATAAATTCCTTGTATGATTCTGCTGCATAAATACTAAGGATTAGTTATTCTGTAATCTAAATGGGAGCTTTTTTGTGGAGCAATGAGATGTTTCTTCTCTCTTGTGTAGCTGTTTTGGAGAGAAATTATAAGCATACGTTTCCTTTGTGCACAGGCCCAGCTTTTTGTGTATAGAGAATATACTATTGAAACACAGTTGGATTCTGATCCCCACGCTTCCCAGTCCCACTGGATATCAGTGGCTACTCATGCAGTGTGGTACTACTCATCATAGATAAGGGTTGATTTATATATCCCAAGTGACAGGGCTTCTATCATTCTGCTTGGATTGCTATGTTGCAATCCCGGAGAACTCTGCATAAAAAACTTAAGTGTTCTGCCTAAACTTTCCTTTAACTTCATCCCATTATACCTAGCCATACCATGCTCTGGCACCAAACTAACTAATATTTGTCCTCAGTGCTCAAATACTCGCAGATATTGTGCCCCGTTTCAGAATTGTTGTTTAGTCAAATTCCACAGATTGGGCCAAATTCATCTCTGCTGTGGCAGCTCCCCTGATTTAGATGTTAGAGTTACATGAGACATGAGTTTGACTCTTAGGACCTTATCCAAAGACAACTGAAGTCCATGGGAAGACTTATCATTCCTAGTATCACCACGCTACCTTGGAACCCTAGTAATAGACCAAAATCCCATTGTGCAAAGTGTTGTAAAAACACAGAACGATGACAGTCCCTGGCCCATAGAACTTACAATCTAAGTAACGAGCTTTGGCTCAAGCCCTTAGCTCTTGTGAGGGCTTATTCCCTTCCAGTGAGTTTTTTCTATAGGCATCAAGGAGAGCCAGATGGAGCCATAATCTTGCTTCATGACCTCCTGTGTTTCCCTCCACTCCCAACTTGCTCCTAAAATCAAAAGTGTAAGCTCTGCCATTTTCTAAAATGTCATAATAAAACACCCTTCTTGCTGTTCCATTGGTTGTGTCTGGTCTGTTCCCTTCCTGGAGTGCAGTTTCAGTAACTACTGTAACTCTCATAGGGGCAATATCAACATCTCTATAAGTTTCCTCTAGAGGAGAGAACAGCCAGACCTCCACCACTGACTGTAGATCACTAGATGAAGGCTACGGTCTTTGAAAAACAGCTCCCAGTTTATTCCCACCATTCACATAGCCAATACTCCAAAGCTCCAAACGAACTCTAATATAGATGTACATGGGGGAGTCATGGGGTATCACCTGTAACTTGTAGCAGTGTGGTGGAGGATACACAGGAATAAAACAAAATGCCTTCTCAGCCACAAGTGCTCATTAATTATCCAAACCAATTACAAAATATGTTGCCTGCATTATGGTTTTGTCCTTAAGCAAGCCAACCAATTTGCTGCAGAAACTAGAGTAATTTTCCTTTTTGCTGCTGCCTTTCCCCCCACCACCTTGTTTAAGTTCTTAGGAAATGGACATGCTCATTTAGTTACAAAATGTGTGTATGTGTTTGTGTTTTCAGTGAAAAGAAAAAGCCCCACTGGTTTGAGTTTTTTACAATGTTTGCCCCTTTTCCCAGCAGGGATGTGTTTTGAGTGCCAGGAGACAAACAGTGTGGCCTCAACAAGCCGAATTTAAAAAAGAACATCATTTCCATTATGTAGTCAATCTCAATTACAAGCAAATGTTTTCTCTGCTGAGACTTTCCTCTTTTCAGAGCATTATGCAAGCCTCTTTTGTGGGTTGAGAGAAAGGATCAGTGGTCAATAGGGAGCAGAGTGTTGTGTACAGTGGATTTTTGTATCCTTCAGTCTACTACATAATGTGTTTTGTCAGGAGAACAGCCCAACATCCTGAGCAGATTTGCTGAATTAAAGAGCACAGCAGGGATAGGAAACTTGTTGCTAGGTGACTGACAACTGCTGCATGTCAGTATCTCTGTGCCGGAGGTTACTCTTTCCTTTTCTTCCACTACTCAGTCTTGCCTTTTAATCTGCATCTATAATTAACTCTGTTAATACCATGTATCCATTTGTTTCCCTTTTACTGTGCTTCAGATGGCCAAATTACCATTATTTAATCTTAAACTGAGAGATAACTATTTAATTTTTGTGCTTGGCTTGGCTTAGATGAGTTGAAATATTATGCAGCGCAATGTCTCATGTCTGCTCTGCCATTATATGGCTCTTAAGGGATGTTTCAGAAGATATGTTCTTTGTTAGTCGTAATGCTCAATGAAACATTTGTCCATTTGCCATTATTTCCATGGCCTGTTTGTTCTGGTGCAACTTAATTAAAATGCAATTGCTTTTAACCATTTAGGGTTGGTGACTTTCCAAGTGCTTCCACTAATATACTTTGCAAAACAGATTTCCTTCGTAACAGTTTGTCTCTCTTAAATGACTGGAAGTCAAGGATTGAATCTGATCTAGATTCCCAGTGGTAGCTGTAAACTGAACAACAGTTCTTGCTGTGATTATTTCCAAGAAAATACTTTTTCATGCTCAGATCAACCATATTAGATTTATGATTCTGTAACTCCATGATGATCTGCATATGGATTTGCATTTAAGAATTGCATTACTGGCTTATGTTCTTCAGTCACCCAGAGAAAAATGTCTTGTGTCTTATTCTAGTTTGTGTTTAGCCATTGATGCAAAATATAATGTATTTAGCAGACATACTGATTATTATTGAAGTATGTTTCCTCTTCATTAAATGACATGAAAATACACTTTGTCTTTCTTTCAGGTTTGGTCATTGAGGAAAGAGATGCAGTACTCTAAATTTTACTGAGACATTTGTATGTATGTTATTGAGAAATTGAGTTCACTGGTTTGGATGGGTTAAAACAACAATGATGCTCTTATTTATTGTTCATGCTTGTAGCAAGGCCTGAATCTCATGTGTATGAGTGTGTAAGTATAATACTTTATCTGAAAAGTAGAGGGTAACTTAAAACAAAAAACCCACAAAGGGTCAAATTCCCTGGTGTAAAGGGATGCCATTCCAATGACTGGAGCTGAATATTGCCCACTTTCACCATCAGGGAATATGACCCAGTGCTTAATTTGTGCCAGGGCTGAGCCCTGGCACCTCTGGGCCTGGCACTTCAGAGCCCTGGCACCTCTGGGCTTGCTGCATCAGTTATGGATGTAAAAAAATTGCTTGAGCCCTAGCATCTGATTTCTTGAACACCAGCACCTTTTTCGTGACAAATTAAGCACTGATTTGACCCAAAGAATTCAAAGAAAAGGACAGCATGTAGCTGTTTCCAACAGAGGACTTACAATGCAAAACTCTCCTTCATATTATCAAATTTTTACAATTCTGGCTATTGGCCTGGATTCAACCTGAGTAGATCAAAGTCCTGTGAGGCAGGGCTGGCAAGGTTGCCAATGAAAATCATCTATGACCCACTCTGTGGTCAGCATGGCAGATAGAGGTCATGATCAGTATGGCATGGGGATTTGCTGATTCAGTTCTCTCCAGTCTCAGTGGGGGAATTCGTAGGGAGCTCCTGGCAAGAATGAACCTTTTGTCCTCCAGAGAACCCCAACAGAGAAAAGGTGGTGGGACCACTGCTTTCCCTTCCTGCTGGTGAATCTCCCCTCTGGTGCAAGGAGCTGTAAATTATACCTCCATATGCCAGCTTCCATAAGAACAGGTACAGCCACTGGGAAAAGCATAGTGTAAAGAGTGGTCTCTTATTGCATCTACAGTCCTCAACATCTCAAGCTCTTTGTCTGTACCAGTGTCCTCCAGAATGTGCAGCATTTTTGGCAGTAATGGGTGCGATCCTGCGTTTCCCAACACAGTTACATAATGAAGAAAGCTCACCAGATCTGTCTGGAAGCGTTAAGGTATGGAAAGTGGGCAATAATACAGAATGCCAGCAGAGGGCAGCAGTATGCTGAGATGGGCATGCCAAGCTAGTGTTAAGCAAGCAATGTAATTGGAGGGGAAAGAACTTGGTTGGCCAAGATATGCAAAGCACCCATGGATCAACAACAGGGAAATGAGTGGGGGAATCTGCTCATCTTCTTAGATGTCGGTACACAAATGCAAGGAATATGGGGAATAAACAAGAATAAATGGAAATATTTGTACATATGCTAAATTATGACTTAATTAGCATCACAGAGACTTGGTGGGATAAGTCCCATGACTGGAATACAGGCTTGTTCAGGAAGTACAGGTATGGTAAAAAGGGAGAAGGTATTGCATTATACATCAACAATATATACACCTGTTCCAACTGGTAGAAAGTCTCTGGGTAAAGATACGGGTGAGGTGATGATATGAGTCTACTATAGATCACCACATGAGGAACAGGAGGTGGATGAGGCATTTCTAGAACAAATAATAGAAATATCCAAAACACAAGGCCTAGTAGTAATAGGGAACTTTTCACTATCCAGAAATGAGTTGGAAAGGTGATGCAGAAAAACACAAAAATTCTAATAAGTTCTTAGAACATATTGGGGGAAACTCTTTGTTTCAGAGTGGAGGATGTAAGCAAGAGGACAGTCATTTTAGACTTGATTCTGACCAACAGGGAGGAATTGGCTGTGAATCTGAACGTGGAGGGCAATTTGGGTGAAAGTGATCATCAAATGATAGATTTCATGATTCTAAGGAATGGAAGCAGTGAAAGCAGCAGAATAAGGACAATGGACTTTACAAAAACAGACTTTAACAAACTCAGAATTAGTAGGTAAGGTTCAATGCGGAAAAAAATCTAAGGGATAAAAGAGTTCAGGAAAACTCAGTTTCTCAAGGAGACAAAGGCCTAACTGCAAAATATCTCAGTATGAAGGAAAGATAGGAAGAATAGTAAGAAGCCAAACTGGCTGAATCAGGAGCCTTTAATGACCTGATAATCAAAAAGAAATTCTAAAAAAGTGGAAACATGGACAAATTGCTAAGGAGGAGTACAAAAGAATTGCACACATGTGTAGGAACAAAATCGGAAAGGCTAAGCACAAAATGAGATACAGCTAGCATAGGACATAAAAGGCAATAAAAAGATGTTCTTTAAATACATTAGGAACAAGAGAAAGATGAAGGCAAGTGTAGGCCCTCTACTTTTCAGGGAAGGATTGCTAATAACTAATGACATCAAGAACGGTGAAGTATTTAAAGCCTATTTTGCTTCAGTCTTCACTAAAGAGTTAATGGTGACCAGATATGCAACAAAATTAATATTAACAACAAGGGGGAAGGAATGCAAGCCAAAATAGAGAGACAACAGGTTAAAGAATATTTAAATAAGTTAGATGTACTCATATCAGCAGGCTCTGATGAAATTCATCCTAGGATATTTAAGGAACTAGCTGAAGCGATCTTGGAACCATTAGCAGTTATATTCGAGAACTCCTGGAAGACAAGTGAGGCCCCAGACAAGGGGAATAAAAAGGACCCGTGGAATTACAGATCAGTCAGTGTAACTTTGGTACCCGGAAAGATACTGGAACAAATTATTAAACAATCAGCTCATAAACACCTAAAGGATAATAGATTTAGAAGGAGTATCCAGCATGGATTCGTCAATAACGAATCATGTCAAACCAACCTAATTCCCTCCTTTGACAAGGTTACTGGCCTACTAGATGGGGGAGAAACTTTACAAGTGATATATCTTGATTTTTTTAGTAAGTCTTTTGACACAGTCCCGTATGACATTCTCATAAGTAAATTTAGGGAAATATGGTCTAGATGAAATTATTATAAGGTGAGTGCACAGCTTGTTGAATGACCATACTCAAAGAGTTGTTATCAGTGGTTTGCTGTCCAGCTGAGAAGGCATATTTAGTGGGGTCTTGCACAGGTCAGTGCTGTGTCTGGTACTATTCAATATTTTCATTAGTAATTTGGCATACTCTTCACACCATTATTTAATGACAGTGAGATGGGAGGAGCTGAAAACACTTTGGAGGACAGGATTAGAATTCAAAATGACTTTGACAAATTGCAGAATTGGTCTGAATTCAACAAGATCAAATTCAGTAAAGACAAGTGCAAAGTACTACACTTCGGAAGGAAAAATCAAGTGCACAGCTACTAAATAGAGAATAACTGGCTAGGTGGTAGTACTGCTGAAAAGGATCTGGGGGGTTATAGTGGATTACAAATTAATTATGAGTTAACAATGTGAGGCAGTTCCAAAAAAAAGAGCTAATACCATTCTGGGGTATATTAACAGGAGTGTAATAAGTGAGACATGGGAAGCAATTGCCCCACTTTACATGGCACTGGAGAGACCTCAGTTGCAGTACTGTGTCCAGTTCTGGACACTAAACTTTTAAGAAAGATGTGGACAAATTAGAGTCCAGAGAGCTATAAAAATGATAAAAGCTTTGGAAAACCTGACTTATGAGGAAAGGTTTAAAACTGGACATCTTTAGTTTTGAGAAAAAAAGATGGAGGGAGAATGTGGCGATGATTCACCAGCACAGCGCCTCCTGCTGGTTGTCCTGAGAATTAGCTCTTCCAGCCCAGAGGGCCCTCTGCAGGTCTCGCCCGCCGCTCGCCCCCGTGTCCATCCTGGACCCCGGTGCCCCTCTGTCAGGGTTCTGCCCCCAGCAGTAACCCCCAATCTGGGTCTCCCCACCCATGGGAACCCCCAACCCTCTATCCCCACTTTGCTTCAGTGGCTACTGCCAGTCATCAGCTAGCCCCCGTTCCCTGGGGAGGACTGCAGTCTATAAACCACTCATCATCAGCAAGGGGGGGTAGGACCAGCTGCCTCTGCCTATCTCTGGGCTGCCCGTCTGCAGCCCCAGTACCGCTTTGTACTGGGGCTGGATGGGGGAGGAGTTGAGGATACAGAGTGAGAGTTACAGAGGGTGCAGCAGCAGCTTGGTAAAGAGGTTTCCACTTTAAAAATAAAGTCCTGTTGAAATTTGTTAGCACCTTGCCTGGCTGATACAACATTTTGGTGCTGAAGATGGGATCATCTGCCTCTGAATCCACCTGCACCTTTTCTGCAAAGCCCAGGTGAGCTTCCAATTACTTTTACTGCCTGGATCCATATGTTTGAGACTTATGTGCTTGCAATCAGCGCTACAGAGATTTCTGAAGTAAGAAAGCGTGTTCTGCTAATCTACTGCCTCGGAGCAGAAGGGCAGCATATATTTTACACTTTTCCCCTTGCAAATGATAAATATGAGACTGCACTCACTGCATTAAAGAACTTTTTTGTGCCAAAAGTGAATGTAGTAGGTATTCATTACAGATTTCACCAGCGTGAGCAGAAACCAGGGGAGACTATAATGCAGTATATTGCTTCCCTGAGGAGTCTGATTGTAACTTGTGACTTTGGAAATACGGCAGATGAGATGATTAGTGACCAGCTCATTGAGAAAACAACCATGCTTCATGTAAGAGAATGCTCACTTCTAGAACCACAACTTACCCTAGAAAAAGCAATAACCATTTCTACTCAGATTGAGTCAGCTACAGCTGAAGCCAAAATAATGAGCAGGGATACAGGAGGCATAGTCCAGGCTGTGACTCCTTTGCAGAAAAGTTCACTATCGCTGCAGACAAACAATTGCAGGAGGAAAACTAATGAAAAGTCACTGAATCAGCAAATTCAAAATACAGTAAAAGCATGCTTTCGCTGTGGATCCCCACAACACCTTGCAAGCTACGCAGGATGTCCAGCAAAAGTAGCTCAGTGCAATCATTGCAAAAAGATTGGGCATTTTGCTAAAGTATGTCGCAGTAGCCAGTTCAATCAACAGGTGCATGCAGTTACAATACCAGACGTTACTGTGCTGAGCGTGGATAAAACCACTACTGCACACATTCCAGAACAGATAAAGTGCACTGTAAACGTTTCCGCCATACCCTCAGGCAAATCACACTCTATTCAGCTAATGCTTGACGCTGAGTAGCTATACTACCTGATTCCATCTATTTGTATTACTTTAAAGATGTGCCTCTTACTGAACCCAAACTTCGGTTGATGTGCTATTTGAAAAACCATATTCCAGTACATGGCTGCCTGCCAGCAATACTTACTTTTGGTGTTGCTGTGTAACTGCAGAGTTCTACATTGTCCACAAAGGCACTCCTATCCTTGGCAGAGATTTATTGGTTGCTTTAAATCTCAGGGTGGTGTGGCAAATTGCCAGCACTATTATGATGAGTCTCGCGCTTTCTCTTCTTTGTGGGGGGGGTTCAGGGCACCATTTCTTGCCCCTGAATTGGAATATTAATTGCCCCACTAGTGCACTTGAGGAGGGGAGTGGAGAGGGAGGGACTTGGACCCACCCTCTACTCCAGGTCCCAGCCCAGGGACCCTCAGGACAGCGGTGAACCACTTGAACTGGCAGTTCCTTCCCCATGGCTACTTCCCTCTCCTGCTCTTCAGCTTGTGGGGGGCTTCCTGCCCTCCCTCTGTACAAGCCAGGTGCCCCTTACCTAGAGTCTTGGACTTCTTAGTCCACCACAGCACACCTCCAAACTTTCCTCTGCTTCCCTCCAAACTGTTCTCTGGCCCAACACCAAACTTCTCTGCTCCAACTCCTTCAAACTGTTCTCTGCTCCAAACCAATCCTTTCTGCTCCAGCTCCCACACTGTCTGATTGAAGCAGGGTTTTTTATCATGTGACTGACTGCAGGTACTCTAATTGGCTTCAGGTGCTCTAGTTAATCTATAGCAAACTTTCTTCCTCTTACGGGGAATAAGGCTCCCTTCTAACCCTCTCTTGCTGCCCTCTGGCCATGCTATATCACAGTAGTTAATGGAAGAATTGATCTTTCTCAGCAAAACACTCTTGCGGTACACACACCAGTTGCAGCTGGAACCCAACACCAGGTTGAGGAGAAACTCGGCTGTGCTTATGGGTTTCTGCATAAAGTTAAAATGCGGAATAATGTGATGCCTGTACGACAGAAATTACAGCGCTTACCATTTTCAGTCAAGGAATCAGTTTCAGAGGAACTTAGAAAACTTGTTCAAAAGGACTTTATTGAAGAGATTAACTCCTTGGAATAGGTTTCACCTATAGTGGTGACGCAGAAGAAGGGTGGATGCATTTGTCTTTATGTGGACTTAAGGGAGCCAAATAAAGCTATTGTGATTGACAGCCATCCTCTTCCTCTCATAGAAGAAGTGTTTGCAGAACTCTGTGGAGCAAAGATGTTTTCTACCCTCGATTTGCCAAGCACATATCTCCAGGTTATGTTGCATGAAGACAGCAAAGACCTCATAGCATTTATTACACATGAAGGACTATTTTGTTTTAAACATGTTCCATACGCTCTCATATCAGCCCCAAGTGCCTTCCAAAAATGATGTCATTGATTCTGAAGAATCAACATGGAGTTCAGTGCTCTTTGGATGATATTATCGGGTTTGGAAATACTACTGAGGAGCATGACAGTAACCTGCAGTCTGTACTAAACTGCATCAGCAAAGCAGGCCTCAAGTTCAATACATCCAAATGCAAATTTAGACAAACTGAACTCTCCTTTCCTTGGAGCATACAATTTCACAGGCTGGACTAAAACCTGATCCAGATCATATCCTGGCAATGTTAAATGCTCCTCTTCCAACAGATTTGCAAACCTTACGTTTCTTCTTGGGTCTTACCTCCTGGTATGTAAAATTCATTCCTAATTATTCTTCTGTCATTGAACCGTTATGAGAATTACTAAGGAGAAGTTCAACGTTAGTGTGGACAACGGATGCACAAGTTAGTTTCAAAACAGTGAAAGACTTGATTGTACATAGTCCAGTACTTGCACTATTCAGTCCTGCATTGCCCACAGTTGTAATTACTGATGCTTCTGATTATGGACTTGGGGCTGTCCTCACACAACTTCATGAGGACAACATAGAGAGGACTGTTGCATTTGTTCAAGGACACTAAGTAATGCTGAGAGAAAATATTCTACAGTCGAAAAAGAAGCACTTGCTTGGGTCTGGGCTACTGAAAAATGGAGAACCTACCTGTGGGGCTGCACGTTCAAGTTGCGCACAGACCACAGCCTTTGACGACGTTGCTCACCATGAAAGGACTGGGAAGAGCAGGATATTGTATTGCTAGATGATTTCAAGACTACTCTCTTTCAATTATGAACTGGAATATAAGCCTGGAAACAAAAATGTGGTAGCTGATTCCCTTTCTCGCCTGCCTTCACCTTCACCAGATGGTCCACTGGAGGATGAGGATGTAGTAGTTGTGCTTATTAGAAGCACTCTTACTGCAGTTACAAGAGAACAATTTCAAGCTGCTTGTTCAGTGTGTCCAATTCAACAAAAACTACGGGAACTTCTGACAAAGAGATGGCCCAGTAACCCTAAAAACCTTGACCCAGTTTTGCTGCCTTATTTTAGAGTTCGGGATGAACTTCCTTTGCTCGATGGCTGTGTGCTGCGAGGTACACACCGGCTACCTGTGCCAGAAGAATTACTGTCAAAACTCAGACACTTGGCACACAATACTCATTGAGGAATTGTCAGAACCAAACAATGACTGTGGGATCTGTATTGGTGGCCAGGGATAGACTCTCAAACTGAAGCACTCATAAAATCCTGTGTCACTTGCCAAATGCATGATAGGACAGCAGTGACATATACCCCTCCATTACAGCCTGTTCCTCTTCCTGAATCTGCCTGGGAAAAAGTGGCGGTTGACATTGTAGAACCCTTTGACACTGCTTCAATTGACTGTCATTATGCCATCACTTTACTAGACTATTTCAGTAAATGGCCTGAGGTAGCATTTACATCGCAAATCTCTTCTGCTACAGTAATTAAGTTCCTCTCTTCAGTTTTTAGCAGGGAAGGTAACCCCAAAGAACTGGTTTCAGATACTGGTAGTCAATTTACTTCCCTGGAGTTTGAAACTTTTCTAGCAGAGAGGAACATTTTACACAGAAGGTCATCCCTATATTACCCTCAAGCCAATGGGGAAATAGAACAGTTTAAGAGAAGTTTGAAAGAGAGTTTGCAAACAACTAAACTGGAAGGGTGATTGTGAATACCCTTCACTACTGATTTCTTGCAAGCATACCAGGCTACATGACATGCCACAATGCAAAGATCACCTGCAGAGTTACTGCATGGGAAACAGATAAATACTAAACTGAACATTGCTGGATTGTTAAAGGCACAACCTGAGGCCCCAACCGAGGGTGATGTGAGAAAAACAGTTGAACAGAACCAAGCAAAGTATATGGCTTTCACAGAGAAGCGGCGGGGTGCTAAGGAACCAAAGTTTGAGTGTGGTTCCTTCATTAGAATATGAAAATGTGGAATTTTACGCAAAGGGAACCATAAATTCACAGCTCCTCTTAAAATCATAGAGAAGGGACCTTACACCTATTGACTTTCTGATGGGCGGGTATGGAATGCTTCTTATCTTGCACCTGCCTATGCACCAAGAGGAGATTATGCCCACACCCAATCTGCATTGGACGACTTCACCATAATATCAACACAAGACATTGCATTAGAACCGGGGCTTGAGAGATGGCCTGTCAGACCTAGACGACCACCTGTCTGGACTAGAGACTGTTATGTAGTATCTACAATGTTTTCAGTGTAATATTTCTGCCAATAGTATAGTGTCTTGTTTCCTATTTGTTCCTGTGATTAGAACAACAACGTTTATTTTAATTGGGAGAGTTTCTTAAGAGAGGAGGGAATGTGGTGTTTAGATGTTGCTTGTAAATTATTAGAACTGAGAGCACTGGCTGTTGGGAGTCTGAAAGGACAGGAAACAGGAAGGAGGGGGAGGAGTTGAGGAGGCAGAGTGAGAGTTACAGAGGGTGCAGCAGCAGCTTGGTAAAGAGGTTTCTACTTTAAAAATAAAGTCCTGTTGAAGTTCGTTAGTACCTTGCCTGGGTGATACAGCACCTTCTCAGCTTCCCAGGCAGCCAGGTCCTTCTCTCTCCAAAAGGCCAGAGAGAGAGTCCTCTTTGTCCTTGTGGTCCACAGCCCTCTTATAAGGGCCAGTGGGCTCTGATTGCACTGGCTAGAGCTGTGGCTGCTTTCCCAATCAGCCCCACCTTTCCCCTGCCACAGCCCTCTCCCAGGGCTGTTTTAAGCCCTGCAGGGGAGGAACGGGGTAACCACCCTGCTACAGGGAACCTGCTAACAGTCTTCAAATATGTGAAAGACTTTTATAAAGAGGACAGTGATCGATTGCTCTCGATAGCCACTAAAAGTAGGAAAAGAAGTAATTGGCTTAATCTGCAGCAAGAGAGATTTAGGTTAGATATTAGGAAAAACTTTCTAACTGCAAGGGTACTTAACTTCTGGAATAGGGTTCCAAGAGAGGTTGTGAAATCTCTATCCCTGGAGGGTTTGAGAACAAGTTGGACAAACACCTGTCAGGGAGGGTCTAGGTTTACTGGGTCCTGCCATTCTCCGGAGGAGTGGGAGGTGGAGTGAGGGGGGGATGGACTTGATGACATCTGTAAATGTTTTGAACAAATCAAGACCTCTTTTGATACCGTCACATTCATATGTGGTGTTAAATCCTACTCTCTTTAGTAGGGTGGCTAGGCCCTCTGGAGTCACCTGGGACAGTTGAGCTGGATTTATGCCACATACGTGGAGTATTGTCTGCATCTGAGTGGTTGCATTAGTCAAAGTGGCATTTTTCAGACACATTTTGTGGATTTCAAAATGATGGAGAGAACTGTATGTTGCTTACTGCCTGATATCATCTGATGTTATAACATGGAAGATGGTTCTTTCATTTACAGCTACGGTGTATAGGACACGCTAGTTTAGAATGAGGGTGTAAATGGGAAATTTGAAACTCTTTTCTACGTGGTGCACATGCATATTTCCAATAAATGTTCGATGTCTTGCTGTATTATACCAGCATAGTTTTCAAATATGCTTGGAAGTTTAATTAAGTGTGTGTGACCTAGAGCACTCAAACCATATCCTTCCTTTAGCTACATCTGTGCAATCTCATTGCCTTCAAAGGGGTTGCACAGGTATAACTGAGAGCAGAATATCCTTTGCTGTGAAGCCTACAAAAAACCTGACAAGAGTTAGGCTGCTGGTGTGCTGAGCCCACTATCAGTCATGCTGACCAAAACTGTTTAATTGCCACTTCCCTGTCAGTCTGCCCGTATTCTTCCCTTTTCTCTTGTCTTATACTGAGGTGGTAAGCTCCTTGGGGCAGGGACTGACTTTGATCTGTGTTTTGTACAGCACCCAGCACAATGGGGTTCCGATTCACAACTAAGGCTCTTCAGTGCTATGATAATACAGTATAAAGAAGAATAAGAATATCACTCTGAGTGCAGGACATTAATCAGATTGCATGATTTGTACATGTTTCCTTCCCTTGGAATTTCATCTAATGACAGCTGTACTATTTACATGACTGATTTGCCATGAAAAGTCCTCAGGACCCTTGGGAAAGGTACTTCTATTCCTTCTGTGATATAGGAAGAGTTGATATATTTTATGCCATGAGATAATAGACAGATGAAGCGCTGTTCTTCAATTACTATGTGCAATGTATACTGACACTGACTATGGGGAGAGAATTCATTCTGCTGGGAATGGCCTGGGGAAAGCCCTGCGTGAGGGAACCACTGAGCAGAGAAGCTGCACAGGGTAGTGTGCATACCCACTGTGCACCCCAGTGCCCACCCCAACAATCAAGTGTGGAGGAGGCTTCTGGAAGACCCACTGGACTGACATTCATACTGATCTCATGCCCCCAGATCACTGTGCAGGGCACGATTTAGGATGACCACATGTCCCAATTTTATAGGGACTGTCTCAATATTTGGGGCTTTTTCTTATAAGGCACCTAATACCCCCACCCTTGTCCTGATTTTTCACACTTGCTATCTAGTCACCCTACCACGATTCGAGCCTGTAAGTTGGAGCAGCACCCATGAAGGGGCTGTGTCATAAATGGATAGGTAAGGTAAGGGTTAAGTTTCTTTTACCTGAAAAGGGTAACCGAACACCTGACCAGAGGACCAATCAGAGAACTGGATTGTTTAAAGTCAGGGGCGGGAATTTGTATACTCGGGGTCTTTGTTGTTTTCTTAGCTATGAGGAAACAAGTCTTCTTCTAATTCTCTCCTAATACTTCTTCTAAACATCTGTAAGTACCCAGGAACCGCAAAGTAATTCAGCTATGATGGTCTTTGGGGTGTATTTACCTGTATGTTAATTTGTTGTGCTGGTTTAATTGGGCTATCTTTTAAATCAGACTGTTTCTTTATATTTTCTTATAAGCAAGAGCCTGTATTGAGTTTCTTAATGCAAGATGATTGTTTTATATTTTCTTTCTTTTTTTCTATAAAAGTTTCTTGTTAAACCTTGTGAAAGTTCTTTTCCTAGGGAGGCAAAGGGAAAAGCCAGGCTGTGGGCTATTTTCCTATTTGGGTCCAGGGAAAGAGCAGACTACGGGGAAAGAGACGAAGAATTCTCTCTGTTCTCTGGTGGTTACAGTTTTTCCCTCATTCCTGGAGCAAGGGGGGTGGCAGAGCCCAGCTGTGGGTATTTTGCATCTCCATTGTCCTGAGGGAAGCAGAAAAGCTGGTTTCTTGGGTCACACAGGTTAGCCGCGAGGCAAGCCTGATAAGGAGGGGGAAGGGGTTATTTTCCCTGCTTTTAGCATCCAAGGGATTGGGAATCTGGGTGTCCCACCAAGGGAGGGTTGGGGACACCAGAGGGAGGAAAGGGGGGATCAGGCCCCATAGATTAATTCCTGATCTGGTGGCAGCGAGAATATCCAAGCTGGTAGTGAGCTTGGGGGAGTTTCAGGTAAGCCCCCAAACTTTGGACGCAAAAGTCCAGATTTGGGACAGGACCAGACTGGTGGACCCTAAAGTCCAGGTCTGGGACTGGACGGCTAGATTACCACAGGCTGTTATACAGTCAGTGACCTGCCTCTGGTTTACAGTGGGTGGGTTTCCAGTCTAACTCCCACATAGTCCGTGTCTCCCAGAGCTAACTTGTGCTAGCTTTGGGTGGGAAAAGGGGACATTACATGCCAGGGAACGTAGCCTTAACACTGCAAGGAAGAGTCCCATTTCTCACGGTGAAATGAAATGACCTCCTGCCTCCTGTGTGCGTGGGGCAGCCATGTACGGGTGAGACAGGCTATGTGGATACATTCCATATCCCCGGCACAGTTGTCTGTAGCGTCTTCAGACAACTCCCACCCCACTTCTTGGAAGCTTTTGCTTGAGTTTAAATACGCTTACTGTTACAACTGCAGCTGTTGCTAGTTTCTGCCGGTCCTTTGCTGTATCAGCTGGTTCGCAAGTAGCCATTTCTGCCAGGGAATGGGAGAGGGAGATGAAGAATGAAACGAGACAGCAAAGAAGAGGAGGCAACATAGGATGAGGAAAGACAATTAAGGATGGGAGAAGAAGTGGCTCTAACCAAACTGCACTTTCACTTCCACAGACCAATCTGTGAAGACATCTTCAACAAGGTGTATCTGTTTCCACATGAAGGCCATTAATATAGACCAAGCCTATCTATTAAGCATACAAGTTGTCTTTGCTGGCAAAATATGTAGCACAGGCCTGGAAAAACATGAAATATTTGGAAGTAAAGGACCAAAGTTTGAGCCCTAACCAAGGAGCTCAGGATCAGATCCTGTGGTTACCGCAGTGGCTGACAGAAAGCCCACTCCTGGTCCCACAGAAGTCAAAGGCGAGCAGTTCAGTCATTTGTCTCACTGAGAACAGGATCAGGCTGAGCAGCTGGAATTCTTGCATGGTTTCCTGAGCAAGCTTATCCAGGCCAGGAAATGATCTGACACGAATTGGGCCACAAGACCCGCATTCAATTCCTAGCTTGGAGTCTGGCTGCCCCAAGTAGCTATATGGCCCCTCTCACTGTATTATCTGAGTACCTCACCTTGCCCCTGTGACATAGGGCAGTGCTATGATCCCCATTTTACAGATGGAGAACAGACACACAAAGACTAATTGACTTACTCAAGGTCCCACGAAGACAAAAACCAAAGCTCGTGACCTAACCCCTGACGCATCCTTCCTCACTTCCTTTTCCTGATCAACTTACTGTGCAATGTTAAGGGCAGGTCACTTGATCTTTCTCTTGCTCAGTTTCCCCATCTGTAAAATGGCTGCTAATACCCACCCAGTAAAGCACTTTGCGATCAATGGATGGAAAGTGCTGTGTGCAGATAGTGTTACTAATGGCTTGTCCACATGGCAAGTTACTGTGGGGCAAGCCAGGGTCTGAATCTACAGTGCACCAGGATGCCATGCAGTACCATCCTGTGTGGACACTGCCAGAGCACACTGAAGTCCCAGAGTTCAGGACTCGCACAATGCTGTAGCAGCACCCACATGAGATGTTACTGGAGAGCAAGCTGGTGCTCTGTAGATTCATACCCTGGCTTGCCACACACTAATTTGTCAAGTAGACAACAGTAGTTTCCCCTGCTTTGCAAACACTAAATACACATGAACAGTACAAAATCTGGAATGACTTCTCCCGTAGATCTTTGTCAAATTTGTTCTAAATAAGGTACTGCTTGTAAAGTAGTCTGGTACTCATGCTCTCCTGTATTTAATGTTTCTTTTATTTTCAGAACACCAATATATACACACAATTAAATATGAATGCATTAAAGTTGGGACTCTAGTTCTTAAGGTGTGACATAAATTTAATGCACTTGGGGTAGAAATTGCAAATAAGAAAGATGTATTTTTAATAAAGCAAAAATTGTCCAACTCCTCTCCTGCCGCAGTCTCACATGCTTGTGACTGACCAATTCAGAATTGCTTAGCCAGTCATTAGTGCTTAATGTAGTTTTTTCATAGTTAACTGAAGAATTATAAATTGTAGAGAATGACATCTATTTAATCTCCTGAACTACCCTAGAGCCACTTAAAGTAGAGGCTGTTCTGTACCTCAAGAATTCTTCCTTAAGTTATCTTTATATCACATATTAATAAATTATGGATGCAGGGATGATTTGGGCCCATCATTAACTAGTGGCATTCAAGGTTGCATTTAGAAATCATTTTGGTTTATTGCATAACAACTGTAGGGGGAAAATTTTGCAACAGAAAAATTAAGAATGTTTTTCTTAATCTCTAGTACATAGGAGGTAAAAAAACATATTCTGGTAAAAATGGCAGCATGAAAATAACAGGGATAAAGTATTTATTAAACCCACCCGGGGGCGAGAAAGTTTTAAAAAATCTCATTGTGTAACATCTTTCCCCCTAGTCCCATGTCAACCTGTTGTAACCCCTGAGCTCACCTGCTACCGTGCCAGCACAGAGATGCCAGCGAGACAATGCTTTGTCCTGAAAAGTGATAAAAGTGAAATAGCGGCTTTTGGGTGGTAGCAAATCCTGACACTGGGCTGGAACCTTAAACTGTAGGTTCTTTGAGGCAGGATGCTGACTTTTAAGAACCCTATAAAACACCCAGTACGTTTCAGCTACATAAATACAAGACCTTGTTTTCTGTTCCTTATAACTCTGCCGAACTTTAACCATTAAAGCTGAAATTTTCCATGCTGGAGGTCAGCCTCAGGCTGATTTGTTTTGGAAAGCTTCAGCAAAAATGATTTGGCCATTTCTGAGCATGAGATTAGGGAAAAATACACTTTTTGCTGATGCCCAGGGAACTGATTTAAGGTTGCACAGGCGGCCTATGCTCTGGCATTTCCTAAGGTTTCAGTGCTTGATTTTTGCAACCTGCATTTTCTTTTAACGTAGGTTTTTCTTTTAATGTAATATTTATTGCAGTAGCACTTAGATACTTCAGCTGAGATTAGGATCCCATTGTACTGACATGGAGTAACAGACAGTCCTGCAAAGTGAATGATCAGAATAGTATGATTTTACACCCACTGTGCATGCGTGTAAGTGACTACTCAAGATACAAGTCAGTGAAGAATAAAATGTACACATTTCATGCTCAAGGTTATCTGACTGTTCTTCCAGGGTTCACACATCAAATGGTATGTCACTGGGTTCTATGTACTGTTTACCAACAGCTTCTAGACTGCATTTCCTGAAGAAAAATGACAAAACTTACACAGTTCTTTTAGGTGCACTAAGAAATGGTCTCTAACTTTTGTTAGTGTAAACATTCAATTGCTCCCTAAATGATTTGAAATTCTTTATTTCAGAACAATAAAAAAGCCAGTAGAAAAATGGTAACAACAGACAATATAAAATTATGATGATCAAAAACTAAAAGTAGCAAAGTCACCTTTTCCTATTTGGTAATGAAATTCTTTAGAAATGTAACCAAACTTGTGATTGTTTATGGAGCAGGGAACTATTATGTCATTAAATTAGTTGTGACATCTTAATATAATTATACAATATTAGTGTCAGATTAAGTTCATTAATGGACCTTGATGTTTGGGAGTTGATTTTTGCACTGGAAATCTGCATGGGCTTTTTTAAAAATGTATTTCTTAAATTCACCTTTCTGCTAAAATGCTCAGCTAATTGACATAAGCAGGTATAATGAGTGCAATGCATTAATGGGATTATATCAATATTCCCTTTGCATCTGCTAAAGACCTAGCAGCACTGATCATTAAGCTTTGCCTTGCAAGAATCTTTTGAAGCTTTTGCAGAAGTTGACGTAAGCTTGCTTGAAAATATCTTTTTGACATGCATCCGACGAAGTGGGTATTCACCCATGAAAGCTCATGCTCCAAAACGTCTGTTAGTCTATAAGATGCCACAGGATTTTTTGCTGCTTTTAGAGATCCAGACTAACATGGCTACCCCTCTGATACCTGATTTGTTATTTTTCCCATGGTTTGGGCATGAGTCTGATTTCACTTAACCCCCAGTATGATCCTCCCTTCCCTCCCTTGGCCAAAATTTTCAAACCTGGGTGCCTAAAATTAGGGTCCTAAATCCAGATTTAGCCCCTCCCTCCCTCAACACACATGCACAAAAGCCTGTTTTTTCAAAACTGCTGAGCACCCACAAATTGAAATCAATGAGAGCAGCAGGCCACTCTTAATTTAGGAAGATAATTATGGTGGGGAGGATTTTTTCAAGAACCTGTAAAGGATTTAGGCACCCAATTCCTATTAAAAGCCAGATGCTTTTGAAAATCCCATGCTTCGGAGCCTAATTTTAGGTGCCCAGCTTTGAAAGTTTTGACTACAGAATTCAAATGGATTTACTCTTGACTTACATCGATGTGAGAGCCCAGTAAGACGCTTCATCTGTATTCCAGGTGCTAATTCCTTTCCTCTGACGTTTGTCACGTTCCTTACAGTGTTTACCAACATCTTGTTAGGCAGGCACAGTCATTACAGGGAAAGTCCTTCTGTGCCCTGTAGCTGTGGGTTGGAACATGCGCTGTAGGGGCGTTGCATGTCCAGGACTGACACGAAGATGTGAGAGGTTCAAGCATGCTCAGTGAGGACAAAATCTTTGGAGATTTTAGCTGCTAAAATCGACGTCTCTACTGAGTGTGTGTGAATTGCAATATTTTCAAAGATGTGGCCACATTTGAGCGGATACTCATGGGGCCAGCAAGTGGCCCATCCCTGACTCAAAAGCCAGCAGCCTCTTGCCAAATTCAAGTCCCTGCTCTAAAGCATGGAGGAGCTAGAGCTTTCAAATGCAAAGCTCTCGAGAATTTTTTAACATGGACAAGACAACACATTTTTCCCCCAACCTCATGCTTGGAAATGACTGAACTGTTTTGGTTGAAATTTTCCCAAATAAAACCCCCAAACCTTCAGCCTGCTGCAGACATCCAGAACAGAGAATTTGAGCCCAATGAATTAAAGTTTGGCAAAATTATAAGCAGTTGAAGACAGGGTCTTATCATAAAGCATTGGGCAAGCTTAATGATATATGGTGGTAGCAGCTTTCCCTAACATACGCCATCTTAGGACCAAGATTAATCTTCAATTACTCACTACTCCTACTACTACTATTTAAAATAAAGGCCCCCAAACTTGTGTGAAGTGCCTCCCAAATAAAGATGAAAGACACACACAGCTAAAATATTAAAATCCCTGCCCCAAAAGGGTTACAACCAATTTTAGAGATGACAAGAAGACGGTTAAAAAAATGTAGGGAAGGAAAGACCAAGGACACATCACTGAGATTATGCAAATACCCAATGATGTTAATGCATAGCATGAAGGAGCAACAATTCGTACTCTTGTATGCTGAGAGGATACAATTGCTAAGTGGATGGGTGTGTCAACTGGTTTCCTTGAGATCCTGTGGCTGAAGAGAAAATAAAATGAAATAAAAATACTTGAGGGTGATAACTTTGCCGAGCAGCTCAGGAAGGGCATGAGTAGTGACACAAGAGGAAGCACGGGGAAGTATTGAGAGAAGCAGATAAAGGAGACACTGAGACTTCCCCTAGTGGAGTGGGTGAGGGAGCAGCATGAGGAGAGACTACACCAGATCAGTGGAGAGGTGTGGAATTATGCAGGGCCTGATGACAAGGACAAGAAGCTTGAATGTGATGCTGCAGAGCTGGGGAGTCAGTGTGGGATTCAAAGAGGAGGGTGAAGTGAGCCTTTTGGCAAGCAAAGAACGTGATGTTAGCGACTGTGTTTCGGATGATTTGGAAGGGGAAAGCAGCATATCAGGGAAGCCAGAGAAGAGGAATAACTGCATCGCAATACATAACTGCATCAGATTCAGTGGAATTACTCTGGATTTACAGCTGTGTACTAGACAGCAGAATCTGGCACTTAATTTGCATTGCCTACAATTCCCTGTCCACTTCCCACAAGCACTGCTTAGAACTCTAGTTTTTATTCAGCTAAGCTTTCATTTTCATTTAATTTTTCCTTCACGGTCCCACTGGTTATAAAAGTTTGCATTCTGTACTGACCAATACATAAATGTGCCTCATGCTGATCTCATTTATATCAGCTTTACACTAGTGTAACCTCAGTGGTGCTACCTCTAATTTGCACCGGTATAAATGCACAGAGACAACAGTCCTTTATTTGAATTGAGGATAATGGCCACTTCTTAGTAGAAGCATAATGAAACCATCAAGAATTTTCATTCAATTAGACTTCTTTTCCTCCGGCCAATGATTGTCACACATTTATAGTGTAATGGGCAATTACTTCATACTCCTTGTCTGTTGACATCTTATTAACTCTACATTTTCTGTCCCTAAGAAAGGAATTAGATATAATAATTAGGAAATATAATGAATACATCCCTTACTACCAAAATACACGTGAGCAGAATGAACCCCCCCTTTCTCAGAGTGTAGTGTATGATATGTGAGTGAAGATTTCTCCTTTCTCGCCAGCACTAGGATATTTCAATTCTGCTCTCGATACATACATGAACTTTTCCACTTGTGTGGAGTGAGTGCAGAATATATAATAAAGTCTGTACGTGTAAATAAGGGATGCAATGTAGGCTGCAGAGAAGTGTTTTGCCCTTACAGTCTGTGAAAATTTGTGTACTGTTTCTTTAGCCTTGTAACAGGAAAGCCAGGCAAGGCAGGAGCTGCTAGAGGTTCTAAGTGAAGCAGAGAGAGTCCACCTTCAGGGATAATATTGTTTTCCTTATTCTAATCAGGTTCCATGTTCAGCAGCTGTAGAAAGTGAATCCTTACGTGATTCTTTACTGCTATCATATGACACAGCCTATTGTTTAAAGTACTGAGTGTTTGGCTACACTTGCAGCTGTACAGCACTGGGAGTTACAGCTGTCTTCGTACAGCTGTGTGGGGAAAGCGCTGCAGTGTGGCCACACTGACAGCTACCAGCGCTGCAGTGTGGCCACATTTGCAGCATTTGCAGCTGTGTTGGGAGTGGTGCATTATGGGCAGCTATCCCAGCATTCAAGTGGCTGCAACGTGCTTTTCAAAAGAGGGGGTGGGGTGGAGTGTGACAGGGAGCTGGGGGGAGACAGAGAGAGTGGATTTTTGGAGCTGACACTGTGTCAGCTCCCTGCCTTGCAAGTTCTAAGGACTTGAAGATGCACAGCACCAACCTTCAATCATTTTAAAAGTTTCAACCCCTTCCCCCAGCCCTCTCTCATTCACTAAATGCAAATAGCCTTCAGACTGGATAAGCAGCTGCTCCAAAACGGACCGCCCCCTCCTCCACTCTGGGCTGCTTCTCTCCTCAAGCAAACACTAACAGATCCCCCCTCCCTGCCTCTGCTCGAGCAAACAGTAGCTGTGTTTGTTTTTTAGATAAGCAGTTCCGGGAGCCCCGAGTTCACAACAAAACAAAGAGTGTTATCTTTACTTAAAAATCATTATGGGAAGGTTCCGGAGGTCAGTTACAGCATAGTAAGATTAATCACTGTTTACACTGGCACCCCAGCGCTGCAAGAACAGCGCTATAGTCATTATTCCCCGGGCTGAGGTGGAGTACAGCCAGCGCTGTAGCCAGGAAGACACAGCGCTGTATGTGCCTTGCCAGTGTGGACGGGGAGTAAGTTACAGCGCTGTAAAGCCACCACCAGCACTGTAACTCTCAAGCCCTGACACCACAGACTGGATGGCAATTGGTCCATCTAATGACGTCTTCGTTTTCACACTTGTGTCCAAACTCACACAGCTACATGCATGAACATCAATGGGAGTTGTGCCTGCATATCTCTAAAAATAGAATTTGGCTGTTAGACTCTACGATTTGTAAAACTTGTACACATAGAGCTTTAACTGTGTAACCAGGCCCAGGAACCAATCCTTTTTGGCATGGTTCTGTAGGATGCCATTTAGTCACTCATGAGACTGCAGAGTCCTGCACTTAGGACAGAGGAATCCCATGCACTGCTACAGACTGAATACTGACTGGCTAAGCGGCAATTCTGCAGAAAAGGACCTGGGGATTACAGTGGACGAGAAGCTGGATATGAGTCAGCCGTGTGCCCTTGTTGCCAAGAAGGCTAATGGCATATTGGGCTGGATAAGTAGGAGCATTGCCAGCTGATCAAGGGAAGTGATTATTCCCCTCTCTTCGGCACTGGTGAGGCCACATCCGGAGTATTGCGTCCAGTTTTGGGCCCCTCACTACATAAGGGATGTGGACAAATTGGAGAGAGTCCAGTGGAGGGCAACAAATATGATAAGGGGGCTGGGGCACCTGACTTATGAAGAGAGGCTGGGGGAAGCAGATTTATTTAGTCTGAAGAGAGAAGAATGAGGAGGGGATTTGATAGCACCTTCAGTTACCTGAAGGGGGTTCCAAAGAGGATGGAGCTAGGCTGTTCTCAGTGGTGGCAGATGACAGAACAAGGAGCAATGATCTCAAGTTGCAGTGGGGAAGGTCTAGGTTGGATATTAGGAAACACTATTTCACTCGGAGGGTGGTGAAGCACTGGAATGGGTTACCTAGGGAAGTGGTGAAATCTCCATCCTTAGAGGTTTTTAAGGCCCAGCTTGGCAAAGCCCTGGCTGGGATGAATTATTTGGTGTTGGGCCTTCTTTGAGCAGGGAGTTGGACTAGATGACCTCCTGAGGTCTCTTCCAACCCTAATATTCTATGATTCTATGAGACACCGTGGACCTGGGACACTCAGCATTTCTAAACGTGATAGTCCTAGGACTTAACATTTGGGGTAGGTAGAATTGGTGGAAATAATTACCTCTGAAGATATGAAATACACCCAGCATGCCCCTGCGCCCTGCAGAACCCTTTCATTTGGAACATAGCAAGTGATGGATTGTGAAACATTTTCGAGCTTCATTTCTATCTGCTCACTGCCACACTCCCTGAATTACTCTATCATCATATCTAATTGGCCATATAGAACTTCAGCCGCTAAGGCAAAAAAATAGTGAAACACGTGGTAAACAAGCATACCATGTTTGTGCCTGGAGTGCTACTAATGTTGACTGACCTTTTGGCTGACTTTGGCATATTCTTTGATGGGGTAGTAGCAACTTCCTCCTCAGACATCTCGGTTGCTTCACCTTATTCTAGAATTCTTTGTGCCACAGCTACTAATCAATGTAGGGTGATGTTATCTGATAAGGCTTGTCCATAGTTTCACATAGATCAGCTTGGCAGATTAAAGGGAACAAAATAAGAATATAGATGTTTGGTAGGCCTATCGCAGCTGCTTGTTTTTAGCCAGGACTGGGTTTACAATGGGGCCAGTGAAGCCGTGGTGCTGGGCCCACACTCAGAAGGGGCCTGGCACCTGTACCATGCCTCCACCTTTGCCCCCGCTCAGTCTCTTTCCCCTGAGGCCCTGGCCATTGCTCGCTCCTTTCCACTCCCTCGCCCCGTGCGAGTGAAGAGTGGAACCTCAGGGGGAAGAGGCCAAGCAGGGGCAGGGCCTCGGGGTGGAGTCGGGGACATGGCCTTGGGGCGGCACTTGGGGACAAGGCCTCAGCGTGGGGTGGGGGGCATGGCTATGGTCCGGGCACCAGGGCCCACAATAGGTTAAGCCAGCCCTGGTTTTAGCCTTTTCAATTTCATCTGTCTCTGGCCTGCTTGTATCTTTCTAGCCCTTAAAAGCATGGTCACCCCTGCTACAACAACTGCCTTGGATCTGTGAGCATGTGCCAAAACCTCTTACTTGGTAAGGATGAGGTCATATCAATTTACAACACAGGAACTGGCTTACAAAGAAGATCCCCCAGAAGCACAGATGGAGGTGGGGCCTGAAGAGCTACTGAAGCTAGGGAATAGGTGAACTTTTAGGTAGAATAGCCTGAAAAATAATGTGCCAGGAAGAAAACGTAATTAGCTATTGCTGCTCTGATGACTTTCTCTAGACAAACATCAGCACCTTGGGCTAGGGCGGTGATACAATGTAATAAGCAGCCCAAAACTAGCAAGGTAAAACCAGAAGGTCTAGGTCCAGCAGCCTTAATAAAGAATCTCCCTTACTTCAGTAGCTGAGTCCTGGCTCTGCAATGAAGAGAGTTGCCCCTGGTATACAGGCTTCCTTAGGTTCCTAGGTATGCAAGGGACCATCTGCAAATGGTGGGTTGGCAGGCTTCTTTTCAAGCTGCAAGGGGCTCTGTTAAGTATTCATTTTGTGGTTACAAATGTCTTAAGGCCCTCTTCCAGATCCTGTTGTGTGCACTCGTGTGTGCGTGTGTGTAATATATAGGAGTACAGTGCTCCACATCTATCTTGGCATGGTATGTCTATATTTTAAACTTGCTTTAGTGGGTGTTTGCAGCTCTGTCCCTGTTTCTCAGAACTGGATGCCATAGTATGTGTTAATTTGTGTAACCCATTTATATAGCTGATTGCTGCAAATCTTGGGGGAAACAGAAAGACTATCAGGTAGGCCATTCAACTTTTTCCCATTCCCCCTCAGCCTGGACTGCCTACTTCATGTACTCTCACATCTCAGCTGTGGAAGGAAAATTAACTGTATGAATCTTAAAATGGATCTTTTGAACCTATCTTTCCCATTGGCAAACCTTGTCACTACCAGAAGCAATAAGCTTCATGGCTCCAGTAGACATGTATTAGTTAAGAAAATGAGCTGACTGATGGCATATACAAGAGTGGCCAAACTGTGGCTCACGAGCCACATGCGGCTCTTTTACCATTAAAGTGCAGCTTGTGGAGAACCCCACCCATGTTCTCCACCTACTAGACTAGGCGGGGGGAGCTTGGGACCTCTGCCTTGCAGCAAGGTGGTGTGGTAGGGGCTTCTGCCCAGCGAGGAGTGGGGTCCTCAGCACTTCTGCCCAGTGGTGAGGGAGGTCTTGGGGCTTCAAGCTCTGTGGAGTGTACCTGCCAGGGCTCGGGGCTTCAGTAGGAGTGAGGCTAAAGCCTGGAGCCCTGGCAGATGCCTTCTGCAGGGCTGAAGCCCCGAGTCCCAGCAGATGAGTCCCGGCTCTTGAACTTCTGAAGATTGTTGTATGTGGCTCAGAGTGTCAGTAAGTTTGGCCACCTATTCAGTGGATGGGAAAATGGAGGGTTGTATTCTGCTGTAGAACTACTATACAGAGATCTATACTCTTGCCTCATGTATAGGTCCATTCTTACCTTTTCAGCTCATCAATTCCAGTTTACAGACAGCATGTTTTTCTATACTCCATCTAAATTGTCTGCCCATGAGCCAATTTTCCACATACAGATTATTTCTTTTATGTAGGTATAAGCTGTGATTGTTATGGAACTTATTGAATTAAATACCTGTACATGTTCTTATGCCTTCACGCTGAATATGAATATTGCTATTCTTGGTGTGGTGTTTAATGACAGAGCAAGAATTTTGATTAGCAGCGTCAACTTTTCTGAATAGCTCCTTCAATCGAAGGACATTCTCTATCAGCCTTTTCATAGGAAGTAAAAAGGACAATTGGGAAGAAAGTCAGCTAGGGGGAAAAAGAGACTTGTTCCCTTGACCTAAGGGAATGGAGGTGTCCTTCTCAGAACAGTTAATTAAGAAATGCTTTTCAATATTAAACATGTAAATAGTGACTGCCACTCACCGATCTGTTAAAGGAAATGGCTGTGGCAAAAGATGGAGTGTAAGGGAGGAAGGAAATATTGGGACTTCTTGTCTGTGCCATTATGTTGCAGAGGGTACATGGAAGAGTAACTCTATTGTCATGTGGAGGCTCCACAGCTTTTAATACCTGTAGCATTTCTCTATGAATTACCTTCCTTTGTGCCATTTGTTAGCAAGAGATCACTTCAAACTGCTGTCAAGACTGAACAGAAAGTGGGTTTAAGAAGAAAATAAAGTAGAACAATACTAAGTTTAACTCACTGCAAACCAGTGATGTAGGGCCTGCAGAAGAACATTTATTAGAACAGATCTCAACCAGTAGCTGAACATGCTGTGTTTCATGCATGCTACCACAGCTGAATCTTGTTTTGTAACCTGTAACCAGCTGGTGCTAAGATCCTATCAGATTTTGTCAACTAAGCAAGGGTAGACATGGTCATTAGTTGGATGGGTGAGCTAACAGGAGTGCCTAGATGCTTCAGGGAGCAGTGTGGTTTGATCATGTGGGACTCTTCCCTTTTGAGTCATACTGAAATATTATCGCAGCTTGTTGAAAACTATACACACTCACAAATCCTTTGCAAATATGTCCAGAGATCTGTGTATCTCCAAAATTGAGAACCTCTATTTGGAGACTTGCTTGGAGAAAGTACATGTAGATGCTGATGTGAGGTTACATATTCTGAATGTTCTTTTATTACTATATTGCAATGCAACCAGTGTGGCCATTCTTGTGTGAATGAGACTTAGCAAACATGTTCAAGCTCTTTGGAGCAGGGGCAGTCTTTTTTGTTCTTTTAGTTTGTACAGCCCCTAGCACAATGGGGTCTTGGTCCATGGTTGGGACTCCTAGGCATTACCACAATACACGTAAATAATAATATGTGTATTATTCGTGTCAACTGTCCAAAATGGGCCACCTTGATTATCACTTCAAAAGTTTTTCTCCCCTACTGATAATAGATTCTCATAATTAATTAGCCTCTTACAGTTGGCATGGCTACTTCCACCTTTTCATGTTCTCTGTATGTATAAATATCTTCTTACTGTATGTTCCATTCTATGCATCCGATGAAGTGGGCTGTAGCCCACGAAAGCTTATACTCAAATAAATTTGTTAGTCTCTAAGGTGCCACAAGTACTCCTGTTCTTTTTGCTGATTCAGATTAACACGGCTGCTACTCTGAAACCACTAATAATTATGTAGGTTAAGGTTCTCAAAGCAGTGCAGAGGTTTTAGCTACATATCTATCAGCATGTGGCAGGCTAAGATGTGCCTTTGATATGTGGCTAAATCACCTGTCCTCCTTTGAAAATCTAACATATTAATAAAATGCCTGCACAGAGACCACATAACCTGGCAGCTCCAACTCTCAAATGCAGAAATAATACCAGTACTGTACTCTTGTGACTGAGAGTAGGGGGAATTGTGCTGCTTAAACCACATTCTAAAAGGAAAAGGGTATGGAAGTAATTGGAAGATCCTAAGCCTGTGACTGACACAGATTTATGAAAGAGGACAATCTGTCTAAACACACATGTGGACCTACAAGGAACAATGACATGAAAAGCTGAGCAAATAATTTGTAACAGGTAATGCATCCAACCAGTTAATTCAGCCTCTTTCTCTGCTGCCTGAATGTGGACAAGCAGATTGAGTTCCTTGAATTTATTAAGTAACTGAAATTATGTACCATACTAATTTTATTTTTATTTTTGTTAATGTATGGCCTAATCCTGGACAGGTCTCTGTAGAAATTCAGTCTTTGCTCCTGGAGAGGTGCTGGTTAGCTATGATTGGTGAGACAAACTCTGTTTCTGTTTCTTTTACTGGATGAGAACATAAACATTTCCAGCATGAATTCTCATGCAGGAGAATCTGAAATACATTTTCTGTAAATACAGGACTTGCACATGCAACTTTGAAGTTCACGTTCTGTGAACATTCAAGGTGGCAAAACTGAAATCACATGAATGCTCACAGAAAGCAAATGTAAAGAGACATTAGCATGTCTAGAGCAAATGTATTTTAAAATGTGAGTATTCCTGGACGCCCTTTGGTGTTTTGACCCAGCTCAAATGGTACATTTGGATTTCAGATCTGCAGGTGAAAAATCTGTGAGCTTTATGAATACTTTACTATGCTTTAACGCTTCATTGTTGCAGCATCCATCTTCCAGAGGTTAAAAAATAAATCTCAAACTTTCTGGGTTCAATGGCTTATGGTTATGTAGATTCCTAAGGGACACTTCCCTTTTTTAACATATAAATATTTAAGCAATTCTGATTATATGAAGTATTCAGTCCCTTTCTTTGAAAGCAAGATGCTAGACTCCTTGTGGCCCAAGCTAACTCAGTTCTTGTATCTGTAAAATCTCCCGGGCAGTCAGAAGTCTTTTCATATGAAGTTGTATGAACAGTGTTCATGTGGACTCAGCAGAAACTGAAAAGTCCAACAAATAACATCTAGGTATTGCCCAGTACTTTGATTGTCACTGTCAGAGTCCTAGTGATCGGCCACTAACCTTCCACACACATACACACAAAAAAATCTTATTTTTCTTCATCAAAGTGATTATTGATTGGCTTATAGCAAAGCTGGTGACTAACCATATGGGGATGTCTGTTATCCGATTGGATTAGCCCTCGAATCTAACTACCCTCCATCTGAGAGTCTTTAGGATCAATAGAAGATGAGTGGCAGTGAAGAATGATTAGCCTTGTGGACTTGTATTTTGTTATTATTCAAAGTAGCACAGGAAGAAAATAGAAACTAAAAAGGAGCTTTCGAAAAATGTCAAATATCTCTAGAAATTCCATTCCGTTATTTCCTAAGTAGGTAGAAAAAGTATCTAATAATAATTGTAGTAAAGTAATATCAAATGTCAATTCCAATATAGTTCTTTCTTCTAATCCTTCTGTTAAAAATATGAACAATTTTAAATTCTATGTCAGTAATTTTAATTTGATCTGCTATAGTTCCTGTTCCTGACTGTTATAGGTAACTGTTTTAATTAATGACAGTTGAAAATTAAAGTATTTGCTTTGCTTCATGAAAATACGTATTTATAAATGTAGGAGCATGTAAAGATTTCTAGGAAGTATTGTTTGAAAGATATAGTATCCTCTCTTTATTACATTTCTTAGACAAGACAGAATAAAGATTTGTTTCTGTTTGGAGATGAGCCTGAATAAAATAAATCTTTATAGTGGAAAAAACATACCTTCTGATGTAAGAAAAAGCTTGGGCTTACTAATCCCTATTAGTAGGAGCAGATGTTGATTGTCCTATTAATCAACGCAAATCATTAGGCAGTAATTACACTTAGTAACAGAATAATTGCTTGTTTTACCTAAACTGTAGTAGGAGTGTTTTTCCCCTGAGTAAGATAAGCTTGTTTAAATTATGTTATGTGCATACTCAGTAAACATAATGAAAGTAGAGCAAAATCTGGATTATTGTGTACATTTAAGACGTAAACAGTTAGCTAAGGAAAGGTCAACTGTTAGCTTTTCGCAGTCTAAGAAGTGATCATTATCAATCAAACATCTGTTGCTTTATTAGTATGATACAGTACAAGAAAAGTAACCTCAACTCTGACACACTAAACTTAATTGCTGCAGAAATCTGGGTCTGATTTTCAGATGTGCTTAGTATCTTCCAGTTTGAACTCTGGGTGTGCAGCAGTTTTGAAAATCAGACTCAAATACAGTATGGAAATAGCAGAAAGATGTTCCAATGCTAGTAAGCTCCATTATCAGACCACTTCAAAAATCTAAATAACTAAAAATCTAAAAATGGCATTCTCACTGAAGGACTGTCTGGATATGTGGACTCTCTGCTCAGACCCTATGCCACCAGCACTCCCAGCTATCTCCGTGACACCACTGATTTCCTGAGGAAACTACAATGCATTGGGTCACCTCCCAGAACACCATCCTAGCCACCATGGCTGTAGAGGCTCTCTCTACACAAACATCCCACACACAGATGGAATTAACAAGCTGTCAGGAACCGTATCCCTGAATGATGCCACAGCACAAACTGGCTGCTGAGCTCTTGGCCTTTATACTCACAACACAACTATTTCAAATTTGATGACAATATATATCTCCAGATCAGTGGCACCGCTATGGGCACCCGCATGGCCCCACAATATGCCAACATTTTTATGGCTGACCCTGGAACAATGCTTCCTCAGCTCTCGTCCACTCATGCCCTTCTCTCTACCTATGCTACATTGATGACATCTTCATCATCTGGACCCATGGGAAAGGAGACTCTGGAAAAATTCCACCCGATTTCAACAGCTTCCACCCCACCATCAGCCTCAGCCTGGACCAATCTACATGGAGGTGCCACTTCCTAGACACCACGGTGCAAATAACGCAATGGTCACATTACACCACCCCGTATACCGAAAAACCTACCGGACCGCTATGCCTACCTTCATGCCTCCAGCTTCCATCCTGGGCACACACGATCCATTGTCTACAGCCAAGCACTGAGGTACACCGCATCTGCTCTAACCCTCAGAGAGAGACCAACACCTACAAAATCTCACCAAGCATTCTCTAAACTACAATACCGCACGAGGAAATAAGGAAACACGATCAACAGAGCCAGACGTGTACCAGAACCTCCTAACTGCAAGACAAACCTAGAAGAAAGAAACCAACAGGACTCCACTGGCCATCACATACAGTCCCCAGCTAAACCCCTCCAACGCATCATCAGGGATCTACAACCCATCCTGGACAATGATCCCACACTTTCACAGGCCTTGGGTGGCAGGGCCAATCCTCGCCCACAGACAACCTGACAACCTGAAGTAATTTCTCACCAGTAACTGCACACTGCACCATAGTAACTCCAACTCAGGAACCAATCCATGCAACAAACCTCGATTGCCAACTCTGCCCGACATATCTACACCAGCCGGCGACACCATCACAGGACCTAACCAGATCAGCCACACTATCACCGGTTCATTCACCTGCACGTCCACCAATGTAATACACGCCATCATATGCCAGTAATGCCCCTCTGCTATGTACATCGGCCAAACTGGACAGTCTCTTATGGAAAAGGATAAATGGACACAATCAGATATTAGGAATGGGAAACAATATACAAAAACCTGTAGGAGAGCACTTCAAACCTCCCTGGCCACACTAATAAGCAGACTTAAGGTGGCCATCCTGCAGCAAAAAAAACTTCAGGACCAGACTTCAAAGAGAAACTGCTGAGTTCTTCAGTTCATCTGCAAAATTTGACACCATCAGCTCAGGATTGAATAAAGACTGTGAATGGCTTGCCAACTACAAAACCAGTTTCTCCTCTCTTGGTTTTCACACCTCAGCTGCCAGAACAGGGTCTCATCCTCTCTGATTGAACTAACCTCGTTATCTCTAGCTTGCTTGCTAGCATATATGTACCTGCCCCTGGAAATTTCCACTACCTGTGCCTGATGAAGTGGGTATTCACCCACGAAAGCTCATGCTCCAAAACGTCTGTTAGTCTATAAGGTGCCACAGGATTCTCTGCTGCTTTTAAAAATCTAAAGCTACAGCATAATGCCAGATGCTGATGTTTGAAATAAAATTTCTTTTAGAAAGGAATTGCTTAGCTTCCACAAGGCTGGGCAAATGAGATTTGGATGCCCATACTGGCCTGAATTCTCAGTTACACAAAACCCGCGTACACCACTCTGGCAGCGCAGAGGGGCCTTGGAATAAATGGGAATCAAGCCCATTGTGTTGAAGTCTGACTGCAGTCCTAAGTCCTTTCACTCTGATAGGCCGTTTCAGCATGAATTCAGCTGTGCTGGTTGAGGACAGGGTGGGACTTTTTGTAACTGTAACTAAACATTCCATTGAGTGAGGTGAGCAAGACAGGGTGGGTCTCTTGCAGTGAAAATGTGCTCGTAATTAAAGCTCTAAAGTGAGTGAATGTTTAATCTTTATTGTCGTACTTTAGGAACTGGCTTCCATTTGAGCATCTGAGCAATGCTGTATTGTATTTATTATTGTAGGGCTGGATAGGCATCTTGATGAGTGTTTGCAAGGTTTCAGATACTAATGATTGTATCCCCACAACACTTTGGCAAGGTAGGAGAAGTGTCCTCATCCCCATTTTAAAGGTGGGGAATTAGAGGCAGAGAAATGTATAAATGACTTGTACATTTATACACAGGTATAAATGCCCACAGGTAGTCTGGGCAGAGCTAAGTGCTGAACTCAGATCGTCTGCTCTAATGCCAGGGTCTTAACCCCAAGACCATGTATTCTTCAATTGCTTTTCAAAGTATGTCTCAATTAACAAGTTCATGGTGAGAGTGGCATCCTTATAAACGCTTCTGTCCTCAGCCCAGTCCTCTGACAGGTACAATAGGAAGCGTTAGTTTCTTAACGTTAAAGGCCTGGAAGATGTCCACGGTGCCCCAGATGGAGAGAGCTGCTCCTACACCACCTCCTGGCACGGTGGGAAAGCTAGGAGTGAGTGTGACCGCAGTAGCCTGTGCTCCAGCTCTCTCCACCGAGAGGTCAGCACCTGAGAGTAGTTCCAGCTGGTATTAGGGGTTCCGGGAGTTTGTTCGTCTGGTTGTTTTTTTAAGAGCAGCCTTGATGCTGCTCCAAATTTCCACACGTTTCTTACAAACCATATCTCACGCTGCGTTACAGGGTTAGAGGAGACCATCACAAAGGCAAAATGAACAATGAGTGGAGAGGGAGCTCAGTTCGGCCGGCATAATGACTGAGGAAAGGACATGCTTTCAGGTGGGATTTGAAAAGCAAATGGAGGGTCTAAGGGGCAGAGATGTACACAACGGCCATTCCTGAGGGCAGGAGCCCCTGTGGAGAGGGCTCTTGCACAGTCAATGTCCACACTCTGCGAAGGGCCAGGGAGGAAGATGCTGCCAGACCAAGGGAGGAAGCAGGAAGAAAGGAAAAAAGACAAGGTCAATGAGACAAGCTGGATCATGTCACTAGAGAGTTGTGGGGTTTTTTTGTTTTTAAAGGGACAGTTGTGACCTGGATCCCTGACGTGAGTGATGCTAATTACTTGACACCAATTCAGAAGAGGCTGGTTTATTATTTATTAACTTTACTGTGGTAGTGTCTAGAGGCTCCAGCAAAGATTGGGGCCCTGTTCTTGTAGGCACCATACATGCTCATAGCAAGAGACTGTCCCTGCCAGTAGAGTTTACAACCTAAACACACAAGACGAAAGGGGTGAGAAAATAAGTTGTTTGTTATTATATATGTACCTTTATTTTTACCAGTGGGGAGCTGAGGTACAGAAATATTAAGGGTATGTCTACACTGCGAAGTTGTCGACAAAACTTTTGTCTTTCATGGGTATTTAAAAAAGACACACACACACACCAGCGCTTTCCTGTCAACAAAGCTAATGCCATTCGCAGGGCTGGAAGTATTTTGTCAGCAAAAGTACTGACAAAGCATTTACATACACTGACCTTTAGGTACGTCCAGACTACCTGCATGATCGGTGGGTAGCGATCGATTTATCGGGGATCGATATAGCGCGTCTCATCTAGATGCGCTGTATCGATCCCCGAATGTGTTCCCATTGACTCCGGAACTCCACCGGAGTGAGCGGCGGTAGCGGAGTTGATGGGGGAGCCACAGCTGTCAATCCCGCACCATGAAGATGGGTGGTAAATTGAAATAAGATATGTCGACTTCAGCTATGCTATTTCCGTAGCTGAAGTTGCGTATCTTGGATCGATCCCTTCCCCCACCACCAGTGTAAACCAGGCCTTTGAGACAAGGCTGTGTCGACACAGCCTTATCGCTAAAAGCTGCGCAGTGTAGACAAGCCGATGGCTTGCCCATGGGCAGACAGGAAGTCTGGGACAGAGCTGAGAAATGACCCCAGATCTGTATAGGACAAACTTAATTAAGGGAATTATTCCTCATCCCAGAGAACTCGTTCAGAACTTTGCTGCTGATTTCAGTGGGATCGGGTTCAGGCCCTATCTTCAAACCTAAACTATTCTGTATTTGTTAAATGCCAGCAGTGTGCTCAGCAATGTGCAATAAAATAAATAAAATTAAAAAAAGAGGGTCCCACAGTGCTTCCGTTTGTTCAGCAGGTTCTAAATGTATTTACTGGCACCAGAACACTGCTGTGGAAAAAGTGAAGTGGCCCCTCCAATCATAAAGGGGAAAGAAGGGGATGGGGGGTTATTAGTGGGTTAGAGATTGTTGTAATAAGCCATCAGTCCAGGGTCTGTATTTACTCCATGATTTTTAGCGTCTAGCAAAGTTATGAATTTATGCTTCCAGGTTCATCTTTTGAGGGTGTTGGGCAGGTTTCCTTTAAGAATGATGACTGAGAAGTCAGATGCAGAGTGATTGTGTCGAGTACCTGTAACTATACAAGTATTTGCTATGAAAGCGGAACAGTACACCACCACCCGCACCCCACACGCACAGTCAGGACAGAAGCACTACCAAGTGTGAAATAGCAGTTTATCACAAGAGATGGTATCTCCTGCCCAACAAAAGAAGGCCTATAGACACAAGTCAAACCATTGTGGAATATTAGTGGACAAAGGACTTTGTTGATTTTTTTTCCTCACCACCCAGGAAGAAGGGGCTTGTTCTATCACAGCTTGAACTCTAGGGGAAGGGGATAAAAATCCCTATCAAGAAGAAATTATCATCACTGTGCTGCTTGGAATTTGGAGAGTGCAACATTTCTAAGCATAAGCAAGGGATCTCCAGGCCTGAACTTTGTTGTGATTTTTGGAGTAAGGGACCATCTATCACAAAGGTAGGCTTGCCTGGGTGGCAGGATAGACTGGAGTGCCCAAGAGGACTATCTGTGACTCCATATTAAAACAGTTATAGTGCTTGATGAGTTGTGTTTGTCACCAGAGGACAGACAAGGAGATAAACTTCAATTTGACTTCTGCATCCGTGCAGATTGGGATTGAGGAGACTACCAATGCAAAAAACAAAACAAAATTACATGCTTATCTCTGATATCTGATGCTCTGAATGTCCTTAAATTCTTAACAGTAGATATTGGGAGACATCAAAATACCAGTACTACTCTTTTAGTCTGCAAACCCCTGCGATGTGGAGATCAGCATTAATAGAGCAGTCACATTTCACATGGCTTGTCAAACTGGAGTGGCACCAAGCTTGAATGCAATTATTTCACAAGCAAAGAGAGACAGCCTTGGCAGGCTCAGGTCAAAAATGAAGAACTGACTAAAAGCCCTGGCATTCCCAAGCAATGCAGTGTAGTAATTCATATGCTCGAATCACATCATAAGCAAAACAGAAGCTAAATGAATACTGTACAACTAACACCTCTGCTATTTGAGGAGCTGGATTTTAGTCATTCCTTAGATTATTCCCCATCTAAGTTGCTTTAGTGGTGGTAATCAGTTATATCTACCTATTGGCAGTAAGCAGGAGAAGCAGTCAGAGAGCTGGACTCCTTGCCTAACTGCAATAGTTCCATTCATTAGCTAGCCTTCCACAGCAGGCAGTGCGCACCAGGGGAAGAACACTTAAGCAGGAAGCTGGGAGATAAAGGAAAACAACAGAGCTGAAATGAGCAGCCCTCCATTTTAGGGTATGTACTCTAGCTCAGTCCTCAGTTCTCACTTTTCTTTTGTTGTCTCTTTCCGCTCTGGATTCTGTTCCTTTTCTCAGCACGGTGCCTCTCTTCTCATGCGTGCCAGGTGTCCTCATCCTCATGCATCAAATCTCCATGTAAAGCCCACACCCCTCTGCTCCATACCTCATTGTACATTATAGAACTGATGGCCTGAGCCTGGTCAGTTTATATTGGAAGCACCCCTAGAAAGGGGCTCCCAAACTGGGAGTCACAAGCAGGTGTCCTTGTTTTATGTCTAGATGGGAAGGGGTGGGCTCATTGCTCAAAACTATTTTCAGTTGTGTCATCGGGTCAAGGCGTGGAAGAGGTTGAGAACCACAGGGCTAAACTGTAGGCCAAACACTACCCGTAGGTAGACCTCACTCAATCTCACTGATTTTGGTGGGATTGCATGGACAGCGAGTGAGGGCAGAATCCAGCCCTGTGGGTTTTGTTTAGTTTGCAGGGTTAGGGGGAAGGAGAAGTGGGGGAGGGTTGTCATGTGCTGTGCACACCTGTGCCACTATGTGCACAGTGATTGTTCTCATCAATTACTATATTGTTGCTAAGGATTAAAGGCTTGATCCTATGTCCATTGAAGTCCACTGACTTCAATACTACAACACCAGGCCTTAAGTGACCTGCCAGTGACAATCTGTAAGAACTCCTACCAAACACAAGATCTCTCAGATAAGATTAGTGGAGCCACATGGACAGCCTTCTTTTCACATCCCGCAACAGCTGCTAGAAGCAGTGTGTCTGACTCTACCAACAACAATAAAAGTAACCCTACTGCAGGTGGTTTTTACACATAAAAATAGGACCAGGTCCTCTGTAAACAGGCATAGTTCCATTGACTTACATGGTGCCATGCTGATTTACACCAGTTGAGGATATGGCCTACTGTGTTGCACCACTGTGGTACAATGGGACATTTTTAATATAGGGTCATGTTTCACTATGCTGTGAATCTACCTAACTCTATCTGGAAAGCACTCATCACCAGCATGTCTAGGCAAGGTTTGATCTTACTGGTAGCCAGCTCTGTACGTGACAAGTAGCAGCGTGCCATATCGGTGTCATGATTTATCATTACGTGATATTAAGCGTTATTTCAGTCCCTCGAATCACATTCCCTTCTCACCACTGATCTCTTCTTCCCTCATCAGATTTGTTTTTTCACCATCTTCCAGGACTGACATACAATTGAAAGGACATGCAACACTTTGAAAGCTGCTGTTTTTCAAGTTTTATAAATTTCTCCCAGCTTAGTTCTTGATGACAACTCTGTTCAAAGCATTATTTGTCATTGAGTAACGTTGATTTAGTGGAAATAGGCCAATCTGAATTTGACACACAATGTTTTTCCCAGGTATCCTAAGGAAAGCAGGTGTGGATCTTGGTTTTCTTAGTTTCTGGATTTTATTTTGCATGATTTGGGAATTGCAAATATTTAAGTTGTGGCATTTTTCACTGCAACTGTTGGGCAGCTAGCAGATAAACCACTTATTAACACCATTTTTCAGTTAGCTCACTGGGTTTGATTCAGCAAGATGATGAATGTTTTTGAGATGTCTCCAGTGCCCTTAATGCTCATTGGAAGTTCAGGATGCTTAGCATCAAGCCCATCCTTTGTCTGTCTTGTCTATTTAGATTGTAAAGTCTTTGGGACAGGGACTAAATCCTACGGTGCCTACTACAATATGGGTCCAAAATCAGTTGGGGTCTTTAGTCATTAGTGTAACATAGATAATAATTCCTACAGTTCTGCTGGATAATCATTCAAAACATGTGGCAGATTTCTTTTGCGACTTAAAAAGAAAAGAAAGGGCAAACTAACTCCCCAAGTCTGATGTCATAAAAATAAGCTTCAGACCAACATTATGGTGTCCCAGAACCCTCAGCCCAGTCTTCAAGATGATCCAGGAGTGTATAATGGTTTAATTTGTCAATAACCAATGATAAATCCATTACACTTTATGATACTGTGTGGTTACACCGTAATTACAATGTCACCATACTGTGGTTATGCTTTTTAATAGCTAATTTACCACTAATTCACATAAATGGAAAGTTAATCATCTGATTTTAACACTTGACCTTTGGTTTCCTATTTAATACCCTTTTTTTAAATCAAGGTGCCAGGGATTTTTTTTATAATTGGATGAATAAATTTGCCCTGAGAGCCAAACTGTAAGAAGTGAATGAAAGTTTATATCACAATAACCTATAGCAAGACATGTTAATGGAAAAAAGGTGCAAAAAAGAGGCAGACTGAATTAGTCCAAATAAAAAGGAGCACGGACATAATTCAAGGACTGCGTTGAGACCATGCCTGATAAACAAGAAACACGTGAGTCCAGAAATCAATGAACCAAAATTGGTGTGTTGGGTACTAGGCTTAACTGGTGGACAAAATAATGAGGAGATGGGTTATTCACCCCCATCACGCCCTTTAAGAGGTCTTTTTTGTAAGAGACATGAGGGGAAAATATGGATGAACAAATAGAGGCTACCACAACCCTGGCTGACTGAAAGAAGAGGAAGGAGTAAGCTGTATCAGACTGCCAACCCACCATCTGCTAAGATGCTGGACCTTCTTTGTCCTGGTGAGAGAGAAAAGGGAGTGAGAGGGCATGAAACAGTTGCCTGCAGGAGTCTGGAAGCCAGGAGCAGGCTTGCTAAATGAGCCAACCAGAGACACCTGACATGGGGAGGGAACCTCAAGCTGCTGGGTCCGTATAAGAGAGCTGAAACAGTTGTTTCTGGGCTGACTTTGGGAATGCTATAGCAGAATCAGCTGGAAGCAGGAAAGCTGCAAACTCAACTCTGAGAACTCATTTAAAAAAGGACTCTGAAGGAACCTTTTTGCTTACCCAGGCTGAGAGGTAAGACCCAGGCCTAAGGGACAGGTCTGTGAGATTTTGAGTTTTACTTTTGAGTTCATTGGCTGACTAAATCCAGAGCCCAATATGGGTGGTGATTGGCTGAGTTAGTGAGTGGGTTGTTGTAAAATGGCCTGGAAGAGGGAGAATAAAGGGCAGGCCAGTGCAGAAGCATCCCAGCTATGAGAAGGAGCATGGGAGCTGCTAACTCATTTACAATCCTAATTTTGAGAGCTCTCCTGACCAGGCCAGGCCAGAGAGCGAGACCCAGATGTATTGCCACCTCCAGCTATATCCCAAACACCCCTTGGGATGTGAGACTTTGTCTCTCTCCCTCGTACACACTCTCTGTGTGTCCTTTTCCTTCTCCACCTTGTTTTGTCTCTTTCCTCTCCCTCTCCTTTATGCCTTCTGACTCAGCCAGGCAAGACTGTATATTTTACAATGGTGCTGTAGGCCTGTGTCAAGAAAGGGACAATGTCCTAAACAGCCCGATGCGGGAACAAGTTTGTGGGATCTGGGAGTGCCTGATTCGATTGTGTGCTGTGCCTATGTTTTTCCATCAGAAAGGCTGCAAATCAGAGTCCACATCAGAGACAGAAGCTGCAGTTTCTCTCTTTTGTGTGTGTTTGTTTTGTTTGATCTTAAACGGGGCAGGATCCAACTTTAAAAACAACTCCAGCCCATCTCAACTAACTTCTTCTCTCTTCCCCAAATGGACAGTTATTACCATCTTTAATACCATCTAAGACAGTGGTTCTCCACAAGGGGTCTGGGGCCCCCTAGGGGGCTGGAGGAGGTTGTAGGGGTTCTGCCAAACAGGGCCAGCATTAGACTCACTGGGGCCCAGGACAGAAAGCTGAAACCCTAGGCTCTGAGCCCCACCATCCAGGGCTGAAGTTGAAGCCTGAGCAACTTAGCTTTGCGGGGCCTCCTCTGGCATGGGGCCCCAGGCAACTGCCATGCTTGCTACGCCCTAACGCTGGCCCTGCCTTCAATATGCAGAAAAATGGTTGTTGTGGCACAGGTGGGCCATGAAGTTTTTATAGCAGGTAGGGGGGCTCAGAGAAAAAAAGGTTGAGAACCCTGAATCTAAGAGACTGCCAGCTAAGGAGCATTCTTTCTAAAGACTTCCTCCAGCTAAAGGGAAAGGAAACATGGGATATGGTTGAATGCCTTCATTAATACTTTACATTTCAAATACTTTAAACCCCCGCCCCTTCTTTTCTGTGTCTTTAATAAAAGGTTAAAATATTTGTAATGCTGTGTTTGCTATGGTACTAAGAAGGCTGAAGTCTCTGTTTACCAAACCCAGAACCTTGTTTAAAACGGACAGTTTCAGGGTCATGTTCACACCTTCAACTCCTTGGGTCCCTTTTATTCCACCTAAATTAATACAATGGCACATTAATCAAATTGTATATACAGTGTAACTTTCAATCATGTAAGAACATCCAGTTATAAGGATTAGTGGTAATTACTGCTATAGTGTAATTAGAGTGTAATTACCAGGGAACTACTATATAATTAGTCACATTATAATAAAGTGGAACAAATAAATGAAATAAAAGATCAGATATTTGTTCCATATTTAGTAGCTAAACATCTTAGCAGACCAGTCCCTATGCCATGCCCAAGGTCAAAACCCTGATATAAATAGATCCAAATGGTAATTACTCAAATAGTAATTTGGTTGGGATACTGGGTAAACATCATTGCTCTTGGGGAAAATGCCACCAGACCTTTAACAATCAGAAGTGATCAACCCGGACCTCAGTTTTTCACTTCATCTGAAAGACCGCATCTATAGCAACACAGTACTCATACTGTACCATTTTGCCTTTAGTGTAGTGCTAACTCTGAAGGGGAAAGTGCCATCTACTGAATCACTGAAACAAGCCCTCAAAGCTACCTGAGCTTCTTTTCATGGAAGTTTGTTTAGCTTGTGAGAGTTGGTAGGTCTGGAAACAAATGATACGACACCATCTACCACCTGTCAGGTGGAATAAGATTACCATAGTTAAATACAGCACTGATGATCTGTTTGTAAACGTGGGTAAGTCATTGAAGCTACCACTTTCAAACTTGGGTGTCTAAAATTAGTCCCGTATCCAATCTAAATAAATTACCTTGTTTTTCAAAAATCACTGGGAGTCGTGGATACTGCACACCAGTGAAAATCAGGTTTCTTCGTTAGGCACCTAAATATGGATTTAAATGCCTAACTTTAGGCACCCATTTTAAAAGTTTGGTCCTCATCTTTCTGCCTCAGTTTCCTCTTCTGTGAAAGGGAAATAATTCCCTACCTCACAAAGGTTTGAGGATTAATAGTTATTTGTAAAACACTTAGAGGATGAAGAGTATGTGCTAAGTACTATCATCTTTCCTACTCCACTAATGCAATAAAAATCTTGCTTTACGATTGCTTTGCATGCACATGAGATACCAAGATAATTAGCAATACTGCATTATAAACAGATGACAATTGAGTCAATTAAATTAACCTTATAAGTAAGGAGAAATTTATACACTGATCTTAACTTCACTTTATAATTTACAAAGACAATGTAAAAGCACTGCCCATCAACTGTCACTCCTGATATGATAATAACAAGAGATAACGTAACTATTTTTGAAGCCTTGGAAGAAATCACAAAGCCCGCAGCACTTCCTTGTCAAAACCATCCCTGTACCTGACAATGTAAGCAACAAAAGACAGAAAACAGAAATCCAAATCATTATTTTACTTTATGCCAATACTTGCAAATGATCCAAGCACTCTGCCCAGCCTTTGACAATCTACTTCATTCCAATAGTGTCATCTTAAGTAAGGCTCAACAAAAGGAATGGAAATACAATACCCTTTAGAATTTCTCTCTGTCTTTTTGTAAGATGTGAAGTATTCTATGCTGACATTATGATATGTGAGCTAGTTGTCATAGAGCTTCCAGGCTTATGTTTTTTGGAAACTGTGAATTACACACTGAAAAAGACTTGGTCCTTGGTCCCTCATTTGCATCATGCAGCAACATAAGGCTGTCCTAAATCCAATTTGACCATAGAAGGATGTCCCTGGTATAGACCCTCTATGCCATCCTCTTTCTGCAACCAGCATCAGGGTGTGGCCAAGAGAAAGGGGGCATGGCCACGGCTTCCCTCCACCCCAGCAATCTTTGGCTGGGGCCATGGGCATTCAGCATAATTTAGAGCAGCCCTTAGGCTGTTCTACATGGGGAACTGGTCTAGCACCCAGTCACCCTACCTACTGCTCATAGTGCTATGTTTTCACTACTGGCCAGATCGTCAGGCAGCGATCGATCCAGCGGGGATTGATTTTATCACGTCTAGTCTAGATGCAATAAATCGATCCCTGAGCACCCTCCCGTCAACTCCTGTACTCCAACTCAGCGAGAGGCGCAGGCAGAATCGACAGGGAAGCGGCAGCAGTCGACTCATCACAGTGAAGACACCACGGTAAGTAGATCTAACTACGTTGACTTCAGTTTCATTAGTCACGTAGCTGAAGTTGCATAACTTAGATCGATTCATCCCCAGTGTAGACCAGGCCCTAGCTGCAGGTAGGAGTTGCAGCTAACCTTTTAGTTTGACCTGCTGACAACCCCCCACTGTATTATGATGGTGTATGGTGAGAGTTCACAGCCCCACTTGTTCAACACCTGGAATAAAACATAAACCATTTTATTGAAAAACAGCATGTACACATTTATATCTATTCTCACAACTTTGGAGAAATCCTATAGAATTTAGTAGGAATGGAGCCAAGAGCAATTCTGTGGAATTTGAGAGGGAATGAGATCTATTGTACAGTATTAGTAAACAAGCCATTATAATTTAACTGAGAATTGTATGAATTCTACAGCCTAGTTTAACCATTCTACAGAGAGGCTCTTAGTCTACAGTACTGTTCCATAAGGAAAAACACAATTAACATTCAGCAAAAAGGCATGAAGATCAACAAAGCTCACTCAGGCCTTCTGCCAATTCACAACGTGTCACTCCTGAGCCACAAGTCCCAGCTTTAAGGTATTTTTGAATGACTATAATGCAAATAAATGGCTATGAAAGAGATTAAGTAAAGTATGTTAAGATCGTGGGACCAATCTTGGATTCCAGGTGAGTGTGTGTGACACAGCACCCGATGTGGGAGTAGAGACACAGAATGCTGAATGTTTACCTTTGTGCTCCCCCAATCCCTGGGATTGTTAAGGGACAGTTCAGCTCCCCAGCACAAGCTAGAGCTGCTTCAGGGACCATTACACAAGCCGGAGATTGCCAGAATGCAGCAGTGCTGCACCCTGGAACAGCCCTAACCTGTCCCTTAAACCAGGGGGCTGAGAGAAGTGGTGCTCTACTCCAGTTGAGGACTCCCCCATGCTACCGTATTCATGGCTGCACAGTTAAGAGCGCTTCAATGGCCCCCTTTTGCCAGGCCAATGGTTAATTTTTAAAGATTTTTTATCTGTATTTAGTGCTTGTGAAATTTACCAAATTAAAAGTCAGGAAGAGTGATGTTCTCCACCTGTCCATGGAGCAGAAGGAGTGTCAAGTGGTTCAAGTCCCTGCACTGCTGCAGACTTCCTGGGGCAAGTCACTCAGGGTGGGATTTGCAAAAGTATGTAGGTGCCTAACTCCCACTGACATCAATGGGAGTTAGGCGCCTAGATATCTTTGTGAATTCTGCCCTTAGGCTATCTGTGCCTTAGTTCTAGGATACATTTATGATATAAGATGCATAGATACTATGGTAACAGGGCAATAAAAGTACCTTAGATAGATCCACAGATCAGATACAGGAGAGGAAGCAGTACCACACGTGCCCCATTGATGTCCCTGAACCTTGTCCCAGGAGGACCATTTCTATGGAAACTGAGCAAGTAAGTCCATCATGGTCGTTAAATTGTTGGCCTTTATTCTCTAACTACCAATTTCAGTGGTAGCTTTTGGGATATGGACGCCCACTGGAAGTAAATGACCACTAAGCTCGTATCATATCAGTGACCCAACAACCATGTTTCAGACACTACCGCCCAGTACTAAATTTGAACTCGCAACCTAGAAGTCAAAGAGTTTGTAGCAAAAATACCAATTGCTGGAGCCAAATTAACATTACCTGTTTAAATCATATAGAGTTGGCTAAAAATTCAATGTGTATCCAATATATCTTTAGGCATCAGACTGCATCGCCTGTGCTAATACCAAGCCTGCTTATCTTGTGAGACCTCTTAAGGGCACAGTCCAAGGTGAAGTGGAGACTTACAGGAAACAACTACCCACTCCTCAGAATTAACTCCTCTTGAGCACTCTGAAACTGATGACAAGTTGAGTTTAAAGGACCCTTGCATTGAAGTTCAGTGATAAAGTTCTCCACGTGATCTGTGATTTAAAATCTAGTTTATTGGCTAAACTAGTGCTGCTTGGCCTCTCCTTATGTTTCATGAACATTAGTTCATGTCTTGAGGAGATTTGAGCTTAGACAATGCACACAGAATAAAGACTATATTTAATTGAAAATAGAGGGAGAATGTAGATAGATGGAGTGTAATTACTAGGGTTCAAAACTGGCTAGGAAGCCAGGGTTATCGTCTCTATTCTTAACAGAAATAAAATAAAAATTGCCAGGGGATCTTTAATTACCATAGCTGATCAGGGCCTCAGGTTTACATCTCATCTGTAAAATGTCATCTCTGGGGCATAACTTCAGTGGAGACAGCTGAGATCCTCTTTCTACCATGTGTGGGGAGGGATAGCTCAGTGGTTTGAGTATTAGCTTGCTAAACCGAGGGTTGGGAGCGCAAACCTGGAGGGGGCCACTTAGAGATCTGGGGCAAAAATCAGTACCTGGTCTTGCTAGTGAAGGCAGGGGGCTGGACTCAATGACCTTTGGTCCCTTCCAGTTCTATGAGATGGGTATAGCTCCCATATATTATTATTAAAACTGCATGTGGCAAGCCCCTTCTGGAAGAGGCACGAGTGGGCCAAATGTCTGGGGCAAGATTATCACATTTCAAGGCAAAAATGCCCTAAAATAGGTATCAGAGTGGTATCTCTGAACCATGAGGCACAATTTGGAAGCAGGTCATATACCTGTCCTGATTGGGTCACGTCTAGAAAAGTGTTTGAAACGTCCGTGAAAACATTTTCATGGAAAATTTCACTTAAAAGTTTGTCAGAGAAAATTTTGAAGGAAAACATATTTTGACCAGCTTGAGTTGAGTCCATAACGTCTGGGGGAGCAGAGCTCTGTGGCAACGATAGTAAGGCAGCAGCATTAATTGCAGCATGCTGCATTTTGTGGGGAGAGCAAAATTTGCCATTCCCATGTCTCAAGAGGGAAAGAAAAGGAAGCAGAGACAGTGCTTAGCTCCAGGCTGTTCTCCTATAGCACTAAGCAGACATGGGAGAAACGAGAAGCCTTCCAAGCCCCAAACTCAACCTGGACTGGCAATCTCCCAACCCTCTCCAGCCGGCACCCTCAGCAATCTCAAACCCAGGCCTCTTGCCCCTGATTATCCCTAGCCCCCAGCATACAAAGACCGCCTGTTATTTCTTCCCATGACCCAAATCTAAAAGGATTGTGGGATATAGTGTGTCACATAATAGGTTGGGGGGGTTGGACCATTTTGTGGGTTGCGGACATTCCTTTGGGGAAATGATTATGGTTACCAAATTTATGCTACTAAAATATTGTATGTTGCTCTACTTCTGTGAGACTTGTAGCTTAAATTAGTTGTATACTGTGTATTTTTAAACATCTTTTACTGAAAAGTATCCATCTTTTCATTTGATTGAACAATCCTTTAGGAGCATCTGTGGATTTGAAAAGAACACAAGTACAGGGCAAAAATGTTTTTCTAAGGAATAATAACAGACTATTGAAAAGAAGGTAATGCTGACAAATAAGAAGTTACCTTTTCAAAGGTAAAGTGTTAGTCTGACGAAGTGGGTATTCACCCACGAAAGCTCACGCTCCAAAACGTCTGTTAGTCTATAAGGTGCCACAGGATTCTCTGCTGCAAGTGCTAAAAAGAGCATCATCTTCACATCAAATCAAGCAAGGTACAGGATTCAAGAAGCACTGTGCCAAGAGGCAATTTCTCAGCAAGATGTTAACATCAGAACAGAAAGTGATGTGTCTGGGAGCAGAACTGCTGAGCTGCAAACAACCTGGGTGTGAGTCAGAGAATATTAGGACAGACCCTGTCCACCAGGAATATAGACTTGATTGCATGTGACTTGTGTCAACTCTAGAGACATCAAGAGAAAAACAGAAAACCAAGGCAACAGCGATATTTCTAAATGAGCCATTCAGACTCTAAGACAAGTAATCTGGCAACAACTCCAATTCCAAGGGGAGAAGTCAACGTGCCAAGTTTGTGTTCTGCGGTTAAAGCCTTCATTCATTTTTTTTCCCCCAGGGGAAAAAAAAATGACTAACACATCATGTTTTAAATTATGATTATGTCTTAGACTAGCCCATACTTTTGAAAGCAGAATCCAATCACCTGCTCAGGCTCATTAGTGTCTTTGGGATCCTAATGACCCACTCAGTTGCAATAAATGAAAAACTAATCCTCATTTTATGCCATTGACCGAAAAGGATTAACCAACTCTTGCTACCCATGCAATCAGCCTTGTAGTAGGGAGATTACTGCCTTCTAATTCAGTAAATCTACACATTCCAAGCTGTTACAGTAAGTAGCATTTAAAGCTTAGTTCCTTGAAATGCTTAAGCGTATTAATGCTGTAGTATGTAAGACTGTTTTCTTACGATGCAATGATTCTTTTGTCACTGTGACTAAACTTTGTATTTACACTATTTCCCAGAAGATGTTTTTTAACGATGCCAAATTAGCAAGGGGTCGGCTAAATGTCATTTTCATCTTGACAAAGGGATGCGAAAGTTGGGAAATCCAACAGAGTTAAGCCAAACATCTAAGGGCTAGATTCACAAAGCGAACAGACATTGCAACACTGAGCAGCACGACGTCTGACTCCTAGGCACCCTGCCACCTCGTGGAACGCCCAGTGCTGCATGCCCAGCTTCCCTCTGCCATGTATGAGGAGAGCTAAGCACCTACAATGAGATTCACAAAAGCTAGCACACTGCATGGAAAGCAGCCTACACTGGCCAATGCTGAGGGGAGGGCTGGGGCCTTAAAGGGAGTTAGGCACCCATGTCCAGGCTGGAGGGAGGTACCTATCACCACTTGGGTTCACAGCTGTGCGCCCTCTCCTGAAGTTAGGCACCTATAGCAGGTCAGCCCTTTAAGAGGGTGGTGATGGTGCCCCCTTTAGCCTACTGATTAACACTAGCCCAGGAACAGGGAGACCTGGGTTGAGGTCTCCGCTACCTGATGTAGGACAGGGATTTTAACTTGAGTGTTCAACCTCCCAAGTGAGTACTGTTCCCTAGGCATTCATACAGGTGGGGCCCAATGAATATTTCATTATTTATACACAGGGGAATCACTTCCACAGGAAAGATTGAGAGGCTTGTGCCAGAATGCCCCATAGCCCAAGGGATAGGACACCCACTGAAGACGTGGGAGACCCACATTCAAATTGGTGCTCTACATCGGCATCAAAAGGTATTGAAGCTAGACATGTGCTCTAAAGCCAGAAGGGGGCACTGCATCCTCCTCTGGTGTACTTGGAATGGCTGTAAGTGTGCCCACAGCCCCAGATGGGGCCCCAAAAGCAGGATAGGTGGGACAATGCTTAGTTTGAGAATTGGGGAAGTGGTGGATTAGCCCCTGGGTGGATGCGGCCCATGCCCGGGGCACCGGTCAACTGGTGGGGGGGTTCTGAAAAAATCCACCACCACCAGCGGAAGCCTGAAGTCTTGGCTACCAGGTGGGTGGGGCAGGGGAAGCCCCTGCACTCCAATCCCATATAGCAGCACTGAGTGGAAAAAGCTCCCCTCCCCCATCCGTGGCCCCAGACTCCATCCCCAGCAGAAGCCACGGGACAGCAGGACAAGCTGCCGGACCTGCTCTCTGGCAGAAGCACCCAGTGGGTGAGGCAGGAAAAAATATATGGAGATATACCTATCTCATAGAACTGGAAGGGACCCTGAAAGGTCATTGAGTCCAGCCCGCTGCCTTCACTAGGCAGGACCAAGTACTGATTTTGCCCCAGACCCCTAAGTGGCCCCCTCAAGGACTGAACTCACAACCCTGGGTTTAGCAGGCCAATGCTCAAACCACTGCCAGCACCCCAACCCTGGTTCCCTGGGAGGGTGGCAGGGGAGCCCCAAACCCCTGGGACTGGAGGAACTCTCCCTCCCCACTGAGACCCCGGGTGGTGGCCTTGGGACAGAGCTTCTCCAGTCTTGGGGCTGCAGGGTGGGGGTGGCAGAATGGGGGGATGCTGGATGGAGTGGGGGTGGCCTCAGGGAAGGGGTAGAAAGAGGTGGGGAGGGGCTCCCCATTTGCTCTGTCCCAGGGCCCCAGGAAACCTTAATCAATCTCTGCCATGGGGGGGTTATTCACTGGATGGTGGCAGAACTGAGGCAACTGTCCACAAACCTAGCTGCCAAAATGTAGGGACTTCAGGCTGCAGCTTAGCGAGGTTTTGTGAATGCCAGTGCCACCTAAATGTTGGACTTAGGTGCCTAAGGTTGCAGTTATTCACAAGGGGGCTTAGGTGCCTTTAGCCTGAAATGCCCTTGAAAGTAAATTTCAGTGCTGATGTAGCTGAGTTGGTCCCAAGATACTAGCGACAAGGCAGTGAAGCAATATCTTTTATTGGACCAACATATGTGGGGGAAAGTTCAAAAGCTTGTCTCTTCCACGCACAGAAGTTGGTCTAATAAAAGATAGTACCTCACCTGCCTTGTCTCTTTGAAAGTAAATGTCTCAGGAAAAGTACCAGGTATTTGTGATGCTCCCTGAAGCTACCCACAGTTGTAGGGTACCTCACCACTACCTGCCCTTAGTGTTAGGTAATATTGTCTGTGCCTGAATTATCAGGCCCACTGTCCCCAAAGGAACAACACAAAGCAGCTTGTAAGATTCAGTGCAAAACCACCATTTTGCTTAACACGACAGCACTTAGCTAGATTCATAATGAAAACAAGAATAAACTGATCACCAAAGAGCAGAGATTCCAATAAGAGTGGGTCAGAATATTGGAAACAAATGGTTACATGTAAAACAAAAGCATAAAACTTTCTAGAGACCAAACAACTAACAGCTAAACCTTCTGTCTACAGAAGCTTTATCTTTGCCAAAGTTCTTTTCAGCATTTTCAATCAAGCGTGGTTGACCTCTTTCTCATAAGCAAAACTCTATCCTTTTTACTTCCTCATTGAAAGGTGCCTGGGAGTCTTCCATGTCTTCTAAGCAAACCTCTGACCTGCACCTCCAGGTAAGGATCTTGCACCTGCTGTTTTGCTCTTCCTGTTAGATTCTTTCTTAACTTCTGACAAGCCTTTAATTGCCTTCAGGGCAGAATGGTAATAGGAAGTGCACTGTGAATGAGCCAATGTACATGTAAACAGATAGATGCACAAAATGCCTCATCTGATAGAAAACCTGTTCTTCACCTTTGCATTTCACCAGTTCCTACAGACTTTAGGACCATATTTTCAGTATATATTCATAACTCCTTATATAATATTTGTACACATTGCACAAGAATATTGATTCCCATAAGAGACAGGCTTGTATTCAAGACCTCAAAAGACACAATTTGGTGAACTAGAACGTACACACCAGACCCATGAGATTCCTGTACTCACTCAGCGCCTCCTCTTGCCAGCTGGAATTGAAACGTTCTTGGGTCACAGTGTTAAATGGAATGAATTTATAGCAAATGCCAAGATTTGTCAGAGGGTCAATAGTCCGTTATCTCTAAAGTTATCCAGAAAAGACAATGGAAAAATTTGGGATGTGTTAAGAATGAAGTCAGAGAATCTGCCATGGCAGGCATGCCATTCTGCTGCTGGAGGGACATGCAAAAGGTGCCAACCAAAAGAATTCCTCCACTGAACACTACTCAGCAAAAGAAAATGTATGGGCCTTAACAACTGTAGGACATGCAAACAACAGCCCAAGGTAGACAGGGATAGTGGAACCTGGGTCATGCCTGGGAAGGATTCCGAATCAGATGCTACTTTACTTCTCACATGTAGCTAAGTCTTACTTGTGTTCAGACTCTTGAGAGAAGTTCCGGAACAAAAGCTCTCCTTACTAGGGGACTGATTTTGCCAGCAATGCACATGCAGAATTTCCATTGATTGTAATGGATCAGGACTTAAACAGCTAAACCTGAAAGCAGCCTTTTAATTAGCTGATTAATATGGTAAAGTATCAGGTCGTATCTTTGCATTTTAAAATATTCTCAACAGATAATGGCAATGAAAACCACTACTAACAATTAACATTCTCTCCAATCACCATTTTGGATTAAAGCTCAGTGCTGTATCCCTTGTTCCAAACGGAGCTCTCCTGTTAATGGGCATTTCACACATGAAATGAGTGAATAATTATGTGACAGAGAACCACAGCATGAATCCAGGGGGGATAATTTTTCTCAAAATATTGACTGGTCATTGTCATTAAAAAATAAATGTGGCAATGAACCAGTTGTGAATTCTAACACTATTATTGGAGAGTAAGCAAACTATGTTCTCATGTGTCAGTGCTAAAGTTTTCTCTGACGTAAAATCCAGGTGCTCCTGTATTTATTTTTAAGCAGTTTTTTAATTATCACAAAAGCTTTGTAGTGAAGAATATTAATGTAACGCATTTTGTATTGTTTGAATGTCAATCATGAAATGACTTTAGGCGAACTGCGGCTGCTATCTGGGAAACCTACATTTTGAGCGAAAACAATTTTGTGAGCATCCAATTTTGTATCCACTGTGCAGTGCACCATAATATAACAGCATTACAGCAAAGTAAATCCATTATACAAGGAGAAGACTGCTTGACTGCAGCACAAAGACTTCCCAGTTCTCTTCACTTGACTTTGAAATTCATCCTTTATGATCCAACTTGTCCTCCTGGCATTTATTTGCTTTATGCACATGTTGTGCCTTGTTTATACAGTTTCTAAGATCCATGGGGCAGAGACTTTATTGCCTGGGGCCCTTGCCCCTTATCAGACTCTCTTGCGGGGCAGCTCCAGGCACCAGCACGGCAAGCGCGTGCTTGGGGCGACAAGCCAAGGGTGGGCACTCTGCTGGTCGCCGCGAGGACAGCAGGCAGGTTGCCTTTGGCGGCATGCCTGCAGAGGGTCCGCTGGTCCCACGGCTTTGGCGGACCTTCCGCAGGCTGATGCCGAATCCGCGGAACCGGGGACTTCCCGCAGGTAAGCCGCCGCAGGTAGCCTGCCTGCCGTGCTTTGGGTGGCAAAATACCTAGAGCCGCCCCTGCCCTCTTGACACTGCCACCATATAAATAATGACAATGAATTCCCAACTTTAAGGTGATGTCCTTTGACAAACTTCAGACCTTTCAAGGCAGTGGTCCCCAAACTGTGGGGCACGCCTGGGGGGAAGGAAGCACCACCAGCTCCATTCTGCCTTCAGTTCTGTGCCAGCCCCACCCCTGTTCCCACTCTCCAGATGCAGATGCAGTCCCAACTCTGCTCCTGACCCCCCAGCCTCCACTCTTGGCCACTGCGCAGCTGCCAGCCCCCCCTCTTGACCACTGGCCCACAGCCCCCGCCCCCTGGCTGTGGCTTCACTCCTGGCTCCCAGCCCACAGCCTGGCTGAGACTCCGCCCTCAGCTCAGGGAGGTGGGGACACATTCCATTACTGGTAATGGGGGGGGGGTGCAAGAGAAAAGGTTTGGGCTCCCCTATTTGAAGGGGCTTATTGTAGACAAATAACTCAACTTGCTCATTGCTGGAGGATGGGGAAAGTTATTTTTTGCATGGTTTTTCCCATTAGCTCCTTTCTCATCTTAAATTTTTTTTAATGATGGATACAGACATCCTTGTACTAAGTGGAAGCCTCTTCTGGATAGTAAAAACTCCTTTTGAAGTAAAGATCATGGAAAATTATTCTTGTGGTATTTCTGGTTGAAATACCATAAGACTGACATATTTCTGTGGGTATTTTTCTGTGAGAAAGATGACTGAGAGGCATGCAGGGTTTTCCTCCTGGCAGCAGCGGGTGGGTAACAGGATAATGTTACTCTATAGTATATACATATTGTATTCAATAGATTCAAATACAAGAAATGTAGCTAAATACCTTGCTATTTACTAACAAGTTGGACTTATGTGTGCTGGTTAGTTTTATTAAATGTTTCCTTTAGAACAGAGAAAGTATTTAACAGTTCGTAGATTCTGTGCTGATGGGCACAAAGTAAAACCTCAGACAGCGGATGACAGTTAAAAAACAACTGAAATATAGTTAGGTCCCCAGTGGGTGTAAATTGGCACAGCTTCATGGAAGTCAATGGAGTTATACCAATTTACACTTGCAAAGAATTTGGCCTATAGTATTCATTACAGGCATTTATATGGTGCTTTTCATCCTAGGGTATGTCACAGCTGGCTCGTGCCAGCTGGCTCGGACTAAGGGGATGTTCAACTGCAGTGTAGATGTCCAGGCTTGGGCTGGGGGCTGGGCTCTAAGATCCTGCAAGGTGGGAGGGTCCCAGATCTGTCTGCAGCACGAGCTGGAACATCTGCACCGCAATTAAACAGCCCTGCAGCCTGAACCCTGGAAGCCCAATCAGCTGTCACAGGCCAGCCATGGATGTCTAATTGCACCTTACATTGCTTTTCCATCCCCATATTCATGGGAAGACTCTGACGGAAAGGAAAATGTAAACACATCATCATTTTCCAATTTCCCAAATAAGCTTCCTACATTCCCATGTAAGTAGCTAATTCTCTATAACATCAATCCTGTCTCCTCCACTTCCAGGGTCTCAACGTTAAAAGGAAAGAGACAAGGATGACATTGACAAACTAGATAGAGGAAACCAAGAGTCAATTAGACAAATAGATGCATTTTGCAAGGCTTTCTAAATGTGGCCAATATTGGACTTAGGAGACTTTCTGGCTGTAGCATATTCCAAAGCTTTCTATCCACAATGACCTGGTTCCAGCTCCCTCAAGCCTCACCCTTACCTTAAGTGTTCTCCATAAGTACAGGCTGGATGGCGAGTCAGAAAGAGTTCTGAGACAGATCAGGCCTCCACCATTTAGGCCCCAATCCATAAAGGTATTTAGGCACTAAGTTCCAGTTTTAGGCTCCACTGCAATCCACAAAACTCCCACCGAACTCTGCAGGCACCTAAATTCACTTTGTGCCTATATTTTCAGGGTAAAAATTCCCTCAATACCTAACTGACTCTGGACATGCACACAGCTGCCTAACTCCAGGTGTTCAGATGTCTATCTCCCACCTAAGCTCCAGAGCGATCCACAAACTGGGGGAAGGCAGGCAGATGAATGCCTATTTTGTGTGCTGGGCCCACTCCCATAGCTGTGCTGAGAGGCTGCCTACCAGGTCTCATTCAAAATATGATCACTGGATGAGGTGGTGCTGCTACTCAACTTATAGCCCAATGGTTCAAGCACTCAACTGGGATGTAGGAAATACAGGTTCAGTTCCCCCCTCTCTGGAAGAGGGGCATATCATAAGCTTTCCCAAATCTGGACCTTAGTGTCCAGAAATCTGGGTGCCTGCATGAACCCCTCTAAGCTTAATTACCAGCTCAGATTTGATCTCACTGCCACCAGCCAGGAATTTCCAGGGCCTGACTCCCTCTCTGGTCTCCCAAAACCTTCTCTGGGGNCAGCCAAGCACTGGCAGGCTCCAGAAGACTGGAACTTCTGGAAAGAGCAGTGGAGGCAGCAGTACATAGAGACTCAAAATAGAGCGCTGAGGACCTTTGTAAATTCTCCATTTAAATAAGTGCAATGTAGCACAACATATAAAAATAGGAGATTACTGTACTTAAACTTTTTGAATGACAAAACAGAGAGAACAATTTACCTTTTTTTTTTTTCCACCAATTTTTTGGTGAGCTGCAGGCTTAATTTTTTTGAGTTTTTACTAGGAAAAAATTTAACAGGTTTTAAAAAGAAAGCTTTATATAAAAAAAAGAAAAAGACAAAAATATTTTTTGTATTAAGGTGACAATAATACAGGGTTAATTGCTTAAAAAAAATGAACAAACAGCCTTATTTAAAAAGAAATACAATTTAAAACATTTTAGCAAACTACACACATGTAAATACAAAAAAAAACACAATATAAGCCTATTGTTTTTCTACCTTTGTACTTACAACTTTGACACTGAAGATTAGAAGCTTGAAGATAGAAAGAAAGAAAAATCCCCTCTCATAGCTGAGAGCCAGACAAAGACAAAAACCCAAACATTCCCTCCCTGAGCTTTGAAAAATCTGGTTTCCTCATTGGTCCTCTGGTCAGGTGTTTGGTTCCCTTTGTTAACCCTTTACAGGTAAAAGAAACATTAACCCTTAGCTATCTGTTTATGACAGGGCAGCAAGGATTTGAACAGGGATCTATCCACTTCTTCAGAGAGTGCGCAAACAACTGAGCTATGGAATATTGTAATGCGGGACTGCATCAGTTTCTCCTGTTGAAACTGTTCCACTGTGGAAAAATAATGAAAGAGTGTTTGGAGCAGGATAACTGTACCCTGGGTGTCCACCTCACAGGTGGGTACCCTAACAACTGGGCTACACAGTCATTCTCTCTCTTTCTGGCCCAACGACTGTTCCACCGTGGATAAATACTTAAATCATCATCAAGCTTCACACACAACTTAGGTGGCCAAATGCCTGTCTTCCCTGGGTTTGTGAATTGCTCTGGGGTTTAAGTGGGTGTTTAGTGCATCACAGTGGTTCCAAAACTGGGATTTAGGCACCTAACTCCTTTTGTGCGTTCAGGCCAAAATACCAAATACTCTAATTACAGAATTACTTCAGTTTGCAAAGTTGACTAAAACACTCACTCACAAAACCAGATATGATAGTTGACAAACAAGTTTATTTTAAAAATGCGTACATTTTTACTTTAAATGAGACAATCAGCCAATTTCTGAATGCTGTATTTAGCTCAATAAACAAATTCAAACAGTGTTTAATGATGCAGTAAAATGGTTAATTTTTTTTACAATAAAGGAGTTAATTATAAACATACAAAACAGTATTTATACTACTGATAGCAAGTGTTCTGTTACTATAACTGACACCAAAACCAGCCTCCATTTTTTGATATCATACATTTAATTTATTCAACATGGAGGTTTAATACTCAGTAAAAGGTACTGAATTAACTGAATATTCTATTACCCATTGACATTTTTGCTGTTTATGTTAACGTGTGCAAGTTAAAGGAGAGCTTATCAAAAAGTTTCATGAAAACAAAACATTAAATCATTAAAAGTGATAAAAATAAAAACATCTCAGAGCATGTATGATTAGTGGAGAATATTTAAATGCTCTTGATGCAAGTACAGTAATGTCAGCTTACATTAAATGACAGAGAAATGAAATGTTATGGATTTTTCTTAAGTTGCTGAAAACAAGGGTCAAGGCTAAGCAGCAAAAATATACAAAAGGAAGTCAAGAAATATTCAAAAGAGTGTAAATGGCTTTGTATTTTGTGATGAAGACTGAAAACCTTTCAGAGAGGAAGAATGTGATGATCGCTGATCCTGTCCAAATGCAAATGGAAAGCTGAAGTCATCTTTTCCATCCCCATATTCATGAGACGACGACTCTGACGGAAAGGAAAATGTGAACGCATCTTCATTTTCCGATTTTCCAAATAAGCTTCCTACAGGGAATACATATTTTAATTAATCTGTTAAATTAGATGATATCTTATTTTAAGACAATTGCAACAATAGACTGTATTTCTGAAATAATGTACAGTTCTTCAACATCCTGTTGAATATCAGCATACAATGGCATGTTTATTCATGCATTAGAAATGGAGCTCCCATTACCGAGACACTGCTTTCAGTGAAGGCTAGCAAGACAGTTGCATCTAACGGATTAGAGCCTTTCATGGTGTTCTATAGAGCCCTTCCTGATGGTCCACAGAATGAAATATTTTGAGACAAGCTGTAGAAGGATTGGGTGTTGAGAAGGGAGGTGGTCCATAAAAAAGTTCTTTTCTTACAAAGTGGTCACAAAATGAAAAGCCCCACTGATGGAAGATTGAGTCTACTATGTCCGGGTGAAGGAACCACTCATGGTCATGGAATAACCTGCTGAGATGGTCCTCCAACTCATTCTGTACTCCAGGGAGGTACGATGCTTGCAGGTGTAAGTCCCACAGAATGAAGGCTTCCTGGCACAGGGGAAAGGAGCATGCATCCCACAGTTTGTTTATCTAAAACATTGCTGTGACGTTGTCTGTCATGACTGAGAGACATCTCCCTGCTAGGTGGGCTCTGATAGTCTGGCATGCCAGGCGCACTGCTCTCAGCCACTGCACTGGATAAGGCAGGCTGTCACACTGGGACCTGGACCTTCTGTTCCTGGTCCTATCAAAGTGGTAGGATTCTGACTCTGAGGTCTCCAAGAAGGACAACCACGGAGGAGCAGTACTCCATGGTGCCGGCGAGTCGTGCCGAGAACTGGGAGACCAGTGCAGCTCCCCCACGTGGGCAGACTGTGCTGGAGAGAGATGCGTTGGAGATGAGGATCGGCGCACCATCATTGCTGGCTTGCCCCTTGATGGAATCAGGGGCTGGGTGGTCATCGGTGACTTGGATCTCCTCTGCAGGGAGGACAGCACTGAGAGGCGCATAAGGTCCTGAGCTGCCTCAAATGCCTCCGGCATTGAGGGGAGCTGAAGCTGCCCACCATGTCAGTCCAGAGAGTGGTGAGGGTTTGAACTCAACAGGACCCCGGAGGGAGCAGGAGTTGACAAGACCCTAAGAGGCAGAGGAGTCAAGGTGACATGGCTAGAGTCAGGTCTCCCTGACGAAGGCTCCCTGGGCTTGGAGAGGGGAGAGCAACCTCTCTCTGGACTTTTCTTTTTTTGAGGCACCAGGGACTGAGACTGGTGCCTGACAGAAGACTGTCTATGGGCAGAGCTGTGGCAGTGCTGTGACTCCTTGGGGTCCTTCATTGGCACCAGCTCACACACCATCGGTGCTAAAGCACTGAGCACCAACGGGGAGGTGCTGGGCATGAATTCTGCCGATCCCAGATTGTATTGTGGCCAGAGTGCCACCTCCATTAGAAGGATCTTGAGCCTTTGCTCCTGGTTTTTTAAGGTCCTCAGGTAGAACCCTTTGCAAATTCTGCACCTCTCCTTCTGGTGGCTCTCCCCAAGACATTGCAGACTGGAAGGGTGCAGGTTGCTCTTAGGCATAAATTTTCCACAGTCCTCACAGAGCTTGAACCCTGGGGACTGGGGCATACCCCTGTACCAAGGGAGCGTTGATTGGGGGAACCCCCGAAAGGAAACTTATGAACTACTACTAATACTAACTAAACTAGTAACTACTAAGAACTATAAACATGAAAAGTGGACACTGCCCAAATGCGCTGGCAAAGCAAGAGCAACAGTTTATTCCAGCTAGCCATCACCAGTGGTAAGAAGGAACTGGGGAGGATGGGGAGGCAGGGCTCTATATTGGGCGCCACAAAGGCATGACTCCAAGGGGCACCCAGGCCGACCCTGTGGACGCTGCTAAGGAAAAAATCTTCCAGCTGTCGTGCACATGGCATGCACACACCTGATTGGAATTGACATGAACAAACACTTGAAGAAGAACCACTGCTACAGATAAAAGAACTATTTAACTATCAGAGTTTTGAATTTCATAACGTGGAATTACACACTTTCCCATACAAAAACAAAATCTTAAAAAGGAGTTTAATCCCACAGACATGTGATAAAGATGAGTCTTGTATCACACATATGTATATAATTATATATACATGCTTTGCTATAGTCTAACAGATGATGACTGGCCTGTGAAGTTCTAGTGCTCCAAATGAGATAAGATGATAATTCCCACTATGATGTCAGAGAGAGACAGAGGGTGAAATCCTGGCACAAAGCTCCCATTGACTTCAGTGAGGGCAGACTGTCAACAAGAGGATACAAGCAGAATAGCTCCCTTGATTTCACTGGAGCCATGTTGATTTTTACCAGTTGAGGACCTGGCCCAGAGGGTCTGATTTTCCTCTCATTCACATCAATTTTACATTGATTTAGACAGAAGGAAGTAAGAGCAGAGTCAGCTCCAAGGATTTCACTAACAACTTGGAAACATTACTTGCACTTTAGAAAGAGATGTCCAAAGACACACAACTTCTCCTTCTTACATTGATAGCCCAAAATGGTATTAATAGACCCACTGTGCAATTACAATGAACTGGAAGCCTTGGGGTAACTCATAGGCATTTAGCTGTGCTATGGCTGTTTTACATTTAATAGGACAGAAATTAGATTTTTTAATGAGTGACAAGGCTCTCAGAATTGCTCCTTTCATCTTGGCGTTCGATCTCTTGATTTTTTCCAAGTACATCTAATGCCAGACTTCCCACTGCCCCTCCACTGCCTCTCTCCTCCCACATCTTCTTGCCTCCTCTTTTCATGTAAATGTTGTCCAGTTTTTGTGGCTCTCTGATGTAATATTCAGGGACATATTTTGTGCTGTTTCAAATACACATATATACAATGCACCACAAATTACACGGTTGCAATTTTACCATTGCACCATCATTGAACAACATTTCTGTAAATCAGGGACCTCTTTTTGAATAGAGCTACAAGTTTAAATCATCAATTACATTAATATGAATAGAATAAACTGGTATATAAAAGCACTTTTCACTTTCAAAACTTACCAATATCTTTGTGTGGGGAAATAGGGTTTATGTTTCCTGCAGAATAACTTTCATCGGTCTGAAACATAGTAGCCATTATATTTAACAGATAAGAAAACTATAATATAAACTATAATACTGATGTAAAATTAATCAATGCTTATATAATTTCATAATGATTAAATTTTTTAATTATCTAAACAGTTACATTTAAAGACATTAAAATAGTCTATTTTACCTCTTCAGTCAATATTTAAAGATACAAATGATTCACTACAGTGGTAACTAGTAAAACTACAGTACAAAAAAATCAACTTTTGACTAGCTTCTAATTCCGACAGCATATTCTGGTAAAGGTCTAATGTTGTTGTTATCATTCCATCTTTAATTCCAAAAAGTAATCAACAACTCACAGAAAGATGGCATCCAAAGTCACCCTATTGGATAGCCTTTATATGACAACTCTTTGGCGTATGAAGCTATATCATACGCTGCAAAGAGCTACTGCAGTCAGGAACGCCACCAGCTTTTTTGCCGCCCTAGGCGGCGAAAGGTCCCGCCCCCGAAATGCCGCCCCTCACAGAGGCAGCAGAAGCTCCCGCCCCCGAAATACCAACGACAACGGGGGCGGCCAAAGATCCGGCTGCTGCAGTCGCCATCCCTAATGTTAGTGCCCTAGGCGACTGCCTAGGTCGCCCAATGGGTTGCACCGGCCCTGACTGCAGTAAAATGTTGTTGTAATATGATCTCCGTGCCATGGGTACAGAGGACTAGATTAGATGATCTCAAGGACCCTTCCAGTCCTACAATTCTATGATTCTTTTGTTGAATGAAGTTCGAGCACAAGCACTCACTACTCTAGTAAGCCATTTTATACAGATGTTCCGATTAATTACTAATCTTTCCATATGGCTTCTGAAAAGTTCTATAGAGCAGATAACATGAGGGGATCAATCCTCAGCTGCTCTGTGCAGCTGAGGTGTGAAGATGGGGAACAGGGAGGCAAAAATGGCTCCATGCTACATTTGTGAATCCCCATCCCTGGGAGCAGCAGGGGGCTAGTTCAGCTCCCAGTGCAATTTAAACAGCCTAAGCTCTCCGTGGAGTTCTAGCTATGTCCTTTTGCCCCAGCCAGATCTGCCAGGCTTACAGTGGCAGTAGGACTACACAACAGGGCCATCCCACAACAGAAACTCAACCAAAAGATAACTTGGGGTGACGTCAGATTCATATTCAGGGCTTGAAAAATCCATGTGCTCTGCATGAGTAGGAAACTTTCCCATGTAAATGATATCACCTTTTGCAGAAGCTAAGCTTTCTTTAAAAAAATTAAGAAAGAAAGAAAGAAAGAAAGAAAGAAAAGCCCTAATGTATGGTTGCAAAGTAAGCCTTCTAAACTGGAATTGAGTGTTACTAATATATTGTTTGCTTGTATCTGCAAAGTCCTGTCAGTTTTCACTGCTGTTTTTCAAGTTGATAAGAATCAAGGCAATTTCCTTCTGCTGCCTCTTTGGAAACCTAAGCAGAGGCTGGACTTGAGCTATGCCCTGGGGAGGGGGACACAACAGAGAAGTCTGAAGGAAGGGAAGAGTAGCAGAACCACTCCCTCTTTCCTCTGTTCAGGAGCCAGAAGTGGCAGAAGGGTCCTTGGCCCAGATCCTCAAAGGTATTTAAATGCCTCATACCCATTAGAATTAGGCAATTAAATACCTTTGAGAATCTGAGCCCTGTTGCCTTCCATTATACCAAAAGCACAAGGGCCAGCCTCAGAGAGAAAAAAAATCATACCTGATCATAAATTCTCTTACTGGGATTAGCAGTAGAAAAGCACTGCCAAAGGATTTATTTTATAAAAGTAAACAAGCTAGTAAACAAGTGACAATGCAAGTGAACACAAAGGATGCTGGAAACCTTCTACACAATCAATGATGTTTTCTGAGAATACTTCACTTTGTGAAAATCAACTGATCATATCTTTAAGATTCAATATTACCTGGTCTGATGAATTTTCTGCTCCAAATATAGATGAGTCAAATAAATTAAAGCCAGGTGACTTCTGGGTACAGGGCATAAGAAAAGAAAAAGCAGGTGATTTTGGTGCTGGTCCTGCACAACCTAAATTATGACTCCTGTAATGAAAGAAAGGAAGAAACATATGAAAGCATTTTATATTGAGAGTTATAAAACAGACCCTATGATTGAATAAAATACCCTTAGGTACACTGGGTTTGAGTCTGATCTCACAATGATTTTACGATGGTGTAACTTCATTGAGTTTAAAGAATTACTCCTGATTTACACCTATGTGAAATCAGAACCAGGCTTCTTGTTCTACTTTCCTCTGTCATTAATTCCTGGCCCTTACACAAACACTTGCTTCCTGTAGTACAATGTAGGTAAGAATATTACTCATAAGAACAGCCATACTGGGTCAGACCAAAGGTCCACCTAGCTCAGTATCCTGTCTTCCGACAGTGACCAATGCCAGATGCCCCAGAGGGAATGAATAGAACAGGTAATCATCAAGTGATCCATTCACTGTCACCCATTCCAAGCTCCTGACAAACAGAGGCTAGGGACATCATTCCTGACCTGGACCCATTGATAGACCTATCCTCCATGAATTTATCTAGTTCTTTTCTGAACCCTGTTATAGTCTTGGCCTTCATAACATCCTCTGGCAAAGAGTTCCACAGATTGACTGTGCATTGTGTGAAGAAATACTTCCTTTTGTTTGTTTTAAGCCTGCTACCTATTAATTTCATTTGGTGACCCCTAGTTCTTATGTTATGAGAAGGAGTAAATAACACTTCCTTATTTACCTTCTCCACACCAGTGATGATTTTATAAATCTCTATCATATCCTCCCTTAGTCATCTCTTTTCCAAGCTGAAAAGTCCCAGTCTTATTAACCTCTCCTCATATGGAAGCCGTTCCATGCCCTTAATCATTTTTGTTGCCCTTTTCTGAACCTTTTCAAATCCCAATATATCTTTTTTGAGATGGAGCGACTTTAAGCATATCACATGTTTCTCCCCTGAACAGATGCCCGAAGCAAAGAGTTTAAGAAAGAAAAACTACACAGTCTAGCAACTTTTTCATTAGATTAAAAAAAAATGTTCATCCTTTGAATGTTTCCCACAGTCATAAATAACCCCTGTCTATGGAGTTCTTTCCCACCAGGAGAAGCAGAGTGAGTTCACTGTAGCCAGTCAGAGCAAAAGATCAATCATCAAAAAATACCTTATTTACAGATAAATGCTGTAATACCAAAATCAATAATATACTGTAAAAATATCCCTTAACAGAAGGACTTTCATACCAGGGGAAACATTCAAACTTGTTACAAATGTGTGGCAAGAAATTGGAAGTAAAAAATAAATAATCAAACAAATACAATCTCACATACGCAAATTCTCAATAAGAGAGAGTTATTTGGAAAGTAGTAATGCTGAAAAAGATTTTGTGTGCTGGAGAGCCAGTTAAACATGAATTTCAAATCTAATATGGCAGCAAAAGAAGCCAGTGCAATTTTGGCCTATATAAACAGGCAGATCTTTTTCTCCTGCAGATTCTGTAGTTAAGAAATAATATCAGATTTATGTCTTCTCAATCATTTCCATGATTGAGTGTGAGATCATAAATGCAGGATTATGCTTTCATTTCAGTATCACAGAGTATAAGTAGCTAGATTCTGGGGGAGAAGGCCCTTATTTAGGCATCAATGCCTCAAATAAAACAAAAGAAAAACAAAGAATAAGTGCCCAGTACACTGTTGAACGTATAAATGTTCTCTTTCAAGTCTGCTTCAGTATGAATGTCCCTCTGAAACAAAATTCTATTTGCTATCATAATAATTTTAATAAAACCTGAACATTGTTCAGCACTGTCTTGCAGGAAAAAAGTGTGTTTTTGCATAGCAAAATTAATCAAAATGTTTATAAAATGCACATCAAAATGACATGGCTCTTAAAAGATCAATAAAATTAAAATCCTACAATTCAAATGGAGGAGTTTTAGGAAACTGGGCTTTCTTCCCATTAGATTCTGATGGTCTTATAAATAAAGGCATCTCAGGGGTTTTCAAAAAATGTTCAGTACTTCCTTCTGCTGCTTCAGGATTATCCTCACTTGACTTAATAAAACACTCTGTGCGTACATTCTGTTAAAAAAGAAATGTCACATAAAAAAAAGCACGCTTATGGCATTTACATCTTTTACAAAATGTCAATAGTCCTTTTATCAATAAATATATAGACTGTATTTTTGTCTCCATTGTTTAGGTAAAAAGTTTAATATTCATAAAATTTATTTAATCAACTATTTAATAAGCTATTTAATAAACTGCTAAAGTTGTAATATCTTTTATTTTTTATTGGACCACCTTCTGTTGATGAAAGAGACAAGCTTTCAAGTTTACGCAGGACTTGAAAGCTTGTCACTGTCACCAACAGAAGTTGGTCAAATAAAAGATATTACCTCACCCACCTGGTATTTTTGATATCCTGAGACCAACACCACTATATATGCACACTATAGTAACCTTTGCATATTAAACTATGTGGTTTACAAAAAAAATCACATCTGGATTGAGACCAGATATTAAAAGTTGCAGCACAAAAAGAAATTTGGGAAACTTACAAAAAGACTGAAAATAGGCATTTAGAATGGAAGAGCCACCTCAGCCTTACCTATCTGTAACAGAGCACTACATTTCTAATAATGGTACTATTTTGATGTAATGCTTTTAATAGCAGTGGAAAGGGATAACCTTTCAGTACTCTCCAGTGGAATTAGGGGACATCACCATGAGAACATACTTTATTTCACTGAGACTCTCTCTTCCCAAAGAAAAAGGTTAGATGAGAATGGACACTTGAACTCTGAGCAGGAAATCTCCACCAGGACACAGGTGATATTTTTGTAAAGGAGATCCTTCTCCACAAGCAGCAGTCAAAATGAGAGCTTTTAATAGAACTTAAAACATAGATCTGATGGTTGAAAGTTGATGCTAGGCAAATTCAGACTGAAAATAAGGTGTCAACTTTTAACAGTGAGGGTAACTAAGTATTGGAGCAATTTACCAATGATCATGGTGGAGTCTACATCTCTGGCAAATTTTAAATCGAGACTAGATTTTTTTAAAAAAAATACTGTGTCTAGTCAAAAGGAATTATTTTGGGGAAGTTCTATGACCTGAGTTATACTGGAGGTCATACTTGGTCCCTTCTGTCCTTGGAATCTATGCACCTCAATAAATAGAATCCTATATTTGGAAGACAGCCAAGTAGAACAACTACAAAAATTCTACTGGGATAACTGTATAGGACATTGGCTATGAAATAAAAAGGTATAAACACACTCCAAGTTTCAGTAGCCTGATTAAGGATTCCAGGATTTCACTTATTTAGTCAAAACTGACCTCTACCATGTAACACTTTTCCCATGAATAAAGAGGTCTTTGCTACCTGTTCTTAATGAACCAAATTCTACAGTCCTTATTCAGGCAAAAATTGCATTCATCTGAAAACGCAATGAGTTTTACCATGACAACTTGCAAAGTGCAATCTCGGTAGTTTAACAGAGTTAAAGTTCAGTTTTCCCCACCTTTGTCTAGATTGTGCAATTTAAGGATTCAGAAACCTGTGGATGACCGTTTCATAGGTTCTAATGCCAGAAGGGACCAAGTCTGACCTGCTCAAGCAAATAGGTGCTGGGGCTCAAGCAATTTTTTTTACTCTCATAATTGATGTGGCAAGCCCAGAGGTACCAGGCTATGATCTGCCACACTTAGAGGTGCCGGGGCTCAGCCCTGGCAAGCTCTGGCACAAATTAAGCATTGCCCTCTAGGTGCCACTGTGATATGTCTGTACATAATTAAGTAGAAATGACAAAAATGTTTAATATTTTATAGGATAACTTCAACCTGAGCTTCTGCCAGTGTAGATACAGGGGCCCCAAGATGGAAAATCTCTGGGAAGAGTTTGTGGTGGCTGAAAGCTGCTACAAGCACCACTCAGCTGGGGGATGACAGAAGTCAGTATAGCCCAAAACTTGGCCAGTGCTGGCTGAAGAAGGGGCATGTAGGCAGGATGATTGAAGTATGTGATGAATCAGCGCATCCTCTCAACATCTACCCTCTGTAGAAATTAAATGGCCTTCATGCACCAAAAGGAACAAGGAAGCATAAGCGTAAGTATCACCTTCTGTCCTTACACAAGGTAAATTCCCTGTATTGCGCAGAGAAATCAACTGTTGTATGGAAATGTAATTTGTACCTCATTCTACCACCTTATCTGAACCAGGCTCTGTATAAAATTAATTCCCAAACTATTAGTCCAATGGCAATCTGAATGTAGCACATCTCTACCGTAACACAAATACTAATAATAAATCAAAATTGATTCACATTAGGTAACACTCCAATTATTTAGTGACTTTAATTAATACCAAAATTAATTAACACACTTTTCTTAAAAAAAAAAAAAAAAAGATGTCCCTGGTTTCCTAATAAAAGTTCTTTATTAAGCCACTTGGAATTCATTGTGCAACAAAAAGCCCATAGAGATCACATGCTTCCTGAAGAAAGATTTGATAACAGAAAGGTTCAGAGCTCTTATAGATCTAAAATGCACAATTCTCACTACTAGCTGATATGGCTTTCAGTAAAAATTGCTTCCAGGAGGACTAATCTTTAATAATCCAAAACAAAAGAAGACATTAAAGCTTGCTTGCTACAGCAACAACTCCTCTGTCCAATCAGCCACAGAACAAAATCTCAAGGATACTCATATATTACAGTAATCACATTTTCTCCTCCCTGATAAAACTACAGAAGTAAGTCATTCTTACAGGAGGAGGGATAGCTCAGTGGTTTGAGCATTGGTCTGCTTAAACCCATAGTTGTGAGTTCAGCCCTTGAGGGGGCCACTTAGGGACCTGGGGCAAAAACTGCTCCTGCCGGTGAAGGCAGGGGACTGGACTTGATGATCTTTCCAGGTCCCTTCTAGTTCTAGGAGATTGGCATCCCTCCAACTATTACCTATTCTATTGAGGTCCTAGATTCACAAACAAGCTAATTGTGCCAAAAGAATGCATGGTATTTCATAGCAATCTAATCACTATCCAAAAATTTTCTTGCCCTGACAGAAAGCTCTACTTTTTACAAGTATCATTAGTATAATAACTAAAAAAATTTCACATGTTGGAAGATGTGTCGTGAAAAGACGGTTACTCACCTTTGTAACTGTTGTTCTTCGAGATGTGTTGCTCATATCCATTCCAGTTAGGTGTGCGCGCGCCGCGTGCACGTTCGTCGGAGAAACTTTTACCCTAGCAACACTCGGTGGGCCGGCAGGTCGTCCCCTGGAGTGGCGCCGGTATATGGCGCCTAAATATATACCCCTGCGGGCCCGCCCGCTCCTCAGTTCCTTCTTGCCGGCTACTCCGACAGTGGGGAAGGAGGGCGGGTGTGGAATGGATATTGAGCAACACATCTCGACAGAACAACAGTTACAAGGTGAGTAACTGAGTCTTTCTTCTTCGATTGCTTGCTCATATCCATTCCAGTTAGGATGATTCCCAAGCCTTACCTAGGCGGTGGGGTCGGAGAGAGACATAGCAGAATGCAAGACCCGCTGAGCCGAAGGCGTCATCGTCTCTAGATTGTTGGACCAATGCGTAATGGTTCGCGAAGGTGTGGACAGAAGACCAGGTGGCTGCACGGCAGATTTCCTGCACCAGGAACATGCACCAAGAAAGCAGCAGACGAGGCTTGAGCTCGACGTCTAGAGTGGGCGTTGAAGATGGCCCGGCTGGACCTGAGCCAAGTCATAGCAAGCTCGGATACATGACGTGACCCAAGATGCGATGCGCTGAGAGGAGATTGCCCTGCCTCTCATACGTTCCGCCACCCCGCTACAATGAAGAGCTGCGGTGAATGACGGAAGGGCTTGGTCCGCTCGATGTAGAACGCGAGAGCCCTCCAGACGTCTAAGGTATGGAGCTGTTGTTCTCGTCTCGACGCGTGCGTTTTGGAAAGAACACTGGCAGAAAATGATTCCTGGTTCACGTGAAAGGCGGAGAGACGACTTTGGGGAGGAATGCCGGGTGAGGTCGCAGCTGTACCTTGTCCTTATGGAAGACGGTATATGGGGGATCCACAGTCAAGTGCGCGGAGTTCCGAGACACGCCTAGCCGAGGTAATGGCGACTAGGAAAGCCGTCTTCCAGGACAGGTACAGCAGCGAACATGTGGCCAAAGGCTCGAAGGGGGCCCCATGAGCCTATTTAGAACAAGGTTAAGGTCCCAGGTAGGGTAGGGGCTTGACCTGAGGGTATAACCGTTCCAAGTCCCCTTGAGAACCTGGAAGACATCGGGTGAGAGAAAAATGGTATTGCCAGCTTCCCCAGATGGAAGGTAGATTATGGCGGCGAGGTGGACTCGCAGCGTAGAGATAGCCAACCCCTGCTCCTTGAGGACCACAAATAATCCAGGATGGTGGATTGATACAGAGCATGGGAGTGACCATGCTGAGCACACCAGTAAGCAGAAGCGCTTCCATTTCGCAGCGAGGTATGTTCGACCGCGTGGAGGCTTCCTGCTACCAAGCAACACCTGTTGCACTGCAGCGGAACAGCTCAGCTCCAACTGGTTTAAACCAGCTAGGAACCATGCTGTCAGGTGGAGGAGGACTGCAGGTCCGGGTGGTGAAGCCTGCCGAAGTCTTGCGTGATCAAGTTCCGGCCACAGCGGCAGGGGATCGGGTCCGACAGGGACAGGTCGAGCAGCGCTGGGTACCAGTGCTGTCTCGGCCAAGCCGGCGCGATCAGGATGACGCGCGGCTTTGTCCTGCGGATCCTTGAGCAATACTCCTTGTGGACGAGGGGAAACGGTGGAAAGGCATAACAAGGCGACCTGACCACGGGATCAATGAGGCGTCCCGACAGGGAGCCCGGAGAGCGACCTTGCAGGAACAGACACACCTGGCATTTCTGTTTTATTTTGGACGCAAACAGGTCGATCTGGGGAAAGCTCCACCTCCGGAAGATTGAGTGAGCGGACGTCCGGACGGAGGGACCCATTCGTGTGTTGAGGAAGGACTTGCCTCAGGTGATCTGCGAAGCGTGTTCCGGACCCCCGGGAGGAAAGGAGGCCACCAGGTCTATGGAGTGGGCTACCACAGAATTCCCAACAAGTGGATCGCTTCCCTGACACAGGGGAGATGACCTTGTGCCTTCCCTGCTTTGTTGACATAATACATGGCCGTCGTTCGTCCGTGAATACTGCAACACAACGGCCCTGTAGGTGGCTGAGGAACGCTTGGCACGCCAGGCGTACTGCCCTGAGCTCTCGACACTTGATATGTAGAGTCAGCTCTTGGGGTGACCAAAAAGGCCCTTGGGTGCGCCGGGCCCCAGGTGTGCGGCCCCAGCCCCAGCGCAGATGCGTCCGTTGTTAGGGACACAGAGGGCTGAGGAGTGTGGAAGGGCAGGCCCGCACACACCAGCGGTGACTCTTTCCACCAGTCGAGGGAGCTGAGGACTCCCGTGGATCGTTATAATCATGTCTAAGGCATCCCTGTTCGGGCGGCGGTAGACCGAAGCCAGCCAGGCTTGTAGCGGGCGCATTCGTAGTCTGGCGTACTTTGTAACGAAGGACACATGCGGCCATGTGTCCTAGAAGGGCCAGGCAAGTACGGGCGCGAGGTAGTGGGAAACCTCTGGCAGGCTCTGGACCAGGGAGACTATGGCCTTGAAAATCGGTGCGGGGCAAGCTGGCTGTCGCGAAAGGATGGAGTCAGCACTGCCCCCGATGAATTCTATCTCCGTTGCGTGGGCACCAGTGTGACTTGTCCAGTCATTGACGATCAGATCCCGCCTTGCGAATAGTTTTCTTATGGTGTCGACATGGCTGGTGACTTGAGCCTTTGAGGTTCCCCCTGATAAGCCAGTCGTCGAGGTAAGGGAACACGTGAATGCGACGACGGCGGAGGAAAAAGCGGCGACAACCGCCATACATTTCGTGAAGACCCGAGGGGCCGACGAAAGTCCAAAGGGGAGGACAGTGAACTGGTAATGAACTCGATTCACCATGGAAACGCAGGTACCTCCTGTGGGGAGGGTAAATTGCAATATGAAAATATGCGTCCCATCATGTCGAGAGCGGCGTACCAATCGCCGGATCCAGGGAGGGAAAATGGTCCCCAGGCACACCATGCGGAACTTGAACTTCTTGATGTATTTGTTCAGCTCGCGTAGGTCTAGGATGGGCGAAGACCTCCTTTCGCCCTTGGGATCAGGAAATAACGGAAATAAACCCCTTGCCCTTGAGCTCCTCCGGTACCTCTCTCTATGGCTCCGATTGAGAGAAGCTTGTGGACCTCCTGCAGGAGGAGTTGCTCGTGAGAGGGGGTCCCTGAAGAGGGACGGGGAGGAGGGAGGGGGCGGGGGAGGCGGAGAAGAGAATTGGAGACGGTATCCAAGTTCCACCGTACGCAGGACCCAACGATACCGTAGTTAGCTGGGACTCGACGCCGGGAGGAACGAGGAAAGGCGGTTGGAAAACTGGAGCGGATCCGGAGAGGGAATTGGTACGCTGCTCTCGGCGCACCTTCAAAAAATTGGACTTGGGTCCCGATGATTTGGCGGGACGCCGGCATTATTGCTCCCGGTGGAAGGCTCGATTGTCGCCTGCGGTTGACACGGCCATGCCTGGCGGCTACAAAGTCCTGTCGCGGGCAAGGAGGCGGGGGGTAGGGGGGCGCGCTGGGGTTGAGGGCGGAATGAGCGCCTCGATCTTTGAGTTTGAGGGGTATGCATGCCAAGTGACCGCATGATAACCCATGTTGTCCTTTAGACTTTGTAAGTCTAGGATCCGTCTTTTGCGAGAAGAAGACCCTGTGGTATCAAATGGCAAAGTCTTAAACTGGTGTGCTGCAACTCGGGCGGTAGCGATCGGCCGGACACCTGCAACCAGGATATGCGTCGCATGGCTATGCCACAAGGCGACCGTTCTAGCTGCTGAGATCCGCCGAGTCTTAGCGAGGCTTGCCAGGGAAGGTTCTCGCAACCTCTCCTCCCCCGTCGAGGAGGGCTGGTAAACTCCTGACGGGAGCCTTGTGGGATCAACTCCGTGAATTTGCCGACTGCCTCCCAGGTGTTGAAGGAGTATGCGGCTTAAGAGGGCCTGCTGCGTTCGCCACAACGGAGCCTGAAAGCCCTCCCAGCAGAGTACAATTTCGGCCGCAGCAAGTCCCATAACGCTTTGGCCTCCGCTGACTTTGAACGGCGGGGGCTTGTTGGACGTGCCGCTCTCCGCTCGGTTTGACTGAACTGCACCATCCACATGAGCAGGGGGCCTGGGTGCACATACAGGTATTCGTAACGCCGTGGAAAGGCAACCATAGTACGCTTCTTTACCACTCACCCCTGGCCGTCGGTGGAAATGGCACGCCGGAGTTTGCCGCAGATGGTGTCGGCCTCCTGGCCTGGATGGAATCTTGATGATGGGAGGGCCAACCCTGGAGGTGTTTCGCCGCTGAGAGGATTGCTGACCACAGGGTCCTCCCACCTCCAGGGAACTTTCTCCACCTGAGGCTTATATTTAGGGCTATGCGCCTCAAAAGATCCTGGTGCGCACTGCAGATCGATAGGGGGAGGCCCCGACGAGGATGTGCCCCGCCACAGCCTCATCTGGGGAAGACGACGAAGACAACCCTGGAATGACGCGGGTCCTGGTAGCCGAAGACTGCATCCTGGTGGGCCTCCCGCCTCCGGGACATCAGGGCTGCCTCTGGAGCTTGTATGTTACCCATCTCTGTATCAGTAGGCGAGTTGGTCTACCTGATTGCGGCCTCCGGTGCTCCGGCGTCTCAGAAACCGTGTCCCGGAGCGTCGATTTGGGCCAAATGGTTCACCCTGGGCTTGGTGGTCAGGCCCCAGGGTGGTCCAAAAGGACCACTGAGGTGGCCGCTTGGTCCTGATGTGCCTGAGTGTTCGATCCTCCATAAGATGCCGGCTGTCTGTGTATGGGGAGTGCGACGGATGATGAGATGGCCACGGGGTACGCTGAGGCAGATTGGGACCATGCCAGTGCGTCCATAATTAGGCGTCCTTCGCTGGTGCTGGCGAACGGTACTGGGAGCCGTGGCGATATGAAGAGCGGGGACGGGACCTACGACCAGTGGGTGCGGAGGTTCGAACCGGTGCCAACGTCGACGTGCCTGGAAGCGGCGCGGAGAAGGCTTCGGCGGTGCTGGATCTGGAAGTGGTGCCGAATGGTAAGACGGAGACCGGGATCTGGTCCGGTGCGCGAGATAGCGACCGGCACCGGAATGGGAGAATGGTGCCGGGACTTGCGAGGCTGGCGTCGGGATCGTGATCGGTGCCCGGGATGCGATTGGTGCCCGAAGTCCGGAACGTTTCACTGGGATCCCAACGAGATCAGCGGGCTCCTTGGTGCCCAGAGAAGGTGGGTCCGCACCGAGGCAGGCCTTGCCCAGCGACTGAATAAACCACACGGCGGTGCAGGGGGTTGGGGCAGCTCAGGCTCTGTTCACGAGCTATCAAAGTCCCACGCCTTGGAGTAGGTCTCAGGCGTAGTCGGGACGATGAGCTCTAACTCACGGCATGGGCCGGGGGAGCCTGGGAGGCACCGGACTCGAGCGGCTTCCTGGGAGGCCGGAATCAACGGTGGCGCGAGGCAGGCGGTGCGCGGCTGCTGGGCGGTGCCAGGGGCGATCCGACCTGGAGCTGTGCTCTAACTGCGGTGCATGACCCAAGGTTACCACAGGAGCCTTGAGTCCTCTCTGCTCCTGCTCGGGAGTGGGGAGCGGTGCCCGCTGGAGGACTTATGGCCGGTGACGGGAGGCTGCCGAGGTGTCCTTTCGGCCGGTGCCGGAACGGACGAAGCAGCTTTGTGTCTGGTGCCGGAGACAGTGGCCGAGGATGGAGGAAGTCTAGAGCTGCCTCCATCAAAAAGTTGTTTTAAGGCGAGAGAGTTCCGCTCTTTTCTGGTCCGGGCTTGAATGCCTTACAGATATGGCACTTGTTCCGACTAGATGGCTCTCGCCGAAAGGCACTTTAAACATGCAGTCGTTGCGGATCTCCTGTGGGCAGCTGGGCGAATGGCAGGTCGCACAGGGTCTTGAAGCCCGGTGAACCGGGCAATCGGCCCCGGTGCCCCGCGGGATCGAGAAAGGGGCGAACTCCCGATCCTCTACAAAACTAATATACAACTAACTACAACTATACTAACAGTAATTAACAATGGAACTAGAGAAAAAACTATGTACACTAAAAGCTAAAGAACGAGCAATCGCTAGGGTAGGTGGAGGTCAGCTATGCCACGCTCCACTGTTCCAACGACCGACACGGGCGGTAAGAAGGAACTGAGGAGCGGGCGGGCCAGCAGGGGTATATATTAGGCGCCATACCGGTGCCACTCCAGGGGGCAACCTGCCGGCCCACCGAGTGTTGCTAGGGTAAAAGTTTCTCCGACGAACGTGCACGCGGCGCGCGCACACCTAACTGGAATGGATATAAGCAAGCACTCGAAGAAGAACTTTAGCTATCTTTAAGGATGACTTGGATACTGGAAGAAAATATCACGTAAACATTGAAAAAAAGTCTTTAATATGCAGATAAAGGATTGTACTGAAGGCTGTAAAAAACTAGGACCAAATCCTGCTCTCCATGTTCTTGCCAGTAGTCTCATTTCAGGCAGAGTGATCTCATTATTCTAAATAAAATAACTAGTTAAACAAGAAAAATGTTTAACTTACTTGAGATATATATGCAGAATCCTTTGACTTACTTGCTGCTCCCTTATCTGCACATTCAGCATCTTTGTTTCCTATACAAATAAGTTGGCATTGTTTGTATCACAAATAACAAATAGCATTTATTTTAAAAAGACAATTCTTGTAGCTAAATGAGAAACATGATATGGGAAAAGAGTCCTTGAAAATATTTACTAACTTTACATTGCTATTCATAGACTCGCAGACTTTAAGGCCAGAAGGGACCACCATGATCTACATATTGCAGGTCACAGAACCTCACTCACGCACTTCTAGAATAGAACCCTAACCTCTGGTTGAGTTACTGAAGTCCTCAAATCGTGATTTAAAGGCTATGTCTACTCTAGCACTTTTGTCAGGTGAGGTGTGTGAAAAAAAAAACACATCCCTGACCGACATAAGCTTCACCAACAAAAGTACCAGTGTGGACAGCGCTATGTTGGCGGGAGATGCTCTTCCATTGACACAGCTACTGCCACTCATTGGCAGTGGTTTAATCTTACCAACAGGAGAGCTCTCTCCGATCGGCATAGAGCAGCCACACAGGAGATCTTACAGCAGCGCAGCTGCAGCAGTACACCTGTGCTGCTGTAAAGTCTGTAGTGTAGATATAGCCAAAGACTTCAAGTTAGAGACTCCACCATTTACACTAGTTTGTATTGAATCTGCTGACTTTGTATATTCATCCTACTGATTCTGCAAAGCTTTTGAAAAGGACGATCAAGTGTCCTGTAATCTTAATGGAATCCCACTCTGTGGCCATTTTCCAAGTAGTTTCCCATCATTCTACCACTTATTCCAATATTATGGAAGCACTGCTTAGGCTGCTGTCATAATGCCTGGCTTGCTCTGTTCCTCCTGACTGATGCTACTGCTCTCTGAGAATGTTAGTAGCAGACACAAGAACAGAAGTAGACCTGCTGATGTGGAAGCAGTATGAACAGCACACCCATACAAGGAGTGATGGAGGAATCTCTAGGGAGAGGGAAAAAACAAGATGGGAAAGATAAAAGCAAGAGAGAAATGAGAAATGTTATCAGATTTTTTGTCCTAAATTTCAGAACCTACAACGTGAGACTTGCAGTGTCCCACATATTTTGGACCCTGATCCCACATTGCAGTATTGGGAGGTCTAGGTAGAATCTTCACATACACAAACTGCACTACAACTTCTGATAAGGGTTTAACCTGACAATACCTTGGAAATCCACTTGAAACCAAAACTCAAAGACTTGTGATTTTAAAATTATTGGTTCTCTTCTCGTATTTCTGTTCTAATTTTGTACCTGTTCTGCATGTATCCCACAAATAAATTCTTATTCACTTATAATTTACCAAGAAAACTCCAGTTACTGAGCCCATTCTCCCAATTCTTCTTTGCCCTTCTATGTCTTTTATTCTCATATTTTGTGTTTGTTTCTCTTCTTTTTATAAGTTATTTATCAGATCTTACTTAGACAATTCTTGACTCCTAAATCACTTAATTTCTTACAGCTCTTTACTTTCCATTTTCTTACACCATTCTGGACACAGTTTCAGACACCGGCTTCCATTTTTATACAACCAATTTGTGTCTACAATTTATAGGTCACTTGGATGTCTCAGTACCTCACTGCATCTACAAACTTAAATTGCCTAAGTAACCAAAATTGCAGATGCAAAAATGGAAGCCCAGTTTATTATAGGATGAAAATTTGACCTCTCATCTTTTTTTTTTTGTCATATGTTTTATCTGGGTATAGACGAGCTTGCATTTTGATAGCACTTTCCATCCAAAAACCTCAAATAGCCCGTTACCTATTACTGTAGCTTCATTTTCAAACCATTGCTTGCAAGTTGTTTGCTCCTGAGGAACTAGCAATCTAAGAAAACAGAAATAATGCTGCTGTTTGTCTGACTCTGGATTATTTCCATCTTCATCTACAATTTCAACAATGAAAACTGGTTTACTAAAAAAAGTTACCTGAATTGCATTTGGTTTTGCAAGCTTGCTATGGATGGAACTTTGGCAATTTTGGGATTGTTAGTCCCTGCAGTCTCATTAAATTTCTAAAATACAGGAAATATTTCAAACAAAGATATTTATAAAATTGGTACTTGAGCAATGATATTTTGACTTTTCCTTAGGCTGTACAAATTCTGTCCTCTTAACCCCTATTTATAGGTCATAACATCCAAACCTTGTTGTTTTTGCTGCTTTCCTTTGGATTACCTCCAGATGAGCATTTTTCTATAGGATGGATTCTCAAATGATGTCTTTTGCCAATATGACCTCATCAATGATGTACAGAGGGGAATATTTCATGGTCCCTAAAGTAATGCTATAATTTCCCTCTTAAAACCCCATTGGCATCTTTGTGGCAGCATCATGTTCCATGCCCACATTTGATTTGTCTGTTAGCAAACCCAAATCATTCTTCATAGTTATTCCTTCACAACCATGGAGAGAGTGGGGCCATAACCTGCCTCCATCTCTGAAGGCCAATATAGGCACTCTCCTAAAGTGAGGTACAGGGAGCCTGCAGTTCCTGTGTGTTGGGGAGTTCCAGAAAGCAGAATACTAATACCTCCCACCAGAGTTCCCTCTGGGGTGGTCCTACATGCTGTGTGAAGCACGTCTGTGCCTTAATGGCACAGTGTAGCACTAAGAGGCTAATGAAATGCCTAGTAGCAGAAACACTGTACTTTATAAGGCGTTTACAGGATTTTTTTTATTTGCAAAGCACATAACAAAATGAACTGAGCACCAAATAGAGGACACTCATTAACTTATCTCACTTGTTTGGGATTTTAGAGAATACAATTAATGGGCCAAATTCTAAGATCAGGTACTCTTGGGCAACACTTTTTAAACCAGTGAGGTTGTACAGGTGTAACAGATGGCAGAATATGGCTAAGTTTGTGCGTTTCCTGTTTCTCTACATCTTTTGCCCTGTGAAGCATTATCCTGCAACTGATGTATGACTTTTACATATTCCGATCATTAAAATGTTTCAGAAGTATTTCATAGTTCTGGAACCAGGTGCTTTAGTGGATGCTAAGTGGTGTGGGCCCAAAATACATCTAATTTACTCATGCGTTAGATAGTCTTGTGGTGCAGCATATCTCAAGATTCACTATCTGAAATATTTTAGTTATGAGACATTTTCAAAACTGATGTACTAGATTCAAAGTGAACAGTTAGTCCAAAGTTCACCCTGTATTAAGTACCAGTATACTGTGTTTCTACTAAATAACTGGACTTTTTCTCTGCTTAGCCCACTTTGTTCTATTATGGTGTGTTAAATTAAGCCAAGACCTCTTAGACTTCAATCATGCAACATTTACATTTGCTCAACTTTGTCAATAGACCTACTCACATGCTTAGTGTTAAGCCTCTGCATAAACAGGGTCTTAATTAGTATTGTATGTATTTGGAACTAATCTGTACCCAGGAAAGAACTAGTATAACTATATAGTTCCAGTTATTCTGTCAATTATCTTAATGTTTGGAGAAATAGGAACGGAACTTAACTCAATAAATACAAAAAATTGATGAAGAGAAAACTTATAGAACATAAAAAAAATCTGTACTAATTTTGTAACGTTACAATAGTGTATATAGTCTGATTTCAGTGTAAACCTTTGCTGCCAGTGACAGAAAACAAAAACAATCATTATTCAGCATTTGCTGTTTTCACTCTTCTGTAAAGGCATATATGAAATCCAGAAATCAACACTATTATTGGAATAATACTTTGCATGGTCCTTGAAGGGATTACACGATGGGAAGTCTGTGGATCTGAGGGCTGAATTATAGACTGGCTTGAAAAAAACCTCAAAACACTACGATCATTGTGTATGTATGCATGCACGAGTGAATGTCTTTCTTAAATCGGGTTAGCTATCTGGAATTTAGCTAATTCAGATTAAAACAGCAGTGAAAACACAGCAACTTGGCTATTAAACTCAGGTTAACAGTTTAATACCAGGCTCCTCTACAGGCTTTGACTCAAGCTGCTAACCCAAGTTAAAAGCCGAGTTTCCATGTCTTCATTGCTGCTTTAACCCAAATTAAGTACAAACCCTGTTTTTGCAGTGCAAACATACCATGAGACAGTGCACTCCAGTGGTATGAGAACTTTCTGGGAGTGTATTGAAAGAAGAAGCCAATAGAAAATCCCACTGCCCTATAGGGACAGAGAATGCTGGGGTTGATAAGAGGAAGAGGGAAAGGAGCCATGTATACCCTTCTCTCTATAGAGAGACAAGGAAAACTCCTTTCTCCTAGAAGGAAGAATTACAGGTAAGAAAACTGCCAAAAGCAGGAAGGAAAAGAAAGCCCCCATCACCCTTCTAGTGCTGAAAGCTACTCCTCTTTCACTCTTCTCAAAATGCAAAAATCCAGCCTCACCACACACCTAACTGCCATAAGTCTACCTTTTCCGTCGACAATTGCTTCAATGTATTATCTGTTGCAGTTATGTATTATTAATATTAAATTCTGCAGCAGCACTTTGACATTCGAGGGCAGCATAAAATAAGCAGCTTTCCAAATGGAAAGCCTGTATTCACAATTAAATATAAATATGAATGCTAGGTACATTTTATTGATTGCTATTTATTTTAATATTTAGTTCCATAAAAATCAGTAATACATTTCAATATACCACAAAAGCTGTTTTTCTGGGCATGGGAGGGAGAGACAAAATATAAGTACAGGTTGTTCCAGTGTATGGAGAGGCTCTGTCTGTGCCTTTAAGATATAGGGCCTTGGTTTATTTTCCCTGTCTGATCTTCAAAACTGAGCTGTCAGCCACAGAGAGTCTAATGCGTCTAGGCATCAGTTCTTTATTAAATTCTTTATTGAGGGAGCCAACTGATGATTGTTCAGTGATTCAAGAACATGCCCCTGTTTTAGGATGCCAAGAACTTGCTAAACATGCGCAAGTGACTCTCTTGATGTCATTTAAAAGACTTGGATACCATGTACGAGTGGGTAAGGCATAGTTATAGACCTGGATTTTGAAAAGAAGGCAACGGTAGAATGCCTAGTAGGATCACCAATCTCATTTCATAATGGCCATCACAGAGTAAAAGCATTCAGTTGCTAGTGACTTGAGTTTGATTTGAAACAGCAAACTAAGGGGGAAAGATTCCCTATCCTATTACTAAATCCTGAGCCATCTACCTCTCTATGTTATCTAATTTTAAGATACAGTAGCACTGGAAATATTTTAAGTGCTTTTAATTTAAACAAATAAACCACATTCTGTGGCATCATGGCTTTCTCAAGTGGAGAACTGCATACCTGTGTTTCACTGTCCACTTGGCTCAAGGAAATACTAGCAATACCTGAATGGTCCATGGAATTGTCTCTTTCTTCTTTACCTGCATTATTCAATAAACATTACTTAACATTGTTAGCAGTATTATATTTAAACAGTGTGCCATAATTAAATTGAATTTGTGAATAAAACTAATCAACTTGGCATTTAATATGGATCTGAGAGAAATGTATCACACAGTATGAAAGTACCAGGCCATTTACTGTAAATTAATGTATCCAGTTATTGTATTTTATTTGTATTTGAAAAATTTCACCAGTACAAAATTTCAAATATTTCAATACCGTGTACTGAATTTACCCAAAATGAGTAAAATACTATCATGTCCTTTGTGGCAGAGAAGAGACAGGAATCAGAGGTAGGGAGAGATTTTCAAAGCACAAAGGGCAGTAAGGCGTCCAGCTCCCATTGAAAGTCCGAACTAAGTGCCATAGTAAAGACTGTTGATTAGATAAGTTATTATGGTTTCCATATTTTATTTTTTGAACAAATTCCACACACTCTTGCCCTCCCACCAAAAAAAATAAAAGAAAGAATACCATTAGAAACACACACTATACCTGTTTCTGTTCTTTGCGAAGACAGGCTAAAAGTCTGTACAGATTGGACTAATTTCTGAGGAATGCAAGGCAGATGTAATGGTTTATACTGTTGAGGTTTCCCATTTAATAAATGTAGATTTCCAATCTCTTCAAACATCCTACATTAAAAATGGAGTTAACAATTTAAAATGAAATTTAGTAAAACATGACTGTTCTAAGTGGAGTTTTCAAAGGTGTTTTCTTCCCAAGAGCCACACTTCAAGAAAGATCCAAACCCTTTTAGCCCAGAAATCCATCAAATTTTAAACTTTCCTTAAAGCTTGCAAACCAAGCATAAAGAGGTCTTGAAGATAGCAGAAGGTGAAAGTGGTAATGGGTTGATCATAACTAAAGGGACACAATCAATTTGAAAGTCTGTCATTATAAAAGAAAAAAAATAAAAATAGTTGCAGGTATCTGCTCTCAAGTCCCCTTTGCATTATTTTGTAATTTTGAAATCAAAATTTCCTAATTTAAATAAAAAGTTTCTCTTTCCCTGTTTCTGTCTGAAAGATCCACATAACACAGCAACACACATACAGAAGAGGAAGTGCCTTAATCTATCAGTGCATTTAAGCACATGAAAGCAAGTGTTTACTTTAAGCAAGTGAATAATTCCAGTGAAGTCAATGGGACAACTCACAGGCTTAAAGTTACGCATATGCTTATTGCTTTGCTGGATTGAGGCATAATGAACTAAACAGGTGACCATACACCAAGTGCTGTCTAATGCACAAAATAACCAAACTGGGGAAAAAGAAAATCTTTCGGTTATAGTAATCATAGGTATTACTTCTAGCAAGATACTAAATCTTCCAAAAGAAGTGTGATATTAAAGCTGATGGTGTCATTTTAAGATGTCATGGAAATCAGTGCATGGCAAGTGCTGAAAAGCAACCAGGGATAAAGCTGGAGATAAACTGAGAGCTTTTGCTAGAACTACTTAGTTGCATTTTGTTCAGGACTAGGCTGTTTAGTGACACCTTGTTGAGGCCTTCATTCTGCACTGAATTGGACAAGGCTGTGATATAATGGTGGTTCTGAGCAAAAACTACCTGATACTACAGGCCAGATTTTTAAAGTATTTATATACCTAAAGATGCAATTGGGTGCCTAGTGGGATGTTCAAAAGCCAGTGGGAGGTAGGCATCCAGGTGCTTTTGAAATCTTTAGGTGCCTAAATACCTTTAACAATCCGACCCTATGGTAATAAAGTATTATTACATTATTTATTATTCCAGGAAAATACTTCCTTCCATCAGAGCTACTGAAACAAGACTTCAGTCACATGTCATAATTTCTTAAGATGTCAAAAATAAATATTTAAATGAAGTCTTAGGAATAAAGACCCTCAAATCAGCTTGGACTTAAACTTAACACAAATACAAGGTGGTTATATATTTCCCCCCTAAAAATGCTATTGAAAAAATCCATAGGAGTCACATGGTCTTTCCTTCTCTCTGACTTAACTGATAATCATTAAGAGAAAAATCAAACTACAGACTGAAGCTCAAAATGTTCAAAATTGCAGCATGAACAAAAAAGATTATTTGTCTTCAGTATCTACTTCAGATATAGTGTTATTAGTCATCTGAGTAGATAAGAAATCTTTATCTTGATCATAATTGCAAAACGGATAGTTCTTTTGGTTTTTTGCCAAGGTGAACTTCAAATGGCAAAAGTAGAAGCTCTAAAGCCAAAATAAAATCTCCTGTCCACAGCAGTAATTTCTTTATCCAAGCTTGATAAAGCTGTGAGACATCAGTGAACATGGCCTTGTCTTCACTACAATATTTATTGTGTTAGAACACAACCTTGAAGAGCCTCATTAACACAGTGCTCACGGTGACTTTGCAGTCAGCATAGACAAAGACAAGTAGTGCTGAGTATTTTTAACCACGACTAACTGACATGATGCTGAACATGACTTGTCCTTACCTACAGCGCCTGTGCTTTCATGGCTGGCACTGACTCTTCAAGGTCATGTTCTAAATTTCATAGTACAGACAAGCCCCTTATGAATATTTGTATTCTCAAACAGATTATGAACTTTTTCCGTTAGTAAATAAAATCTAATCAGTCATGATCTAGAGAGGATGAAAGAATTACAATCACAGTCCATGGAACATGCTTTCCAAACAGTTTTGGCAAAAATCTCAAATTTGGAAAAAAATATATTTTAGATACTCAAAGGGAGAGTTAAAATCTCTAGTCAAACTGAGAAACAATTGTGCACTTTGTCTCTCAAACACTTTTGGAAAACCTAGAGTATAACACTACATATGTCAGTGTCATTTTTAAAAAAGAACAGGAGTACTTGTGGCACCTTAGAGACTAACAAATTTATTTAAGCGTAAACTTTCGTGGGCTACAACCCACTTCTTTGGATGCATAGAATGGAACATATATTGAGGAGATATATATACACATACAGAGAGCATGAAAAGGTGGGAGTTGTCTTACCAACTCTGAGAGGCCAATTAAGTAAGAGAAAAAACTTCTGAAGTGATAATCAAGATAGCCCAGTACAGACAGTTTCATAAGAAGTGGAGAATACTTACATCTCCCCAAGACAACTCCCACTTTTCATGCTCTCTGTATGTGTATATATCTCCTCAATATATGTTCCATACTATGCATCCAAAGAAAGGCTGTAGCCCACGAAAGCTTATGCTGAAATAAATTTGTTAGTCTCTAAGGTGCCACAAGTACTCCTGTTCTTTTTGCGGATACAGACTAACATGGCTGCTACTCTGAAACCTGTTATTTTTTAAGACTTCAACCTTCCTGAGCAATAGCACATTATCTATAACTGATAAATGGAGGGTGGGATTTTTCAAAAGAGACTGAGTCACTTGGGAGCACAGGTCCCTTTGAAAAAATCAAAGGAATCTGTGCTCCGAACTTACTTAGGTCCAAGTCCTCAAAGGTATTTAGGTACCTAATTCACACTTAAATGAATGAGAGCAATACTTTGGAGGATCTGGATCTTAAGTTTTTTCGGAAATCCCACCTGTAGAGTTTCAGTTTGTTCTTATTTAGTTTTGACTACTGTTAGCCTTTTTTGCTTCTCTTTATTTCTGAAGTCTTACCAATAAAAGGGGGAAAAAAGGAGACAGGGATGTATGCTAACATGTTTATGCAGATGTAACTGATATACATGTCCAAATTATCAGAAATCAAACATTTGAACACATCCTAAGTCTGTGAGAGGACACAAACAGAGACATCAATGAGTGGGGATTTCTGGAAGAGATTTCAAGGATAGTAAAATGATAAATGCTTCCATTTTTAGCCTAATAAACACTAATTTAAAAGCGTTAAAAATATATCATGTTCATTTTACAAGGAGATCATAAGGCAAGACAATTTAGTGCACAACAATCAGGCCAAGTCCTTAAGACATAGTTGGAGCTTAAAATAGAGTTTTGCAATTTTGTATAGGGCGTTAAGTCCCTGTTTTAGTACTCACCAAAGGTGCAATATAACCTCAGGCTGGCCCTGACAATGATTTTCAGTCAGTTGTAAATCAGCTGAAATTAAACTAAGGCTCAGTTGTAAATGACTACTGACTAATTTACTAAGCCATTAATCCTGTCTATACAGCTTTCAATCATGCATGTTTTTAAGAATTAAATTAGGATTTAGATTTCTTAAGTGGCTCAAAAAATGAACTGATCACAGATGACACTTGGAAGCCTATAAAACCCAGATTATTAGTATTTACAACTCTTTTTGTGTAGTAAAGATGATGTGGCTGTAATTTCTGATTTCACAATAACAGAAGCAATATTCAACAGCTGCAAGATGTATACATAAATCCAAGCAGTGGTGGTGTGAATCAAAGACCAACACTTAACAGATTTGAATAAGATGTCTTCAGATAGATTCAGCTTTTTAAAATCAAGTTTTCCCCAGCTTTTACTACAATAATTAAATCCATTTGTGTTGGGATGAGAAGTGCAGCAGTCATAGCCACAACCACGAGTGTAGTTTGGGGGGCAGGAGGCGTGTTGTCCCCCCAAACTGCAAGGCTCAGGCAGGCGCAAAATTTGTCCCTCTGCCCCACACATGCCTCTGTTTGCCTGACAAGAACTGCCCCCTCCCCCTCGCAAATATAGAAGTCAAACTACACCAATGGGCTGGTGAAGCCACTGTGGAGAAGTTGAGCTGGTTCTCTGTACCAGACTGAGGGAAAATTCTAGTGCCGTAGAGATGCCAGACTTTATGCATGGTTCCAGGCTTTGCCCCATCACACTTATCTGCAGACTGTAGAACTGAGTTTAAAAGTTTACCTTTCTTTAAATGCCTTCCTTTTCTCTAATTTTTTTTTACTTTTTCCTTCAATAATTTTAGAATGATTTTGATCTTCTGTACTCCTTTCAAACTGCTTAAAAAGTAATGAATAAAAGAAATGTCAAAAGTTGAAAAATATGAACAGCCTGCCACAGATGTCTGCTGATGTTGCTAAATCGATTCATAGATAGGAGCTCTTTAGATGGTCTCCTTAATTATTATAACATTACTGTCCCTAAGCCATTGTATTAAGTGTTTATCCAGAGCCTTGCACAGTGGGACCTTCTCTGATTGGGATCCTTAGGCACTACAATAATACAAATAAATAAATAAATAATACTCAGGTAGGGACTGACTCTGTTCCCCCTGCCGTTTTGACTTAACTTTTGCCATTGACTTTAATGGAATCAGAACTGTCCCTTAGTTTATAGAACTGCAATGCAGCTTCTTGATCATTTTTATGCCTCTGATACAATTAAGTATGTTTCAATGATGGATCAATTTAGGCTATTGTTCCCCTTCTAAATCTTTTATCTATTTGCAGCAAGCCAGCAAGTAGCAAATTAATAGTAATATATCAAAAGAAGAGCAAATAATAAAGAATTGGACTAATATATACAGGAAGCATGAAACCAATATCAGATGAAACAAAAATATCTGTCCTAATGCTAAATCTTCGCATGAAAGAATAATCTTTCTTCCCATATCTTCCACATTTACAAAGTGATGTGTATGTTTTAGATAATCCGATCCTTTTATGTGATTTCGAATTTTCACACCTTCTCTCTCTCTCTCTAGGTCTTCTCTAAGGCAAAATGTAAGTTCACTGTAGCTCAGCAATATTTCAAGACTTCCAGATCTCCACTTCTTCTAAAAGCTCACCATGCTAGAAGCCCAACCTAGAGCGGATGTAGTCAACGTCCAAATACCTCTCCAACAATTTTTTGTAGACATCTGCCAGTTTACATTCTAGAACGTGACCTAAAGTATCACAGAAATTCAGCCTAGGGATTTTATGTAAGTCTTTAAAAATCATTTTAACAATGTCCTAGAGCAAACTCTTTCATAGTGGGACTATAAGAGTATGAATTAAAAATTCATTTACATTTAATTCTTATTTGATTAACGTGCATAAATGTATTACAATAATTCCAACACGGCATCAACTACATAATGCTATACTCAGGTTGGAGACTAATTACCCAGCTTCTAAAGTTTTGGGAGTCTACAGGAAGAACTCAGGATAAATTGTTCAGGAAGACATCACCAAGAGGACCTAGACTGGAGAAAATTTCCCAGGCATTTAAGGAACTCCAAATTCCCATACAGTATATCTTATTATGCCAGAAGTATTCTGGATGAAACGCTACTGACAGTGAGCTAACCTGGATATTATGGGCCATACTATGCCTTATTGCCACTGCCCACACTCCTGAGGTACAGAGGGGCCAAAGGGCAACAGAAGGAATTTTGGTTAAGTTAGCCAAAATGCCTCCTGGCCATTGCATGCTGGAGTAACAGTTTCAGTATCCACTGACGGGTATACAGTGTGCCTTCCTCCACACCAAGCCAGCTCAGTTGGGCAGTGTGTTAGGAGTGTGGTGCCATGGCTCTGTCCTTACACACACATTGTTAGGAAGGTGGTCCTAGTTGGGAGCAGTGTTTCTGCTACCCAACAGGACTATGTTTCGCTCTGGTGCAAAGGCACAAGCTGTAGAGATGAGGATCATCGGAGACAGAGAATTATCTAGCATTACATCTATTCAAAAGAGAACAGGAATGTATGCCATTCTGACAATGAACTCCATATTTAGGTACAATACATTAATATTCACAAGGTTAACTTGCAACATCTTAAATGCCAGCAGGAACTGGGAGCACTGTGGCTCATTTAGGAATGACACTGATAGGTTTAACCTTCTTGAGCTGGAAGGGAGGTCACCATGACTCTGTGCCTTGAGGGAAATGATGGTGTAAGCTGAGATCAATATAAGGCAATCCTCAAGAGTCCATAAATTCATGGAGTCACATTTCCCCCTTTCCTAAAGAGAATACTTACAATGCAACAGAAACAATACAGTAATTACTAATTCTGGGGTCATCCTGTATGCCAGGAAACGCAATGTACTGTTATCACTACAGAAAGACACAGTGACATATTAGTGTATATCCATGCATACACAAATGTAAAATACAATTGTATATAATTAAATTGTATATTAATACACTGTTACCTGTTTGAAATAATTAATTTTCATTTCTACTTCATCTGCTTCTTTCTCTAGTTTAGAAGATTTCTGGGTAAAAACTGCAGCATGCTTGAGGACGTCTTGTGTTTTTTGCCTCAGATAAGCACTTTTATGTTAAAGAATCAGTGAGTATAGTATGTATGACATACAGTCATGTCAAAGAATACAGATATTAAACTGTTAAATCTGTATGTATATTATACTGAAAAAGTTTATATCTACACAGTCTATGAATTACACCTATATGATCCCTATAAGAGGCAAAACTCCCATTAGGTCATATGCTGAAGTCCTATACTCAGGGCCTGAATGTCCCCTGCACCGTTAAAACCTGCTGTAGGGAGATTTGGGGGAGGAAATCTTAGTGAGGATTTGTTTTTGGAGACTTCCCTACATTGTCTGTCAGGGGACTGGAGTGTGCCGCCACACAAAAAAGGGTGCAAGGGCCACGCACAAGCCTGCAGAATCAAGGAGATCAGGGTCATCTATGTGCAGGCTATCTGCCTCCACATTAGTGTTGAACCCAGTGGAGCTGCACTAACAGGGACTCCCTGCTGCTCACAGTAAGGGATTGTGCACTAGAAGTACTCTAGGACTGTATTCCCTTTTCCAGATAAGGTCCATGGACTCCAAGCCCACCCAATCACATCCTTATCCCCTCAGTGCAGATATTGGATATACAGAAAGAGTTCTACCACGCCCAGGTGGTGGTGGGGGGTGCTGAAGAGTTGGCTGATCTCCCATAATGTGCAGAAAAGGGGAGATTCATGAAAGGGCAACCCCTCTGAGGTACGGATCTGGCCCAGTGTTTTTACTCAGCCCTTAAGCAAACTCTCTTTATGGGAGTTTTGTATGAGTAAGTTCTGAGGGCCAGATGTTACCTTAATTGCATGCATGTAACTTCCATTGTAACTAAAAGGGGGTGCAAACGGGTAAGAAATGGCAGTATTTGACCAATAAGTTGGAAGAGGGGTCCAGCCAGCTACACAGCACTCTTTCCTACATGAGTGCACACACACACCTATGTCTCAAAGCCCTTTCGGGTTCCAGATCCACACTGGTGAGACAGTGAGGTTCAGCGGAACCCTTGTAGATTGGAGAAAAGCATTTCCTCCCCCAAGCTGCTCTGGAGGTTACCTTGTAGTGCAGCTACAATGTCATTATGCAGCTGAGAGGTGGCAGGGTTGCTTCAGGAGGCCTTGGAGCCAGTGCAGAGGCACATGCTATATGTGCAGATAGTCTCAGCAGACTCTTGAGTCAAGGTTTGGAGACTAAATCTTCTTATTCTTCCAAGGTGTAGCAAAGCCCCACCCTTCTCTAATGGAACATTTTGATAGAAACTTCATGAAAAGATCCTCAGTTATCTTCCTCCCGGGCCCCACTCATGGAGGGTATTATTTGGCCCTCAATTTTCCCTCGGGCAAAACTCCTGCAGAAATAATGTCTAAGCATAAAGTTGTAATTTAATGACAGTAATTTCTTGTGGCTGTTATCACATTTGCTCACCAACAATCTGAAGAGGACAAGAGGCGTAGAAGGAAGGAGAGACTGGCTTCCAGTCATGGTCAACAGCCTCCTGCTGAGCCTGAAAACATCTGCCCTCATTGCAATAGAACTTGTGGTTCAAGGATTGGCTTTGTTAGCCACCTGAGGACCAATAACTCCCATGAAAGATGATCAAATTCGATAACGAATGATCGCACATCATCATCACCACATTCAAGGCTACAAAGATAGTGAAAAAGCCAAACATAAACTTTCCTACCCACCAGCCAGTAAATATAGAGAATGTGTCATGGATACATCTGTAACGCCCAATCAGAAAGTGACCTAAAAGGAGCAGGCTCTGAAAAAATAAAGTTGCATTTTAGGTTGTTCATTCACTAATGTCATATTTTTTGCAAAGACAATTAATATATGATATTAATTGGTTGGGGAAGCACTCTGCATTTGTGTTAAAGTGCTGTACAGAAAGAGCAATATAATACAGACACGTAGAATAACAACAATACTAGGAACAGCATAAAATAAATGTTTGAAAATTAACTTCAAAATAGTAAAAGAAGCCTCTGGTGCAATGGAATACTCTAAGGACCTGTTACCACAAGCCAAAGGACATATGACTCTGAGTGACAAGCACTCAGAAAGTCCTGTGTTAAAATCCAGGTTTTGCCACTGACTCCATTTGTATAATGGAGAAAATAATTCTTACCTATGAAGGAGATTAATTAGTTACTGTTTGCACAATGCTTTGAATTTGCAATGGACTATAAATTGTTATTATTTAAATTGGACCCTATTGGTATTAATATGGTAATACTGGTACCTAAAATATCCAAAAGGGTTGCCTCCTTCCATTTAAATTGTTCAGAATGTTTCAGAACTCTATTTCGGAGTTCTTCAATCTCTTTTTTTTTCATATAATACTCCTGAGCTAGAGAATTTTCTGAATATTTTGCTTTGTGTTGTTTCAAAATCTCTTTATACTGGTTCATGTGATCCTGATACATTTTCCTGTTAAAACAACAAACTGGAATAATGTTTTGATTCAGAATATTTCTTGCATTAATGGATTATAAGTCATTTAACTTGAGAAAGAAGTTAAATTATATAAAAAAAATCAACTCAATTAGATCTGTTACTCTGCTGAAAAAGGTCAAGTTATGATTAATACCATCTTATTTGGCTGTAATTATTCTCTTTCACTGTATACTATGCAGTACAAAACAGAGTACACAGTTGTGAAATGAAAACGATCGGTTCTCATTGTTCTGAAAGTGACACAGAATATGCATGTCCAAAGACAGCTTTGCAGCATTCAGAAGGTTTCATTTGTATATGGCTTAACATAAAACATACAGCTGGCCAAATTCTCTGCTGGCATAAATTGGCACAGTTCTACTGATTTCAATGGAGCTGAACCAATTTATGGCCCAGCTTCCTTAAGCGCTTCTCAGCTTTCTATGTTAACAAACAGGGGCCGAATTCATAACTGGTTTAAGGGCTCTCTCTTAGGAGGTACTGAGCACTCTGTAAACACACAAATTAGTCCCATTAAATGAAACTATTCACATTGCTTAAACATTTTGCTGGATAAGGCCAGAACACTCACCAGCTGGCAGGACTAACCCCAAAATCAATGTTATGATGGTATAAGTCCAATGAAATCATCTGAGGACACATCCCCAAAATTAAAAAAATAAGTAGCATCAGTAAAAAAAGGCCACATTAAAAAAATATTTCATTCTCTAATTTAAACCAACAACGTTTGGGAATGCTTTTGTAGGCATTACAACAAACAGAAAATAAAGACAATGTGGAAGCAATTCAGCACAAAAAGTGCTGAAGTGATCAATATCATCTTTGGAAACCACAGAAAAGAAAAGGAGCATTACATAGAAAGATAATCATCCTGTGTTAAATCAATAAAGGTAAACCATGTTGCAAATACAACATGGAATCCTTGTGGCACTTTAGAAAGTAACACATTTATTTGGGCATAAGCCTTCATGAGCTAAAACCCACTTCATCAGATGCATGGAGTGGAAAATACAGAGGCAGACATAAATATACAGCACATGAAAAGATGGGAGTTGCATTACCAAGTGAAGGGTCAATGCTAATGAGCCAATTCAATTAAGGTGGAAGTGAGCTATTCTCAACAGTTGACAAGAAGGGATAAATACCAAGGGAGGAAAAATCACTTTTGTAGTGCTAATGAGGCCAATGTAATCAAGGTGGCCCATTTCAAACAGCTGACAAGAAGGTATAAGTATCAGCAGGGGGAAATTAGTTTTTGTAGTGACCCATCCACCCCCAGTCTTTATTTAGGCCAAATTTGATGGTGACCAGTTTGCTAATTAATTCCAGTTCTGCAGTTTCTCACTGGAATCTGTTTTTGAAGTTTTTTTGTTGAAGAATTGCCCCTTTTAAGTCTGTTGTTGAGTGTTCTCCTACTGGTTTTTGAATGTTATAATTCTTGATGTCACATTTGTGTCCATTTATTCTTTTGCGTAGAGACTGTCCAGTTTGGCCAATGTACATGGCAGAGGGGCATTGCTGGCACATGATGGCATATATCATATTGGTAGATGTGCAGCTGAATAAGACTCTGATGGTGTGGCTGATGTGGTCAGGTCCTATGATGAGTGTCCCTTGAACAGATATGCGGACAGAGTTGGCAATGGGGTCTGTTGCAGGGATTGGTTCCTGGGTTAGTGTTTTTATTGTGTGGTGTGTAGTAGGGTGACCAGACAGCAAATGTGAAAAATCAGGACAGGGGGTGGAGGGTAATAGGAGTCTATATAAGAAAAAGACCCAAAAATCCGGACTGTCCCTATAAAATCGGGACATCACATCACCCTAGTGTGTAGTCACCAGCAAATTCTACCTTAATTGAATTGGCTCGTTAGCACTGAACCCCCATTTCGTAAGGCAACTCCCACCTTTTCATATGCTGTGTATTTATACCTGCCTCTGTATTTTCTGAATGCTTTTTAAAACAACTACTTGAACTACTTCACTACAGTAGAACTTCAGGGTTATGAACAACAGGGTTATGAACTGCCCACTCAACAACACACCTCATTTGGAACCAGAAGTATGCAATCAGGCAGCAGAGACCAAAAAAAAAAAAAAAAGATAGCAAATGCTGTCCATTACAATACTGTTAAACATAAACTACTAAAAATAAAGGGAAATTAAAATAAAAATATTTGACAAGGTAAAAAACTATTTCTGTGCTTGTTTCATTTAAATTAAGATGATTAAAAGCAGCATTTTTCTTCTGCATAGTAAAGTTTCAAATCTGTATTAAGTCAATGTTCAGTTGCAAACTCTTGAAAGAACAGTCATAATTTTTTGTTCAAAGAATTACAAACATTTCAGTGTTATGAACAAGCTCCATTCCTGACGTGTTTGTAACTCTGAGATTCTACTGTATTATCCTAAAACTACTGACATTGCAGTGTACTTAGAAATAAGTAGTGATGACAGATAAGTCATGGCAGGCATCAGGCTAACACTATTTAAATGGTTTCTCATTAGTACTTGCCGTTTTTACATCATATGCCTGCCAAATCTGAAATGTTACTGGTCTCTGTTTCAAGGAGGAATTTTTTCCTTAAATTGCATACAATAGAGCAAGGGTTTGAAAAATTCCAATATGTACGTGGGAAGTAATGAGGATTTGGAGTCATTTCTAATGAAGTGTCACATTTGACCCTTAATTTTTATGTATTTACATCAACTGGAGTGCTGTACAAGCGTAAGGATAAAATGTGTCCCAAAATTAGTATAAGCCTGAATGTTCTGAATATGCATGAATTCATATATGTCTAAAGAATATTCTTTCCATTATGATGACATTTGTTATTGTCCTGAAAATTAAAGTATCGATTAAAAAATGGTAGCTCCCTCAATGTAGTTTGCAGATTTCTACAGTTAGCAGCTAGAGTGCTTATTATCATTGCTTGAAAGTATTCTTAACATACAATAACCTCAAATTCTCATACTTACTTGTCATTTTCTGTGGTTTCTTGGCAGTTTTTGAGTTGGTTATTCAAATATTCTTCATGCTTGCTAAGAACTACATATGTTGGTTTCCAGCTACGGCACAAGTTAAAAAGTGTATTAATGATTTTTTTTATTAAATTAAAAGTCATTTCAGAATTAAACACATCAAGAAGATTAATAAAATCAATCTGTTTAACTGGGGCTAATTCATACAAATTATTCATCTTATTATTTGAATCAAGCGAGGATTTTTTCTGTACAGAAAAGTTTTCATCGACAGAAATTTGTTTTCCCAAAGCTTTTACAGCTATCAGTCCAAAAGCATATATGCCTTAGAAAACCTGCCAATGATTACTGTTTGATGAGTCTCACTTCTTAAAGAAAATATAGGGCTACATTCACAAAGAGGATGTAGGCATTGCAATGCTAACTCCTAGAAGCCTGCTACCCAGTGGAATTCACAGCTCTGAGTTAGGCCTCTAGGCTTCCCATACAATGCATAGGGAAAGTTAGGCACCTAAGAAAGGGATTCGCAGAAGCCACCAAGCTGAGTATGGAGTCACTCCTGCCTCGGAGTGAAATGTAGAGGAAAAAGCCAGGGCTTAGGGCCCAGATCTACAGAGTCCATTTATCTAGGCCTTACGTGACTAACAGGCCAGAGGGAGGCACCTTTCTCTGCCCAGGATTCTCAGCCACGAACCCTCTCCTGGAGTTAGGGCTGACCTGGCTTAGATGGAGGATGAAGAGATAGACTACCCCTATTTTAACTAAGTAGCCCAGTGGTTACTGCACTCCCCTGTGATGTGGATAAATCAGGTTCAAATTTCATACATAAAGTTGCATAGCTTCAACAGAAGAGATTTCCACACCAGAATAGCCAAGAGCATGTGGTTAAGGTAATCACCTAGGATGTAGATAACCTGGGCACAAGTCCCTAAACTAAATCAAGCAGAGTGGGGATTCAAACCTGTCTCTTCCACACATTCTAGGTAACAAGGGTATTAACTGCTGGGAATGCTGATACATGCACTCACACATTACGTACTCCCCACCTCCCCATCTGTCTTTTGTGCAGGTTGTACTGGATCAGGTGACATAGGCTGTAATTTGTAAGGTAACTCCCTTTTCTTCATATATCAGTATATTTACACCTGCGTCTGTAATTTTCACTCCATGCATCTGAAGAAGTGGGTTTTTTACCCACTAAAGCTTATGCCCAAATAAATTTAAGGGGATTTAAGTGGCAACTGAACAGTGATTTTGTGAATGCGAGTGGTGCCTAAATGTCGGACAAAGGTGCTTTTGTGAATCTAGCTCCTAGTTACTTTTTCCAAAGAAAAATCAAACCAGACTACTTGTCTGCAACATCCAAAATAGTTCACTGAGCTCCATGTCTTAACAAAAGAAACCTGACTGACAGGACTAGACAATGAAGTTCTCAAGAGCATGGGCTAAACGCATCTTTATAAACTAGCACAAATAAAGTCTATTCATAGAAGGTACAACATGGATGATGCCAGGGATAGGTAATGTCTCAAACCTTGCTAAATCTCAAACATTACCTGAAAGAACAACTTTTATGAGTAAGTAGAGAACTTGATCCATATGCTTACTGAACCTCTGGCTTCTCTTAAGGCTAGAAACAAGGGCATCAACTGTAATGCTGATTTTTGAGATGTGGGCCCTGTCATTTGTTAATGGGACTAAGACCACCAAATTAACATATGGGCACCTTTAATTAGGACTATTTGCATACTTTATTATCCTATCATTAAATTATTTATTGTTATTTATTTCAATATTCTTTTTTTTTACACTGCCCCTAAATCTTCAGTTTTAAATGTGATGCAGAATTTTGTATTGAAAATGTACAACTGCATCGTGAAAGTTCTCAGGGAGGAATCTTGATGTTTTGGAAATCTAGTAGGAAGTTTTTGTGGCTTTTGGCACTTAGAAAGACATAGGGGTTGGTTTGGAATTGTGAGATAAGCGTAACAGTTTGATGTTGCAACTAAAACACTGTGGGCAATTATGTCATCGTAATTAGATTTCAGAGGTAACACCTCAGTGACATAAATAGGGCAGTTCACATCACAAATAGGTACTGATTCACAGTCTGTTTGCAGACAAAAGAAAACAGCATCGCATCAGTTTACATTCCCATAATGAAAATTTTCTTCACAACCAGAAAGTTAGAAACATATTTTTAAATGAAAGTGGATATTCTGCTACACAATTCAGCAGCAGGAGTAGATTCTACAGCTCCAGAACAGCAGAGTGAACTGTTGATAGTCTGTAAAATCACAAATTAATTCTTTTAAAATATTTTGGATGGCTTCATTTTTTCTTGTATTAATCGTTTACTAGTTGTAAAAATATTAGATAAAGGAATATAATCAGTAAATTACAATATATATCAGTAAATCACAATCAGGGGAGGGATAGCTCAGTGGTTTGAGCATTGGCCTGCTAAATTCAGGATTGTGAGTTCAATCCTTGAGGGGGCCACTTAAGATTCTGGGGCAAAATCAGTACTTGGTCCTGCTAGTGAAGCCAGGGGGCTGGACTCAGCTCTGTGAGATAGGTATATCTCCATATATTATCATTAAATAAGATTATTTTATTCTGAATAATATACATATATCAAGATCCCTGCCTCTCTTTCAAAAAACAATAATATTCATCTGTTCAAAGAATCTTCCCAATTTGTATTGTACTGTATTGTTCCTGCTTCTGTTGTAAGATCTTTGGGGCAAGATCCTGTTACTTGGCAGAAACTCACTTATTGTACATTGTCATATATACATATAGCACTATAGAAATAATGTTAAAAATGGAGGATATAACCAAAACCTGAAAAATAGTTGGTTTCATGACTGTTACCAAAACAGTGACTTCAACAATGGCTGATTTAGTGTAATTGCTAGCAAGAAGACAAAAAATGAAAGAACAAAGACCTGACATTTAATTTGCTGAACAGGACTGCAAAAATATTGAATAAGAAATAATATATTCCAGGTCCTGAGAAGATACAACAAGATATAATCAATATTTACCACAGCATTAAAATTGCAAATAAAAAGTGAATGAAAAATGCACTATCCATCCAGACAACTTAATATTACTGTCATAAATGTTTGATACTATTTATGACTAAATATGTAATTACAAATCATTACATGTAGAGACAATTGGGCAAAATGCCACATTAAAAAAGGGCAAAGTTTTTAAACAGCAGAGACTGATAGTGCACACACACACAAAAACCACAGACACACAGGCATTGCTGTGACTTTCCTCAATTCAAAAAACAAAAACACTGCTTTTCTTCTGGAGAAAACAAACTAACATTGAAAAAAAAGAAGAAGTTTTTATTAAATGAAACACAAAATATTTATTATGAAATTCTCTATGCAAGCATATTTATTCCTCAGATATAAAAAAAAAAAAAAAAGACACTGTTCAAAGTGTAGAGTTTGGAATTCTGAAGTAAAACACAGGCATGCAATATTCGAGACACTAGTCTAACAAGTTAGGCTTATCACTTTCCTATCTCCCCTTAAATACTACTATGCTGTTACTATCACTTAGCCTATTACAAAGTTTCAACCAAACCAGTCCAAATGTGCTAAAAATACATTTGATTGTTAGTTAGCTAGCAGGATGTCTTGTCTTCTATGATTTTACTTCCACAAGTTCCTACTATATTGATGCAACACACTGTGACATAGTCATCTTCTCAAACAAAAAATTGGGATAAATATCTGGATTTTCACATTTAAATGCTAGGAGAGAAGGAGGAAGACCAGGATTAGATTCCATCAACCTTGTTTCATCCTCTTCTTTTGGTCATGGTAGGTAGAAAATGGAAAAGTTATCTAAGTTTTTCTAGATCATTTTTCAGTTTTGTCCTTGTATGATTCCAGTTCTTTCCTGTTAATTAGATCAAGATAGATTTCCACAGAGATTATGACAATAGGTATCATCAACCTGTAATCTGTCAAAGCTCTCAGAGACCTCCTTTTCTGTGGACTCCATTGTGTAAAATGAATCCAGTGTTGCGTTCAAAGTCTTCTCATATTCAATGCAAATTTCAATATGCTTATGGTCAGTGCTTCATTTGTTCCAGGACTTTAGGCTCTGCAGTTTATAGTCCCGGTTCCTCTGGGCTTGCCAAGTCAGTTATGAAAGTAAAAAAAAAATTGCTTAAGCCCTGGCACCTCTTTCATTACAAATTAAGCACTGCTTATGGTATTTGTATACAAATGTAGAGACTATCTTCTTGAAAGTTCTTCTGAATGTTATTTACAAGCTAGTATGTTAATCCTCCTTTTTACATCAACCAACCATGAGGATGATCCTGAGGAACTTCCACTCTGTATAGCAGGACTGTAGAGGCCAGAGTGTTTCTACTTTCTCAATTATCTTTAAATACTGTGCTGACCACATTTCAGAAGTTTAGAGGGATTCTAACTGAGCAGATCTCTTATTTCTTTCATTTTATTTTTATTGTCTGAATACATGTCAAAAGCTTCTTTATTATACTTTTCACTGCATTCTTGAATGCCATCTTCAACCATTTAAAACACAATATTCTGCAGTGTTTTTAATACATTATGGATACTATAGCCACTAACAAGTCACTTCTCATGCTCAACCAATCATCCTGAGTTAATGTCAAAGTTTATTCTTTTTTTTAAGGGCCTGAGTCAATGCCCATTGAAGATCAATGAATTTTAAATCAGGTCCTTAGTTCTTCCTTTACTTTTGTCTCTATTTCTGTGTTCAGCAGTGGACCTGAGAATTTACAACCTGTCTGGAGGAATACATTCAAAGTAAAATGTTTCAATAGTTTATTAAAATTGTTCATTGTGTACTATATTAGAGGTGATATTGTTAATATAAAAGACGGCTGCAACGTTCCTGACAAGATCAAGTCTTTTCCTTTCCCTTTTTTTCATGGCATAATCGTTGATCAGTATCCAATGACAGTTAATTCCACCAAGTAGCCACTTCCCTTTCTCCAGTCACCAATGACTCCACTCCTTCCCCTTCCTCTCAAGGCTTTTAGATAGTTCTAGCACTAACTTTTTCTTTCTTAATAGGCATAAGAAAAACTTTGATGTTCTCATCACTTCTCCTTTTACTTACGCTTCTCATTCAAAGTCTGAAATTAAAGTCAATTTTTTCTAGTATCAAAAGTCTTTCAAATATATGTTATACACATTTTTATTCAAATATTTGTATTTAATTATAAAATATTAACAAAAGAAACAAGGTGTTGTGTTTTTTTTTTTATAAAACATCAATTGGGTTACATAGGAGCTAAACCAGGACATTGTACCAGGGAGAAGAAGCACTAGGATGTAAAGGGATAGGATTACAGAATCTTACCCATACTTTATATATGTCAACCACAAATTTTTCTTACTAGATATCCTTATAAAAGATACCTATACTTTTCATTCAGAAAAATTAAGACATCCTAAGGAAGTAGGGAGAAAACTTGGCAGTCAGATATTTGCTTTCTCACCAATTTCTAGATACTCAAACCTGACAATGATCTGCATTCAAAATTCCTATTAACTTAATAGGAAATTCTGCATGCAGATGTCTATGGAATCCAGCCCAATGGACTCATCAAAATTAATCAAATATTTAGCCTGCAGAATTTTGGAAGCTTTCAATCTGAGAGCAACCGAAGCTTGTTTCTGTGGCCATGAAAATAAACTGTTGGTAACCATGAAATACTGACTTTGACCTTCCTACTTACAGCTTATCCAGTAACTTGCACCTTATCCTCCTGCTATGTAGGTTAATTGGTCAATACTAAATACTTGGTGGACTTCAATGAGTTTACTCAATGAGATCCCTCTCATGTCTCTAAGCAGACTCTGTTCCTTCAGAAAAAAGTCTGATTACAATTACACAAGTTTAAATTCAGAATAACAACTTTAAAATCTGTGGAGTAAATGACACCAGAATCTGGCTGTATATATATATGTATGTGTGTATATTTGTATTCAGCTATGTGACAGATTAAAAGACAATAAATATGAGACCAAATAGTTAAATGAGAAGGAATGGTGAGCAAAAGACCCTTTCCCAGAAAGAGAAAGATTCTCCAACTGCAGGCAACTAAATTCGGTATTTAAAAAAAAAAAATATGTAACACCAATAGAACCTGGTTATCAGCAGGCAGGATTGAACCTAGATCTCTGGAGCTTAGTGCAGGAGCTTCTACTGCATGAGCTAAATGCTTACCATTTAAAACACTGCTTTGGAAACCGAGCCGTCTAGCTCTGTAAAGATCTGATGGCTATGGAGGGAGTTAATCAAGTTTTAGGCTAGAATAACGTTCCTTCCCATATAAAAATGTCTTCTACAGTAAGAGACTATTTAAAATAACTAAGGAAACTGGCATAAAGATCCCCAAAAATATGTCTGAACTCTCTTATCCCAGTAAACTATCCATGGCTCAGACACATGTAAAATTAAGACAATGATGTTCACAGGTTACCTAACTGACTGAATAAATGGGAAAGCTGCAAAGATGGCATCTGTGAACTCTGCAGATGATTACTGATTCCAATAAAGCCCTAATAAATATATCCGACAGAAAACTTCCCACGTCATTTATGTTTCTCTGTTTTATTTTACCACTGCTACATGATGGACCAATTATATTTTACATCTTAAAAATAAGTTCAGGAAAAAACTACAGACAAAAAACTATCTATTTTTCTATTATGCACTCTGTACCAAAGAGACTGATCAAGCACATGTATTTGATTCTTTTAATACCTATTCTCCATGCTTTCTCACACACACACTTTTAAACTAGTGTTTGGTAAAGCTTCTTGCTGCATTAGACCCAATGACTCATCTAACCCTATGGTCCTATGATACAACCAGCTGAAATTAAAATCTTTAGCTTATATCATACTTACACATTGCAATTGTCCTTACTATTCTTGTTATGCTTGTGCAAATAAACAATTGCATCATTACTGCTGTTTATATTCTCATGTAATCTACAGATTTCATTCTTCCTTTCCACAATACTTGCAGTATGTACTGAAATAAAGAATATGTTTATTTTATTTACTATATATCACCCACAACAGATACAAAATAATAGACTGGATTTACATAGTACTAAGATCTGGCCTTGTGCGGTATCTGGAGTACTCTGAGATTTGTCTCTCTCCACTTCAAATGTGCATGTGCCCCTGCACCCTCATCAAAGATTTTCGGTAGCACAGACAGCTCTTTTGGCTCGCACATGCAGCCTACACATCCTTCTGCCTCCTGCCAAGAATATATAGGATTGAACAGGTGAACTGCCTTCAGTTGCTTCTCTACCACAAAGTCCTCAAAGAAAACTCTAAAGCAGAGATGAAGGAGGACGGTTAGTAGAGCACCCTTAGGGGGACACACCTCTAAGAACTCCAGTTATTACAAGGTGAGTAACCTCTCCTTCTTCAAGTAGTGTCCCTATGAGTGCTAAACTGCAAGTGACTCCCAAGCAATATCCCCACAGGGAGGAAGGAACTTTGGCACAGAATCTAATACTGAAGTCAGAGCTGTAGCATTTGATTTAGATGCATGATCCAAAGCATAGTGTCTAGGGAAAGTATGTATTGAGATCCATGTTGCAGCTCTGCAAATTTCAGAGACTGGAATACGCTTGAGTAGTGCCAAAGAAGTAGACTGAGGCCTTGCAGAATGGGCTAATACTTTAGAAGGAGGTTGAATATTGACAGACTCCTAACATGAGATAATAGATCCCGAAATCCACCTTGAGAGTTTTGCGGTAAAGACTGTCAGCATTTTGGATCTGTCTGCAATTGAAACAGTTTGGAAAACTTTCTGAATGGTTTGACTCTGTCTAGACAGAAGGCTAAAACTCTTCTGACATCCAAGGTATGGAAGGCAATCTCCTGCCCAGTCTGATGTGGTTTCAGGGGGGAAAAAAGAGATATGAATCGTCTGGATAATACGAAACTTGGAGAACACTTAGAAGCTTAGGATGAGGTTATAATGAAACCTTTTCCTTGATGAACACAGTAAATGGGGGATCTGCCATTAAAGCCCCCAGTGCTCTGACACTAAAAGCCAAAAAGTGATGGCCACCAAGAAATCTGTTTCTATGAATAGGTGCAGCAACAAACACATAATTAATGGCTCAAAAGGATGTTTCACATGGCAATTAAGAACAAAGTTTAAGTCACATATTGGACTAAAAAGATGTATTAGCCCTCTAAGGAATCTTGACATCGTAGGGTGAGCAAAAAAACAAAAAGTCTTCAATAGATGAATGAATGACTGTTATAGCCACAAAGTGAACCCTGAAGGAATTCATAGTAAGACCTGAATTTTTTATTTCAATAGATAGTGTAGGATGGTGGGAAGAGCAGTACAAACGAGAAATTTGTCAATGGGTACATGTCCTCACTTCTGAAGGTAACCATGTCACGTAGATGCTCTTCTGCTGTTTAACAACATCTGTTACACATTTGCTGAAGGGAAGTCTCTATCCCCGAGAACCATCTAGGAGCCATGCCTTGAATTGCACAACTTCCAGACGGGAGTGAAGTGTCTGACCAGCATACTGAGACAAAAGATGGCAACTGACTGGAAGTTTCATCAGTGGATGACTAGCAAGTCGAATGAGAAAAGGATACCAAACTTGTCTCGGCCAAGTTGGTGCAATTAAAATGACCTTCACCTTGACCTACTTCATCTTGTACAGTACTTTCAAGAGTAACAATGCTGGTGAGTATGTGTAAAGAAGACCCCTTTCCCATGAAATGATGAAGGCAACCTCTAGTGACTGAAGGTCTAGTTCCCCTCTAGAGAAAAACTGCTTGAACTTTGTGTTGATGGTGGAGGCAAAGAGGCTCGCTTCTGGAAAACCCTATGCTAGAAACATGTTGCTGAGGATCCATGAATCTAACTCCCATTCACTAGGATCTACATCTGTTAAGGTTGACAGCTGTGGGGCTTTGTGCACTGAGGAAGTAGGAAGCTGAGATAACAATCTGGTTGGCTACACACCAATTTCAGAGTTTTACTGATTCACCACAAAGCAAGGGGGAGCAAGTACCATCCTGGTGATTGATGTAGAACATACAGCCAATGTTGTCTGTCATGACCTTGACAGACTTGGCTCTGATCAGTGGAAAGAAATGAATGCAAGCACTGCAGACTGCTCTCAATTCTAAAAGATTGATGTAAGATGACACTCTTGGGAAGTCCATTGACGCGGATGATGTGAGACACTAGATGTTCTGTTCATCCCACCAGTTAAGTCCAGAACCCAAAAGGGAACAGATCTGTGCTTGTCCTTGTGCTTGTTCAGTTTATAATTGTCCTCAGCCATCCCTGGAAGCACTAAAGATGGAATCTGGCATATTGGGCTATGAAGGTACAAGCTGCCATATGACCAATAGTTGGAAACAATTTCTTGCTGAGGTTTGAGGATTTAGCTGAATCCTTGAAATTAGATTTTATTTTTAGGGATGCAAACCTGTTCTTAGGTCCCTGGCTGTCATGCCATCCAAAGAAGCTCCTGTGAAATCTATCCACTCTGCTGGTGTCAAAGTGGACTTTTTGAGATTGAGTTGTAAGCCTAAACTGTGGAACAGAGACCTTGTAATTTTACTGCCAATAGAACCTCTAGTTAAGATCAATCCATGAGTAGACAGTCATCAAGATAAGGGAAGACAATTATCCTAAATCGACATAAGTGGACAGCTATGACTGCCATGATCTTTGAGAATACCCTTGAGGCAGAGGAGAGGTCAGAAGGAAGCACCTGGTACTGAAAGTAATCATGATTTACTGTAAAATGAAGAAACCTCTGTGAGAGAGGTGAATTGTGATATGACAAAACACATCTTGGAGGCGGAGAGTTGCAAAGCAAACTCTGGAATCCAATGAAGGAATTATAGCTTTAAGAGTCACTATTCTGAATTTCTGCTGTTTTACATAAATGCTTAAATGTCTGAGATCTAATATTAGTCTCCATCACCCATTCTTTTTGGGGACCAAGAATACTTGGAAAAGAAACCCTTTCCCCTGTGCTAGACTGGCACTGGTTCTACAGTCCCTGAGTATGAAGAGACGTGACTTCCTGTTTCAGCAATTGATCATGAGATGGCTCCCTGAAAAGGGATGGGTAAGGAGAGTGGGAGGGAGGGAAAATGGATTGAATAATCAGTTATGACCTCCATAACCCATTTTTTGGTTATTATTCTCTCCCAGGCAGGTTGGAAATGGAAAATACAGTATCCACAGGGGGGAAGGAAGATGGACAGTGCAGCAGTAGATTCTTGTGGAGCGGATGGTCTGGACTCTAGACTGGCATTTGGAGTGGATGGCTGGGATGAAGTATCTGTGGCCAGTGGTGAGCTGGAGCCAGTTCCCACAGGTTCCCAAGAACCAGTTGCTAAAATTAGACCTCCGTGGAGAACCGGTTGTTAAAGGGCCAGGGAGTGGGCAAAGAACTCCAGTCCGTGGGCCGGACCATCCTGTTGCTCCCAGGATTCCTAGCTGAGGAGGCTAAGGCTCCCCCGGCCCTTCCCCCGCTTCCCCCTAGCTGCAGCATGGCCAGCAGCTGGCATCAGCTGGGCAGATCAGCTGAGCTCCGGAGTCGTTCTGCTGCTTTGAGCTGCCGGCAAGGTAAAGGGGGAGGGGGCTGCAAGCTCTACGGCTGCTGGGGGGGGCAAGTGGGGCAATTTGCCCCAGGCCCTGCAGGGGCCCCCGGCCCCACAAGTATGTCTCCCTCTGCCCCAGCCCCTCCCCGCTCCCCCCCTTAAATCAGAACTTTTTATAGGGAACAGGTTGTTAAGATTTTGGCAGCTCATCACCATCTGTGGCAAATGTTGATTTCCTTTTTGAGTACCTAGGCCTCTTTGGCAGCGGGTTCAGAGGGCCTATGGAAACTATAGAAGAGAACTGGGTGAGATCGCTGTGCTGTTTGACACCTGCTAAATTTTATTTTATTTTCAGGTGTATAAAACCTGAGGGATCCAAGTGTGGCCCTCAAATCCTTCAAAGTGCAAAGCAAGTGAACCACAGACAATGAAAACAACACGTGGCCATCAAAGGGAAGGTCTACAGTAGTACTCTGTACCTCCATAAGGACGCTGGATAAATGGAGCCAAGATACTCATTGCATCACAATTGCAGTGGAAATGGAACAGGTTGCAGTATCGGCTGCATCAAAGGAGGCCTGTAATGATGTCCTCACTAAGGGCTGACCTTCATTTATGATGGCCTTAAATTGTTCATGGTGTTCCTCTAATCAATAAAGATGTTGAATTTACTGTAATTCAGACAGCAATATTTTTACATGAGTGCTTGGTGGTTTGCTATTCTGAAATACAATGTTGCAGAGCAGTAACTCTTGTGTTCAAAAAGACTGAGTCATTTTGGTCCTGTGCTCATTTACTGTTTCCACCATCAGGGAATTGGGTTCTGACTGTGAAAATAAAATCGCCAAGTCCTTGGCCAGAACATAATATTTTTTGTCAGCAGATTTTTTTGCAGCCTCTGGTAAAGTCTCATTTACAGGGAGAATCACACAGCAGTAGCTAAAGTATGTAAAATGTTCAGGAGTTTATGATGAGAGTCCTGCCTCTTCCAGAGGGATCTGAAACTTATCAGTGATGTGCTTCATCACCTCTTGGATTTGTCTAAGGTCACCTTCATTCGAAACACAGACATTTACGGTCTCAGTGTGGAGTTGGTATCCCAGAAGACCTCAATTCAGAGAGCTGTCTTGTACCAGTAAGTAATGGAGACTCCAGCTCCTTCAACACCACAGGATCTTTTGAATACCTAAACTCCTGTGGTGCCAATGGTACACAAGCAGGAGCTGAATATGATCCCGTGGAGGCTGACTTCAGTACTGAGGTAGGTACCTGTCTGCAGTGTGTCAGTATTATGGACAACAAATGCTTCCATCCAGACTCAAATTCAAGCAATGCCTATGCAGAAGTTGGCAGCACAACATAGATACTGAGGTGTCTGATAGTGCAGACTACTTTGAAGTAGAGTTCATACTAATATGGGGATGAGCAACCAAAGCAGAAGAGGTCTTCGGTACTGAATCTTGTTTGGTAGGGGCATGGCTCTTAGAAGTAGCCTTAGATGTCTTCCCAGTAGAGGAATAGTTCAGAGCTTCAGTATTACTCCATTTGGGACCTGAGGTGTCTGGAGCCTTGTTCAGAGTTGGTGACCAAGATTTCTTAGAAGGAGATCTAACATTCCAGCTCCTCTTGTCAGTATCCACGTATGTATGTGGGGCTCTTTGTACTGTGGCACAGACGACACTGCATCCTTCAAGGCTTTTGGTGACCAAGACCCAGAAGAGCATGGGGTACCAGCCATGGTGTCCATTGAGGCTCTCAGTGACCAGGATCCAGAGGTGGACATGACACTAAATGTGCTTGAAGGCTGGTGTATAAGGGGGTTCTCAGAAGCTGATCATAGGGCTTGCTCCATCATCAAGAGCTTCAACTTTATCTTCCTGCTTTTACAAGATCTCCTCTTGAATACATCTAACAAGTATACGTGTGTCCAAACACCGGAGACAGCAGGAACATCCATCACTCACAAGGAGAGCCTCCCAGCAGGAAAGACAATGTTTAAAGACCAGGTAACCCAGGACACCCCAGATAATAAAAAGTTCAGAACAACCCCTCAAATGAGGAAAGAGCAAACAAAGAGAAAAAACAGCAACAACCTACCATCTATAGTAACTAAAACTAAGCTAAACTAAACAAAACCATCTATCCAAACTGTGCTATGGTAAAACTGAAGTGGGTACACAAGATGTTCCATCTCAGGCTGAAGGTGGTTCCAAAGGAACAGAGGGCGATTTGCCCATGCAGACCTATACATCCTAGGTACAGCGCACAAGTATGTGTAGGACTTATGCACAGGTTGAATGGGCACTGCTACCAAAAATTTCCTATGAAAGGCACAAGAGCACATGCATGCCTGAAATGGAGCACCCATAGGAACACTACTCAGAGAAGAAACAGTATGTTATACTAACTGACATTACCAACAATTACAAGGAAGTATTTGAGGTTAGGCTGATCTAGCAAAAAATTATATTTCATTCACACTGGTCCCCACATAGATTACAGTGCCACAGAATGCTTCTGGAGATGTGAGTCTCCCAGAGTTACACTGGCTTACATGTTTTGGGAATGTCCCAGGATACAATCCTTTTGACTAGAAGTAGACAGGAGAATTAATATGATAATGGATATATCCTTAAAAATTACGTCCCAAAACTGTATTTTGGAATATATTCCATCATCTTGGAAACTCTCCAAGTTGATTCTCTAGAGGAGTGCATCGAGCCAAATGACTCATGTTGCTTAGATGGAAGAGCAACTGCCTTCAGAGACAGAAGCTTGGCACCCAGACATGGCTGACCTGGCAGCTAAAGATCGGGTAAAGTCTTGAAGAAGAGAGATATCAGACAAATCTGAAAAGATTTGGTCTAACCTTTTAGAAACTTTTGATTAATTCCTAGTGGGTGGAACCTAAAATGTTGCTCTTCTTCTCCTCTTCCTTCCTTACCTTTCCCCCCTTTCCCATTTTTTTACTTTTTCTGTTCTTCCCCTATTTGGGGAAGGACCAATAAAATATAAACTGAGGTTTTGCAGGCTGCAGTATTTCTGCATGTTATATTCACAAGATTTAATTATAAAATCAGCTCTTTGGGTAGGAATCATCTTAGCACAATCAGGCCCCAACCCTGATAGTGGTATCCTGGTGCTACTGTAATATGAATAAGAAATTCCCATTATTCTGTGGTTACATAAATTGGCAGAGAATTTAAATGAATTACATCAACTTAAAATCTAGTCAGTTTTTAAAAGTAACTAAAAAGTAGTTTCACATATTACAGCTCCCTCTGAATCCTCATGTCAGTATTTATGGGTTTCCATTCACATTTCTCTCTCTTTTAAAATGCTTTTCTTTCCCCTGTTTCTGTGTGAATGACCCACACAAACAGGGGAACGTGATTCTCTCTTTGTACAGGGGAAACGGTGACATTGTCTATAAAGAATAACAAATGAACAAAGCAAAACAAACAAAAAACAGAGAAAAATATTAGTAAAATATTTTACTCTAATCTGTTAGTTATAGTAGCCTTAAGTGTTTCTTGTAACAGTAAGTAAATTTATGCTCAGCAAAAGTGTGACATTTAAGTTGAGGTGCAGATTTAAGTTGCTGTCACATAATTCATAGTATAGCAAAACCTATCCCAAGGGACTGACAAAAACAAGTTGCTTAATGGGGGTGGCCTCCGAATAAAGGTGCAGGAAAATTGTACTCTTCAGCTGACGTCAACTGATGTAGCTCCACTGAGAGCAAAGGAGCTATATCAATTTACTTCAGTGGAGGATCTGCCCTTATATGCATTAGGGGTTCTTTAAAAAAGTCTTCTAAGACATGAGGAAGGTCTTTAAGAGAGGTTTCACGTAGTTATAATATTTCCATTGTTTTACTTTTGTCTATTCTAACTATCATTTTAATCTGTATTGCTCTGACCTTTGGCAAAATACAGTTTTTTGCACAATTTACTAATAAAGATAGCTATGGAGAAATAACTTGATGTATTTGTAGATAGACTGGATAAATGATTACATATTGCAGTGAATAGGCTATTTTCTGCAGCTGAGGCTGGGGCTTGCAAGGAGTCTAAAAATTCTGATCGCCGAAAGGGTCGAAAATAAATGGAGAGAGCCATTATGAATTAAAGTGTCACAGGATATCATATCAAGAATCTTAGGCTTTTCTTTGAAAAAATAACATTCTCTTAATAGTCTCTTCTCTGAGAAACACTGGACAAAAATCCTGGAACAGGATCTTTCCATTCTTCGCAATAGGCCATGCACTCAGAGCTCCTTAAGCCTTGGAGCCCGTGAGCTGTGTGCATAAGCATTATCAACATGTCCATATAAAGTGGAAAGGCCTAAGTTCGGGAAGATTCAAAATTTCTTACAGCACACTTGAGCTCAGCAACACCAGCTGACCAGGGAGCCTGCCACTAAGCAAAGCAGCAACAGAGTCCCAACAGTTAAGAGGCTTGAGCTGAGTGGTGAATACTTTAATTTTTATGTAACGTTGTCAGAGCAATGAGTTGGAACAGAATATGAAAATACTAATTTGTGCTGTTCCTAAATCCATCTGAACCTCAGCCTATTAAACTAGAGTGACTGTTTGGGTGGGGTGGGGGGCAAAGTAATTTTACTTGTTGTCAGAGCTGACCTATGATTTTGCAGAATTACTTGCAAGCAAGTGGCTTCATACTACTAGAAATGAGGCAGAGGGAAATCAATTATAAATTGCTATCCAATCAGATGATATTTGCAAATAGGCCAGCTGTACAATTGTGTTGATTGGGGAAGCTGGGTACAGGAAGGAGGAGATGCATAATTTGCTAAGAGTACTTAAGGAAGTCTGAGTGAGAAGCCAGCAACAGAGTAAATCCACACAAAAAGGGAATTTACTTGAAGAACAAGTTAGGTACTGAGTGGGAAGCTCGGATACTGATTAAAAGACAGGAATTAATAAATACAGAATATTCAAACATTCTGTAATAATGAGTATGCAAATAGGAGAGCATTTGGAGGCACAAGAAGCCTTGATGCTGCCATGTTTCCATAATAAGCATCCTAATGTAAACCAAATAATTCCTATAAAAATGGCTAGTTGAGGATCCAAATCAGATCAACATGGGACATGTGCAATATTCCTTTTTATAAATAAGGGCTTTGAAATTTATCATGTAAGCCCTCATTTTAATGTGATAAGCATAGATGCTTGTACATTTTGTATTGTGTTGTTCATTTCCTATACTTTCATGCAGGATTTTACATTTATTAGTACCAAATCACATTTTGTTACCTGCAGTCCTTGCTGCTCTAGAGTACTGGGTCATAAACAGGTGTCAGGCAGTCACAACCCTCTGCTCTTCACAAATTACTAAAGGGAGGGGGTCTTGGCTAGATCGGAAAGCAGTCTTGGGGAGGACCTAGTATGGATGTTTGAGAACAACTGCTCTAGTACTTCAGATCACTTGCAGTTTGGTTCTGTTTTTTACAGTGTTTATTACATCTCCAAATTTGATCCTAGTTGAACTCACACCAAAGAAACATCTGACACAGAAAGTGAGGGTAGAAGGAACAGGAAGGCAGAGACACAAACACGGCAAGAACTAGAGCTGGGGGAGAAACAATTTTCCTGTTCCAAAAAATATTCTGAGATTTCAAAAATGTTCCCATTCCACATCAGGATGAACTTTTTTTAAAAGGAAGAAAGAGCTACCCTGATCCCAATGCAGATATGTTTAGGGGTGTGGGGAAGGGACACACACACACACCCTCTCATATCCCACGTGAGCACCCTAACCAGGTGATTGGCTGTTCCAGGGTAAGTATCTCTCTCTCTGGGTTTGACCAGAAATTCCATTTTGGAGAAACATTCTTGACAAAAGTTATGTCTGAACTGATAGATATCAAAAGTTTTGATTTTGACAAAACAGCATTTTCCAAACGACCAAAAAAAAAAAACAAAATCAAAAATTCTCTCTCCAGCTCTACAAAAAGGCTGAAGAAAACAAGGAATGCAGGTAGGGGAGATGTTAAAAGTTGAGTGGAAGGAGTGCCAGCCAGATGTGAGGAGCTACAGCTATGTGCCAGCCAACAGGGCAGGGGCAGGTGCTTGAGCAGCATGCCACTGGCTGTACAGAAGAAACTGAGCACCACCAGATAACAGTGAAAGGAGAAAGCAAAGGCTACTGGAGGAGTAAGAATAAGAATAGCTGCAGGCAACTTTCATTATTAATTCATCCACTCTTTGAACTCAAAACAGCTCTGATGTACTAGGACTAATGGGTTAAATGCAATGCGTTCAAATATCTGAAAAAAGTCTAATAGAATCATAGACTTTAAGGTCAGAAGGGACCATTATGATCATCTAGTCTGACCTCCTGCACAACACAGGCCACAGAATCTCACCCACCCACTCCTGTATCAAACCAATGTCTGAGCCACTGAAGTCTTCAAATCATGATTTAAAGACTTCAAGATGGAGAGAATCTTCCAGCAAGTGACCTGTGCCCCATGCTGCAGAGGAAAGCGAAACACTCCCAGGGCCTCTGTCAATCTGCCCTGGAGAAAAATTCCTTCCAGACCCCAAGACTCACCAGCCAGACACCCAGGAAAGAATTCTCTGTGGTAACTCAGATCTCACCTCATCTATCATTCCATCACAGGCCAAATGTAAGAATACTCACAATTTATCTGGTGCTTCACATGTTCCTTAGCATAAGAAGTTTGTTCAAGCTGGAAAACTGAAATAAAAATATTCATGTTTTATTTACTATCATTTTCTAAACAGAAATGGAGTGATTAAACAATTAACATTTCACAACGCAACTTGATCTTTTTTAACATTATATCTTAACAAGAGCTACCTATAATCATTATCTCCCTCTACTAACAGCCCAGTTATTAACTAACTCCTAGCACCAACCTCCAACAAAACCCCATACATAACAGAATAAAATAGAGACAAAAATAAAAACTGATTACTTAAATACAGAATGATGGTTTAAAGTTGAAATCTTCATTATAAATTAGTCCTTACATAAAATATTACTTAATTCCAGAACTCTCAATATAATATATAGTGACCTACCAAGCTCTAGCAGAAGTTTGTCTAAGTTGCTTAAGAGAGTGTCATTCATTGTGTAGACTATAGCAAAAGAAAAGAGTAATACAAGGTTTACAGAAAGAAATTCAAAAGCTCATATTAATAGAATAAACAAGAGAAAATTACAAGAAAAGAAGAGATATTTAAGATAAAAAGAAAATGAATATTTTAAACACTGTAAATAAATTGTCTGACCAGTTTTGATAGAACTCTCACATGTACTTCATTCCAGTGGTAATGGGCTCCATTATGACTCTGCGCCACATTGAGGAGAGAAGGAAATGCACCACCTGAGCAAAGCTGTCTGGAGGAATTATACCTCTGAAACACGTTTACTTTCAGAGGCCTAGGGCAGTGCAAGGAATAGTGCCCACTGTTAAACCTGCACAAAAGGCGCAGCCACTGTTCCCCCCAGTTTAGCCAGTTTGTCAAAGGCCATCCTAACAGGGAAGAGGCTATTCCCTGCTCTGTACACACCTCCCGGAGTAGCTGTAGCTTAGTTAAGGCCCCAGTTAGCAGGATAAGCAGTAATAAAAACACCATATACTTGCAATGTATGCTTAGGAAATGGCATAATGGATCAGACCAACAGTACGTTTATGTAGCACCTAGCACGACCGGGGTCTCTAGGCACCACCATAATACTAATAATAAATATGAATAGTGTAGCCCTATATACTAACTACTAGCACAGTACAATATTAGATGCTTTAGATAAAGGTGAAAAATACCTATATCAGATAGCATGGCTATGGGACAAGTTTTTTCTTCATCTCTAGCAGTTAGTGGTTGGTTTATGACCTGAAGCATGAGGAATAACATCCCTTACAAATATTTATCCTAGCTAGAGTAACTATGGATAGTCCTCATAGTATTCATATGATGCTCTATTCTTTAAAATCCTACTACAATATTTGCCTCAGTAATATCTTGCAGTAGTGAGTTCCACAGATTGTTATGTGTTGTGAAAAGTATTTATTTTTATCAGTGTTAGCTTTGCTGCCTTTAAATTTCATTGGAACTCCTCTTGTGTGCTATAGGAGATGGTAGCATCACCTACTCTATGCTGTTAATTATTGACTCTTTTACATCTTCTGTTGTACATCGCTCTAAATGTAGTAGATCTAATCTTTTTTCAATTTCTTTTCATATGTCTAATAACTTTTGTTGCCATTCTCCAACCCTTTTCTACTTATTTCATATACTTTCTGAGATAAGACTGAACACAGTATTCAAAGTAAGGGCCATGCATCTATTTATGTAACTGCATTATGCTTTCAGTATTATTCTCTGTCTCCTTCTTAATCCAACCTAGAATCCTGTGGGGATTTTTTCTATCACCACTATGCCTTAAACAAATGTTTTCACTGAGCTGTCAATAGTGACATATAGGTCCTTTTGTTGACAGATTACAATTAATTACAGTTAATGATAGTCATAATATTCATATGACTATTCATAATTACAGTTAATGTGGCAGAGCAACCATTACTATGGGATACCTTGACTGATGAACTTCCCAACTTTTAATGTTTATATTTCCAAATGGAGTATTTCATTAACAAAGGTTTTCTTTGCATTCATGTGCAATTTCTTCATTAATATCAGCCAGCACAACATATCCCTTAAATCCTCACATAATCAGAATGATCACTTGATCGACATGTTCTATTTCTGCTGAAATTTGCCAAATAGAAGGATTTTGATGAAGAAGTTTCCCAGGACTGAAAACCGAGTCTACTGTCTGAAAAGCATTAAAAAGAAAATCTTGCAGACCATCTTGTTGGTTGTGGATAAGCACTAAAATACTAACCATCATATGCTAAATTCTCAAAGCAGGGTAGAAAAGTGCACCTGCCTTTTCTAGAATGTGTGCCTGGATGCCAGTTGCAGGCACAAAATTTTACAGGTGCAACTGCTAAGGCTGTATATACTTTTAAGGAGTACTTATTAGGCCCTGTGTTGAAAAATCAGCAGGCCATGGACTACTAAAGAACTTTACAGGCTCTGAAAGATTTCAGGGACAAGACAGAAGAGATAATGGAACAAAAAGCTGCTCATAAGCAGTAGGCACCACCTGTGGTTTACCTTTAGGCAGAAGCAACATAGATGTTTGGCACCTAGGGGAGACTCCTCAACACACACATTACTCCAGTCTTCCCATCAGCAAGACCAGGGAGGGAGACAATGTATAGATACAATCTTCCACCTCTGGTAACTTAAAGCCTCACTTTTACCTGGTGACACCATAATACTGTTGCTTAGAGTCCCATGAATTGAGTCCAGCCCTGGGGAGACAATGGGGGCTCTGGGCCTTAATGAAGAGCGATAATAAAAGGGAGTAATGACCTTAAAAAATAAACCTATAGGGAGCCCCCTCATCCAAGGTGCATGAACAAGAGACCCAGGAGTGGTGATACTATTGTGGATGCTACAGAAAACCCCAACTTCCATGAGAATAAAAATAAAATACAATAAAAAAACCACCCTCCAGCATGCTAACAAGACAGAGAAGCAGGTTAAATACCCAGGCCTGCCCCAGATCCTCAGGGCACTATGAGGAGTGAGCTGGGATCACGGAGGTAAATACCCCAGCCCTTCCCCCCTCAGGGCACAGTGAGGAACAGATGGGGGGGTCACAAGAGTAAATACCCAGGTCTGCCCCAGCCCCTTCCCCCTCAGGGCACAGTGAGGAACAGATGGGGGGTCACAGGGGTAAATACCCCAGCCCCTCTCCTCTCAATGTACGGTGAAGAAAAGATGGAGGGTCACAGGGGAAAATACCCCAGCCCCTCCCCCCTCAGGGCACAGTGAGGAAGAGATGGGAGGGTCAAAGGGGTAAATACCCAGGCCTGCCCCAGCCCCTCCCCGCTCGGGACACGGTGAGGAAGAGATGGAGGGTCACAGGGGTAAATACCCCAGCCCCTCCCCCCTCAGGGCACGGTGAGGAAGAGATGGAGGGTCACAGGGGTAAATACCCAGGCCTGCCCCAGCCCCTCCGGGCAGGGTGAGGAAGAGATGGAGGGTCACAGGGGTGAATACCCCAGCCCCTTCCCCCTCAGGGTAGGGCGAGGAAGAGATGGGGGGATCATGGGGTAAATGCCCAGACCTGCCCCAGCCCAGGCACTACACTGAGGGCGGGATCAGGCAGGCGAACGCCCGCCCCAGGGCACCGCGAAGAGAGGGGGCTGAGAGCGGTAAGTCCCCAGCACCCCCGGCCGCTCCCTCCAGGCCGCTGCACCACCTCAGCGCCGCCTCCAGGCCCAGCCCGCCGCTGCAGAGCGCGGGAAGGCGGCTGCCCCTCGACCGGGGGAAGGTGGCACCGAGGGAGGCAGCCGGGCAGGGGGTCTGGACAGGGGGCAAGACAAACGCGGGGAGACAAGGATCCAGACCCGGGATTCCCGAGGTTTGGGCGGGATTCCCCTCCTTCCCCATTGCCATGAAAATTCCCGACCCTTCAGCTCTGCCTGGAGGCGAGCCCCGCCCGAGCCCGACGCTCTCTCGCCCCCGCCCTTTGCCGGCCGCAGGATCCGGCCTCCTGACACCGCTGGCGTTTGCGGGCTGCCGGCCGGGGGCCGGCCACATTGGGTGGCGGGTTCTTTACATCTGCACCCCTACAGGCGCGCCGGGACCTGAGACCCTCCGACTTTTGTGTTGTCACTCAAAGAAGTTTCTAAGCCTCCTGATTGCATAGGAAAGCCTTGAAAATGTGGCCTAAAGGTACCTCGGACGGTCTGTTTTAAAAGAGTACATAAAAAAGAACCCAAAAGGCATTGTTTTTATTGTAAAACTCATGATATTTATGCCAATCTTCTTACTGTGGAGGATCTGACTCCTGGTTTTGAATGCTTGGGGTTGGAATGACTGGGATCGTATCCATTGTCAGTGCAGCATGCTGCCACCTGAGGTATTCAGGTTCAGAAGCCAAGCTCAGGTCCTTTGATTACTGACTGGTTAGCCCCCAGGAAGTCAAAACACCCCACTGTAACCCTTCACTGCAGCCTTAACAGGCTCTGGAAGAAGCTGCCTCCAATCCTCCTTGCTAGAGGGAAGGTTGCAATAACACAGGGTTGTGCTTTGAGTTGTGAATTCTGAAAGATCTCCTGAATGAAAACAAAAGTCAGGACATTTTTCATATGAGCAGGTCAAAAAAGTCCAGATATCCATAGAAGGCTGCACTAACAGAAGGCCTGAACTTGCATTACTCAAGCAGACCAGCTCCCACTGAAGTCACAGTATGCCCATTGTAACAGGAGTTAAGAAAATGCAGGATGAGGCCTCCTACAGCATAGCCTGTTGGTTCCAGCCTGTGGAAACCCTGAAAGATCAATGAGTTCCCAAAACAGAAATTCTATTTTCTTACAGTGAATCTTAACTAACAAGGAAAAGATTAATATTTGGGGGGAGGGATAAATTTTGCCTTGAGTACCATTTTCTCTTTGCAAGCACTTCAAGAAAAGCAATGAACATGCTCCATCTACTGGAGAGGTTGTGCAATATATCTCAAAAGAAAAACTCAATAAGTAAACAAAAAAATGTCCATATGGTGCACCTTAATATTTGCTGTTCTTGAGTTATTCTAGGTGTTTTATGCAACTTATGTAAGATTCTTGACTAAGGCAAAAATAAAAAGTCATTTTTAAAGGAAAATATTTTTTCTGAAAAAGTAACATAAAAAGGTTTGACTGATATTAAAGATTTAGAAAGTGCTGGTGCACTATACAAAGCATAATGATAATTTGTAAAATTAGGGGATTAAAGTAATTTACAATGACAAATCTTTTCTTGAAATCCAATCTGTTTTCTAAATGTTACATAAACATACAGGACTGGACAATCCTGTAGTCTTTGCTTCTGGAGTAGTTCCAATGGGACTACACATGTGATAAAAGTTGCAGGATTGGGCTCCTTTTCTGAGCAAACAAATGTAAAAGCTATTACCTAATATGATAACCTGGCTTTTACAGCAAAGGGCTTCATTCTCTTGTCACTTCCATCAGTGTAAATCAGGAGCAACTCTAGAGAAGTGAATGGAGTATACATGAGAGGAGAATCAAGATCAGTATATTTTCCATAGATAAAGTGAATAGCCAAGTATCTTCAGGCCCTATAATTTGTATATAGATGAGCATGATTTGGTAGCAAAAAGTTGATGCAGTTGAGCCTGTGCTACCTGTTCCTAGCTCCCTTTCCCCCAGCCTGCTGCCCAGCATAGGAAGCATGGCTGGAGTGCCTTGTGTCCTTTGCCAGCCTAAATTAGAGCAAGCCATATGCTGCTCTAATTACACCAGGGTCCCAAATGGCATCCCAGAAGCCTCAGGAAAGAAGCAGAAAGGTTCCATTGGGCCATCTTCACCATTAACCGTAGATCCTACACAATAGTGCATCTTGGCAAGACCCAGGGATCTGGCCCAAACAGTTTAACAGATGTTTAAAAATACATTAAAGTATCATAGCTTACATCATGGGCTAGTGCCTTAACAGTAATTTTACATTATATCAAAGCAGCTTGGGGTATTATGAGTATGGACAACCATGAGATGCAATCTAGCAGCCCTTATTCACATGCGTAGTCCATATTCATGCAAACAGTCCCATTGAAGTCAATGACATGTGAGCAAAAGCTGCATTATCACGCCTCAAAATTCTTTACACCTGTAGGAGAAGCAGTTTAAATAAAGAGGAGAGCCTGCATCATGTGACCATTGTGGATCACAGTGGTTCATGGACTGCAGTTTGGGAATTACCAAGGTAATATGGAGATTGGTGCTCAAAAGATGTAGCAGAGAAAGTAAAGGAGTACAGAAGAAATGGATGGAATGAGGGTGGAGGAAGATAGAAGCATATAGAGAGTGAGCAGGATGGGTTGAAAACAAGACTGAAATAATGGAAATAAATGAAAAATAATGGGGAAATGCTTGAACATAAAGAGAAAAAATAAAACAGGAGGAGAGAAGACACATCAGCAGAAAAAGAAGAAAGGATGCTAAAAATTGAAGAAAAAGAAGAAAAGGGCAGATGTTAAAATGGAAGAAAAAGGCAGAGAATTAATTCTGCCATAAACAGCACTTCTTGTCAATTCCAAACAGGAGATGCTGATTCAGGGAACGCTAAACCAAGCATCAGAAAATGCAGGTGCAAAGGGGAAGGGATGACTTACCTGGCCTACAGTCAAAAATGAAGGGAAAAAAGAGAAACAAAGTAGAAGACAGTTACATCTATAAACATTTTATTTCTGGAAGAAATATCTATTCAAAAACTTTCTAAGAGAGTTACCATCCACCGCCCCTGATATCTGGAATTCAGAACTTTCAGTAAACTTAGTTTCTTACCTAAGAATCTCACTCTCTCTTTCCAACCATTTAATCCAGAGTCACCTCCAAGAATCACTGCTGCGTATTGCATCCTGCCAGGACTTTGTCTCCATGCTCACAAGGGCTTAAGCAGCCCGTAACACCTGACCATCTCTGAGCTCTTTGCTCCATAAGTGATGATAGAGCATCAGTAATTCCAATTTTTCATCACTGCTCTAAAATGCTTTAGAATTTGAAATCCACTAAAAACGGCTTCAGTTTTGTTCAGTGTTGGTTCAAATGTCAACAGGAATCTTATAAACTTCTAGAAATAGGAGTCTATGATACAAATAATGTAGTGCACATTCAATTATAGCAATGCTAGTTTGAACATCTCTGTGATTTTTAGTTTTGAGTGTAAGCAACAGTGGCCACTGGAATGGGCATTTCTCTGAAGTTAATGGTCCAGGGCCTGAAGTCATTGGACTACCATTGACTTCAATAAACTTTAGAATAGAGTCCAAAGACCTAAGTAAGGACTTTCTGGATCAACTCCCTACTGGAACTTTCGATGGCCCAAGAGTTCCTTTAATCCAGGATTCACTGATTGCTTGGAAATGCCGGACCCAAGTGTCATTACTGCAAGCCTAATAGACATTTTTCTAAAACTTAGCAATAAATAACTAACACAATTATAAGTCAGAAAGCAAGAGTTAATGCTTTTTCATAATATCTTCACTAATCAATAAAGAGTAGGTTGACTTTCTCTGAAGAGAGATGTGGGCAGTTCAGTTCTTTGAAAAGGTTCTCAGGACCTGATCCCATCCCACATATCTGGCAAATGACCAGAAGTTCTGCGTCTGATACCAGACAGTTCTAACACACCCCACTCTTTAAACTTTCTTTTCTTCATTACTTATGCCCTTTTTCCTCTCATTTTGCAGTTCATACATATATTTATCTCCTCAGCAAGCTGTCCTCTGGAAAGCTGCCTTCAGATCTTCGTTTCCTATCCACTCAAGATGGTGGAGATGATCAGGAAACACAAAACTAAATCCAGTGCAATCCCAGTGTAATAGGAAATTTATTTCTAAGGAAGTCTTTAGGTCAGTGGTACTCTCAAAAAGTCTAAAAAAATGTAAAAAAAAATTTCTTGGTCTTTTTTAGTTAATCTAAATCCCATAAGAAAGCAAGGAAGCATCATCTTTCTTCTGTTCTTAGTCCTCCCCTATTTCTCCTCCTGAAGAAGAAGAATTATTAGTCTCTCAAACTAAACAATCATACCATGACAAATAGAAACTTTATTCCCCCCAGCGTGTTTAAAAATTATATGCTGACAAGGGAGTTAACACCATAGGCATGCAGCTAAAGAAACAAGAGGTAAGTAAAAATGTCCCAGACAAATAACTTTCTTCTAAATCCAAATCAGAATCCTGCATGCCTCTGTTCTCCTCTTTTGAGGGTGTAATTAAATCAGAATGAGAATGCCCAGATAATGGACAGAAGCTAAACTACCAGGCATTACAATTCTACAAACTTAAGGCATCCCTTAGCTCCACAGTTTTTATCCCAAAAATAGACACAGCAGTCCATTGTCTGAGGAAATGGTGATTCCTTCAGAAAGGGATTTCCATTATTACATATCCTCCTTTATAATAAAGCAGTAACAAAGAGAATAATCCCAGAAGTCTATATCGGTAGATGTCCTATTTCATCAATAGCCAAAATCCCATGTGTGCATTCCTTCCCATACCTTTAATTCCCAAATTGCAAACAACAACAAACAGAAAGAGCAGCAATCATATTAATTACTCCAGCCTGGCCAAGAAGACCTTGGTATTCACATTTAATAAGATGCCCCAGTTGGCATATTCTTCTGTCACACAGATCAACTCTCCTATCCCAGAGCTCCATTCTGTACCATTCTCCCTGGATCTAACTGTATGGAAACAGAAATGGGGATTCTGTGTGAAACAGGATATACACATGACCTCACGTATGTAATCCTACTGACTTCCAAAAGAGTATCTGGAAATCAGAAACATTCTAACATTGGGAAAAATTTGCTATTCTTCCTGACTTTACAGTCCCAAATACTTAGAATGCAGAAAGCAATTAAACTCGCTAAAACCGCATTCTCCTAGGGGATTTAAATCTGGTTCTTCAACTATCTCTACCATCTTTAAACCTATGAATTCTGCAGAGCCCTATATTCTATTAAAATATGTGTTTCTAATTATAGCCCACAACTCCAGCAAGAGAATATCAGTAACTTCAGTATTATCCATGGAAGAGCCATATTGTATTTTCCATAAAGACAAAAAAGTCTTTGTACATCCCTTGCTTTCATTCTAAGGTAGCACTTCATTCCACAATTCTCCATAAACTGTTCTCCTCTTGTTTTGTCTAAATCCAAAAAACAAAATGGCAGATGAAAATCAATGTTGATAAGTGCCAAGTAATGCATATTGGAAAAAATAATCCCAACTATACATGCAAAATGAGGGATTATTTTTATTATTAGAGGGATCTAGCTGTTATCACTCAAGAAAGAACTCTTGGAATATCATGGGTAGTTCTCTGAAAACATCTGCTCAGTGTTCAGTGGCAGTCAAAAAAGCTACTGGAATGTTAGGAATCATTAGGAAAGGGATAAATAATAAGACAGAAGATATCATAATGCCACTATATAAATCCATGAATACTTGCCACACCGTGAATACTGCATGCAGTTCTGGTTTCCCCCCTCTTAAAAGAGAGATATTAGGACTGGAAAAGGTAGAGAGAAGGACAACAAAAATGATGGAACAGCTTCCACATGAGGAGAGATTAAAAAGATGGGGACTATTCTGGTTGGGAAAGAGACAACTGAGGGGGATATGACAGAAGTCTATAAAAGTATGAATGGTGTAGAGAAAGTTATTTACCCCTTCAAATAACACAAGACCAGGAGTCACCCAATGAAATTAATTGGCCATGGCTTTTTAAAATAAGAGGGAAGTATTTCTTCACAGGATGCACAGTCAACCTCTGGAACTCGCTGCCAGGGGAAGTTGTGAAGGACAGTATATCTGGATTAAAAAAAGAATTAGATAAATTAGTGGAGAATAGGTTCACTAATGGCTATTAGCCAAGATGGTCAGGGACTCAAGCCCTTGTTCCAGGTGTTTCTAAGCCTCCAACTACCAGAAGCTGGGACTGGAGGACAGGGGATGGATCACTCAAAGTTGTCATGTTTTGTCCATTCCCACTGAAGCACCTGGCACTGGCCACTGCAGAGACAGGATCCTGGGCTAGTTGGACCATTGGTCTGACCCAGTATGGCTGTTCTTATGCCCCTTGAAGGGAGCTTTGGTATAAGCTTGCAAGTTTGAAGAGCAGTAAAGATTTATGTAAAGCATACAAGCAAATAAGAAGATCCTGTGTACTTCTCATTTCCTTCCATCCAAAATTAAAGGTACAAAGTCTTCAAAACCAATCATATCAAGATTTATTATTTGCTATAAATAGAGAGACAAACTAGTTTCTGAGGGCATTCCATCAGGTTCCTGGACAGAAGGAACTTCAGCATCCACAAAGGAGATATGGAAAACCGGAATGTGGTCCTACACACTAAATTCAGGAGATACTATCAGATAGGCCTGAAGGACTTTGCAGATGTCTATTTGGAAAGAAGATGCTTTCGTTAGTGGTCCCTAGATAACACAAAGTCCTCTTGGCATTAGGGATTCTCCTTGGACCTTTCCCTTCTGATTTCCCTTCTTTTTTTTTTTTCACTGCTTGCTGCTTCTTATTCATCATGAAAGAACAGAGATATTATGAAAGAGAGTGGAAAATGTGTTACCTGATAACTTTCTTTTTCTGCCACTTTTGTGTTATTTTATGTAACTGCTTTGCTGCTGTTATGTGATTGTGATGTGCTGTGCAGGAGTGGTGTATATAGTTTTATTTTTTAACTATAGTTAAAATTTTGCTCCTAAAAAGAATGTATGTCAGCTAAAGTGGTACAGTAGAATGGTAACTTCTGTGATAGTCAATGGAATGCTATTACCTTCCTCTGGAACAGTAAACATAAAATTGTTTAGCATCTCTGGAAGAATTTCCACCTCTCAATCTGTAGTGTATCTATGCCCCCTCAGTCATACTGTGTAATCTGAAGTGGAAAGTGGAGTATTCCTCCCCCAATAATTTTTTTATATTAGAATACCGATCATTTGCTGTCATCTGGCCTATTGAAAGGCAAAATATATTTTCTCATCAGATGTATTTTTTAAGTTCTATACATCTTTAGTGACTCTAATTAACAGCCCTTGGGATATAACCATTTCTGCATGTGAAAGTATTTAAAGATCAAAATCTAGCACTCCGTAGCATAATTTTGGCTTTGTGGCACTTCCTCATGGATGTCTGGCCCACACAGGCCAATGATTGGATTATGCTTATCTGTGAAAGATATAAAAGGGATGATAATCTTCAGTTCTACTATGCAATAATATCCTTCATGTCAGGCCCAAGTCTGAGTTCAGTTTCACAAGGATAATTCCCCACAGCCATCCCTGTGTATCTGAGTTCAGAACTCAGCTCTAAATCATTATCCTTGTTATGTAATAGTAACAAAAATGAGAATATTCATGTAATATAAAAACTATGAATAAATGCAATAGTCATTTACCTCTCCCTGTCTCCCTCCCTCTCTGCGTGTGTATATATGCGCCTACATATCCCAAACAGTACATACAGAGATGGTATTTCCTGGTCATACATATGATGGCTATGGTGTTTAGACTTCATGCAATTAAAGATCGTTTGTTTTTCATATGAAGCTACTCATAGATACGCGAATCCATTATCTGTTACATCGAGGTGATTTATTACTAGTGTCCTTGATCAGACTAGAAAACCGAACAAGATACACTGTACACATAAAAAGCATATATGAAAACTCTTTATTTGGTACTAAGGTGTGCGCTTTAGAAACCCTGTCTACAGCCAAATCTAAAGGCAGGCGAATACGCTGTATTACAATGCCTTAGTCACACACACATCCCCCCGAATTGTTCTTCTATTATAATGCAGGGTTTTCTTTCCAAAGAGCAATATTTTACCCCCACAGGTGTAGAGCAAATATTGTGGAAGTTCCCAGCATGAGAATGAAGACTTTTACCATTCAGTCCTTAATTTTTTCTTTCTCAGAAAGTTGCCAAAAAAAAAAATCCCCTAAAGACGAAGGGGTCGGGGAAGTCCTATCTATTTAGAAAATAAACTAATGCACTTCTAAAGTAGTGTTTCATTTGTGACACAAGCCCCACCAACAACAAAAAAAGAAAAAGGTAAAAGAAACAAAAGAAGAAAAGCAGCCCCTCCGTGCGCCGTCTTTAACTCCTCACACAACCGAGTTGAGAACAGTGTCGGCTTGTCTCAAATTGTAACAACATTTAAACGCAGAGGTTTGCATTTGTTATTTAAGACCCACTACTCATGGCGGGTGGACACTGAATGCCCAGAAGTTTCCCTGGAGATCCGAACTTTTTCTTGAAAGCTGGTGCCATATTTAAGCCGGTCGATTGGGGTTCATATCTATACAATGCCTTTTATTTCCCCTCAGGGAAGTGCTGAAAGTCCCCTTCGAGCTGCTAGCATTTTCTCACCCAGCTCTGGCTCTGGGAAAGAAAAGCTGAGGCATGGGGAAGAAGCCTTCGAAAACATTGTACTGATTCTTGTCCTCTCTAGCTGCATCTGATCTCTTAATTCGAATTTCCTTAGCCTAGGGTCTTGACTTCCATTATCTAGACTGCCTCCACTCTGTTCATGGCTATTACACTGCATCTCAGTAACTCCCTTGTTAGATCATGTGCACATTAAAAACCTACCTACGTTTTGTTTTGTTTTGAAAAATCTGACCAACCTAAATAACTACCGCGTTAGCACCGTGAACCAGACAGACTCTCTAGCCCCACCGAAGCAGGAAGGTCTCAACAGCAGGTAAATGAGGCTCGAAGGTGACATACCTGCTTAGGACAATCTGCCTCGTTCACCTTAAGATGGACTCAGGGTCTGGAGATTAGTTCAAAGTACAATGGTAAGACAGGGAAGAGAAATCGTTGGGGCGAGTTACCGGGACTTTAGGTACCGTGGTGGGAAGTGAAAATAATCTCAGGAAACCTGCCAGCTCTATAAACTCGAGCACCTTGTCACCTGCTTGCTCGGCAATATTTTCACACCCTCCGATGCTCTTTTGAATGATGATTTGTGCTGGGGGTGGGTTTTTTTTTTTTCATTTACCGAGTCTTATTGTCTTAACTGTGCCCCGTATTTTAATTCTCCTGCCCAACGCTGGAGGGGAGGTGTGGAGAGGGGAATCTCTTCCTGGATTGCTGAGTTTCAGAAGCGGTTTACAAGGTGGATCTTCTCGCTGGCCTGACCTTATACACATCCTCAGGGGGATCGCAAATTAAACCCTGGTGTAGAAGGTGAAGCCTAGAAGTCTTCTCTTCCAAAAGTTTCCGGGGCGTGTTTCGGAGCTCGGGAGTTTATGTGCATGCTTGGCTTCTCCTCCTTCTTTCTCCTTATCTTTTCTTATTTTTCCCTCCCCCGCCCCCCAGCGCTGTCGGTTTTTATGAAAATGAGCAGTATTGAAAGCCTTTCCATCCCGCTAGCTGTGAGCCTCACATAAATGATGTAAATGGCTCCGAGGTTGGGGTTTTTTTTCAAGTGAACTGTGTAGATCTGTGAAAATAATATCAGGGGTTTCCGTCAGAATGAGCTTAGCACTGTATTGAGGCATGCCATAATCTGACCCGACACCTCCAACCATCTGCGCTATCTATCCGCCTTCTGATTTACCAAAGCTTCACAAGCAAAAGACAAATTGTACTTGATACTAAAGAAAAGACGGCGAGCTCCGGTCCGGTGCCTTTCTGCGGAGAGATGATGGGAGATAATGTAAATCTGGTTAATTTCAGGCTATAGGCAACTGGCAAAGGATCCCCTCTGTTTTGTTTTGTTTTGTTTTTAAGAAACAACAACGCAAGAAAATCAGATTAGGAAGGCATTTCTTTTGACAACGATCCAAGAGAAAAAATTGCATTGCACAGAGCGTAAGAGAACATCTGGAGTTTAATTCCCAATATATGCTGCCTTTCCAAGCCTGGCTCCTAATGTTCCCACAAAAAAATTGCCTCTGAGCAGCCCTATCTAGAATAAAGCTTGGCTGCTTCTTTTTTTCACTCCCCCTCCAGAAAACACAACGGATCCTAACAGTGGTTTCATTTTTTTTCCTGGCAGCCATGATCATAATACATCTATTTATTTGGGGAGGAGTGGAAGGGATATTAATTAATTCGTTTCTCTTCCAGGAGTAGACTCATCAGCCTCAGTTTAGGAACAGTCGGAGCTGATTATTAGAAGATGATCACTATTGTAAAAGATTCCTAAAATTTGCTTTAAGTTGCTGCCCTGACCTACAAATGACTTCTCACTCTCCATGGCTATTCTCGGTGTTTATTCAGGGCCACTCAACCGAAATCAATTAGATTGTAAATGTAAACATATACAGCTTTATTTGGGTAAAGGAGGGAGCTGGACTCCCCGAAGTGAATCCCTCACCCTAATTATTGGGTGGGAGATCGCTGGAGGGAGAGGGAGAGATTGATCCGTCGAATATCGGCTGCCCGTTGAGTGCTTCTGACAATATTCCATTATGGTTGCTTGCTTGCTTGCTTCATTTATTCTCTGATTTCTTGGTTGGACCTGATCTCATCTTTTCCTTGGCAGTAGACTGTGCAGAGCTGTCTGGGAGGCAGTGCAAGGCTCACTCCTGGACTGGATGGCTCTATAGGAGACAGGGGTGGGAGTAGCAGTCTGGGAAAGAAGCTAGGCAAGAACCCTGGTTCACTGGAACCCAGCAGCAGCCTGCACAGCTCGCTCTCTCTCTCTCTCTCTCTGTGTGAGAGAGACATTGGCATGCTTCACTCCAAGTCTCCTGTGCAATTCGATAGCGTCCGCTCCCCAAAGTGCCCTGTTTATTTTCCTTTTCGCGGCCTTGTTAGGTTGCCCTCTCCACGCAAGAAAGCCCTCCCACGCGTGCCTGTGGGGCTGGAAGGAGGCGCGAGATTGGTTTGTTTCAGGCTGCGATATGGGAAAGGTCTCCTAGCTCTCGGCACGCAGGGACTGATGAGCAACGGGCTGCTGGGGCAAGCTGCAGACAATATCCCCCCACGTCTCTGCCTGCGTGAGTCCTTCGCCGTGCCGGTGGGTGGGTGGGTGCGTGTCCTCCTGCTTTCGCAAATACCTTTGAAAGTCAAACTCTTCTCCAAAGGCCGCTGGGCGCTGTCGAGTCCTGGGAGGTGCTGAAATTTCTACAGCGCGCGGCCTCCCGCCTTGATTGGCAGAGGCTGACAGTGAGTGGCAGCCCCCTCCATGGAAACCGGGGAGCCAATCTGCCCAGCCCAATAGTAAACCAGGCTTCTCCTGCAGCATCTGAACAGCGGCTTGTTCTTCGCCTCCCCTCCTCCATCGTCCTCCATCCCCGCATCTCCACGCACACCTCCCCCCATGGAAACAGCAGCCTAAGCGCTTCCAATTCCTTCCCCTCCTTGCCACTTCCACCGCTGCCGCCGCCGTCGCCCGAGTGCCTCTGCAAGCCCGGGGAAAGGTGCTCGCGGAGCAGAGCCGAGCGGCGTTCAGCAAATCCCCCCCAGTCCCCAGATTCCCGTGGGGGGGTGCGGGGCCAGGGGATCTCGGGGGTCCTTCCGCCGCGCGTGGGTTTCCTCCCCTTCCTCCAATCGCTCCCCAGCCGGGCGGAGAAGCTGCAGCCGCCGCCGCCTCCATGTTCCAGCTGCCCATCCTCAATTTCAGCCCCCAGCAAGTGGCCGGGGTCTGCGAGACCCTGGAGGAGAGCGGGGACATTGAGCGCCTGGGTCGCTTCCTCTGGTCCCTGCCGGTGGCCCCCGCGGCATGCGAGGCCCTGAACAAGAACGAGTCGGTGCTGAGAGCCCGGGCCATTGTGGCCTTCCACACGGGGAACTACCGGGAGCTCTACCACATCCTGGAGAACCACAAGTTCACCAAGGAGTCGCACGCCAAGCTGCAGGCCCTCTGGCTGGAGGCGCACTACCAGGAAGCCGAGAAGCTGCGGGGCCGACCCCTGGGGCCCGTGGACAAGTACCGGGTCCGGAAGAAGTTCCCGTTGCCCCGCACCATCTGGGACGGGGAGCAGAAGACGCATTGCTTCAAGGAAAGGACGAGGCACTTGCTACGGGAGTGGTACCTGCAGGACCCTTACCCCAACCCCAGCAAAAAGCGAGAACTGGCCCAGGCTACCGGACTTACCCCTACACAAGTGGGCAACTGGTTCAAAAACCGCAGACAAAGAGACAGGGCAGCAGCCGCTAAGAACAGGTCGGTACTTCGCTGTTTTCCTGATTTTCGGTTTAGAACAAGCTACCCTTAACCTGGTGCTTCTCCTCCGCGAGCAGGGGACGCTTGGCGGCTGGGATAAAGCTGGCAGAGCCGCCTTTCCCTCCAGCTGAGCTATAGACGTGCTTGTTAATACTTTGAAAGGTTGCAAAGCGTACCATGGACGCTGTTGGCTTTCACTGGCACTGCCATAAATACAGAAGGAAGGCGGAAATTAATGCAGTTAGTCCCTTAAAATCTGCGCCCTTTCCCCAATTCCAGTTCGTGGTCGCCTTTTGTCTCTAGGTCAAAGATTAAAGATATGAACGCTATTTCTGTGTCTTGGAGCCATTGCGGCGGACATGGGGTTTGTTGCCATTTCGGGGAAGCTTTGTTTTATGAGGATGTTTTTGCCTTTACATTATTCATCAGATTTCAACGTAGGAAATGATCTGCTTGAAGATTCTCTGTCTTGGGGAAGCTTAAATTAATAGATAAGCCGCAAGAAACGATTTGTATTTCCCTTGAAGAAGTAGCGCGTTAGAAGGGGCATCAGGAAAGGATTTTCTGAACCGTTTCTAATAATTAATATAATGAATATGATATAGAGATGGGGAACAGTCGCTCAGTCACTCATTTTCCAGCCTTCAGCCGTTTAAATATCAAGAATGTAAAGAAGCTAACCAAATATATATTTTTTAAAAAATTATTCCCTTTCCAAGCTTAGCTTTAAGATATTTAGAAAGCTACGTAAAATAGACCCATCTATTTCGCCAGGAGTATAATTGTGCAAGCTCGTTTCAGAAAACATCATCAGTTGTTCTAATGGGAAACAATATTTTGTACATATTTCAAGATCTGCTTTAAAAATAGCCTTATTTACGAGACCCAATCTTTTCATTTTGAATTCATTTGAACTCAGTTTCGGGCGCTTTTAAACCCTCAGGAATTGTTTCTGGGTTATTTTTAGTTGGTTTTTTTTTGTCCAATAGAAAATGGTTTTGTTTGGGTTTTTTTCTGTGCAATGTTATTGTTTTGAATTATTTATCTGAAATTAGCGACATAAGCAAATGTCCTGGAAATTATGGATCAAATTCCTGCCACGGACTCCTGGGTTGTTGTTTTTTAGAAGTCAACAAGAAGATAACTAGCTCAAGTACACGGGTTGCACCCTGGACTGATTCAAAAAGAGTTCTGGAAAGACGTGACTAAATAATTAAAAATAAATATTGCCTGGCGCTGTAAATTACATAAAAATCCAGCAATCCCGATTTCTGGAATAGTGTAAGAGAAAAGATTTAAGCCTTTCTAAATGTGAGCAGGACACACCGCTCGTGTGAATGGCAAAAGTATGCACTGTGCCGGGATCCCCTTTCAAAGGAATTAAAGCTGCTGGAAAGACTTCAGGAAGGGGGTAGGAGCAACGCATGGGCACAGGGTGAAGCCCCGGTTGTGTGTTTGCAGCCAGAAGCTAAATGCCTGGTCCAACGTGGCTAGATTTGGCTGACAGGGGAACTGAGGCTGGCTTGGCCATGGATAGCGAGGGTGGTAGTGTGGAGTGGCTGGTTAGCTGTTCGAATAGGGTAGATGACTGAGGTGGGAGTATGTGGGGGAGAGGTGGTAAGAGATATGTAGGGTGAAAGGGCTCCTTAACTGTCCCAATAGAGTAGTTGTTGGAATAAAAGACATAGACGAGGGGTAACTGGCTAGTGATGGGGGTGGGGTCTTGTGGGGATGTAGGAGGTATATGGGGGTCAGATGGCTGGTTAGCTGTTGGGATAGTATAGGTGATTAGGCATGGGGTGGGAGGTATAGGAGGAGGCTGGTAAGCTATTGGAATAAGATAGGTGGTTGAGATGGGGATAGACTGGATGGAACCACGAGTTAACTGCGTCTGCTGGAATTAGATTGATCGCAATGGTAGGGTGACTGGCTGGCTCTTAGGATGTGGGAGGTGATTGGGATGGCTGCCTACCCGATGGATGGGATAGATGATTGAGGTAGTGTGGCTGGTAGGCTGTTGGATGGGAGAGGTGATTGTGGCTCGGTGGGGTGGCTGGTTGGCTGTTGGATGGGATAGGTGATTGGATCTGGGTGGGGTGGCTGGTTGGATGGAACAGGTGACCGAGGTGGGGTGGCCAGTTGGCTGTTGGATGAGATAGGTGATTGGGGTGGCTGGTTGGCTGTTGGATGGGATGGATGACTGAGTTTAGGGGGCTGGTTGGCTGAGATAGGTGGCTGGCGTGGGGTGGGGTGGTGGTTGGATGGGATATGTGATTGAGGTGCAAGGGCTGTTCGGCTGGTGGAAGAGACAAGTGATTGGGGTATGGGGACTGGTTGGGTGGGATGGAGGGTGTGGTTTGCTGTTAGATGGGATAGGTGAGTGGCTGTTGGATGAGATGGGTGACTAGGGGGCTGGATGGATGGAATAGATGACTGGGCTGGGATGGGTGGCTTTTGAAGGGGACAGGTGACTGGGATGGGGGTAGGGGTGTTTGATGGGATAAGTGGGTGTTTGACTGGGATGGAGGAGCTGGTGACTGGGGTGGAGGAACTGTTGGCTGTTAGAGGTGACTGGGGTGTGGGGGGCTGTTGGCTGGGATAGGTGACTGGGATGGAGGAGCTGTTGGCTGGGATAGGTGACTGGGGTAGGGGAGCTGTTGGCTGGGATAGGTGACTGAGGTGGAGGAGCTGTTGGCTGGGATAGGTGACTGGGGTAGGGGAGCTGTTGGCTGTTGGCTGGGATAGCTGATTGGGGTGGGGAAGCTGTTGGCTGTTGGCTGGTATAGGTGACTGGGGTGGGGGAGCTGTTGGCTGTTGGCTGGGATAGGTGACTGGGGTGGGGGAGCTGTTGGCTGTTGGCTGGGATAGGTGACTGGGGTAGGGGAGTTGTTGGCTGGGATAGGTGACTGGAGTGGGATATACGGCTGTTGCTGCGATGTGATTGTATATGTCTCCTGTTCCTTGCAGGCTACAGCAGCAGGTCTTATCCCAAGGCTCGGTGCGCTCGCTGCAGGCCGAGGAGGAGAGCGCGGGGGAGCCGCTGGGGGCCGCCTCCAGCCCTGCAGCCAGCCTGTCCAGCAAAGCGGCCACCTCTGCCATTTCCATCACATCCAGCGACAGTGAATGTGACATCTGACACAACAGCCAAGACAGAACAGGGGGAGAGCGATCGAGCTAAACACAGTGCCTGCCTGCCTGCAGAACACCCTGGCTCGCGTTCCCACTCTGAGCCTACCCCAGGGCGCCATGATCCACGAGCGTGCCCTCTTCCCGTGCGAGCCGCCGGCGCCTTCCGGCTTAGACCCCTAGGAAACTCATTCACAGAAATGTTTGTCGCCTTTATTTAAAAGGATCTGCTGAACCGATGCCTCAAAAAGAAAAATGCCAAGTTGCAAAATGTTTGAGCGCCTGCCCTGTATCCCGCGTGGGTATTTCATGTTGAAAAGACGCTGTTATTATTATTATCTTATTTTATTATTTTCTTTTTTTGCTTTACTTTAAAGGGTTTTTATATATATAATGTTTATTTACTTATTTAAGGGATTGCTATGGTAGATTTTTCTATTATTTTTTTGTTTTGGCTTGTTGTCTATGTGCACAGGTGACTTGTAGAGCATGTGCAGGATCAATACTGTATGAAGCTGCCTAAAACAAAAATAAAATATTTGGTGAGCAACTTTTCTTACTTAAAGGGTCTGTTTTTAAATTCTTAAGGTCGGAGCCAATGCACAGAGCCCCTTGGCTTAAGGGGGTGGTTCTCTGGTTCCATTGAAATCTCACCGTAGACTTGCCTGGTTCCGAAATAATTAGTCAGCCCTCCTTTGCAACACAGAGAAAGCGACAGGCGATTCTGCGTGACTTCCCCACGCAGGGTTTATTATACAGTTCAGCAGTAACTGAATATCAAATCCATTAAAGGGAATCAAAACGGGGCAGGATGGGCAGCGTTGGGAAATCTGCATTTTACTGAGAGCACAATGCTAAGAGAGAAATTGACTCCTCCGCGCTGGTGAAGAGAAGTGGACGTGGCTAGCTGAGAAGATAGGATCTATTTTGTCCCATGTGAAGGAAGGGGGCAGACGGTGCTGCCTGCTAGGCGTATAGCAAGATCTGGCTGTTTGCCCGTGTCTTGCTTCGAGTGGCCGAGATTTCGCGCTGTATCAACAGTGAAATATGAATGGGGGAGGGAGAAAGCCTTTACGCGAGGCTATAAATATCCCTTCCGTGTAACATCAGCTGCAGCTCCTTTCTTTACCTGGCAAATAAAATAGAGGTTCATAAATTAAATAACTATCCAGACCAGAGCACCATTAGAGATTAGACCGGGGGGGAAATCATGCAGTCGCTTCGGGTAGTTAAGGTGCATTGTCTGGCTTTTTTTTTTTTTAAGACTGTTTTTGCTCTGAGAAAGCCAACGCCATCCAAAGAGCGGGCTAAGCTTTTCCCCAGCAAAAGGACTTTGTATTATACATTCTGACATTGATCTTTAAATCGCTTGAGCTGTGCTTTTTTTGTCTGCTCGGGCTCATTGCATTTGCCTCCCTGGCCTCAGAGACGTGCCTCCCCGAATAAGCTGATTGCTTGGCTTGTTTTAGCGGGCGAAGCGTTGTACACAGAGGGGAGCAAAGGGACATGGGGCTTCCCAGACCACTGAAGGAATCCTGGGACCGCGAATATCCTCATTCGGTTTCTAAAGGAGACAGTCCTGTTTCTTTCGATTCCTGAAGCTGAAACCTTCAAATCAGACGCCCACATCTACTGGAAATATCTCTTAAAAGGGAAGGGGATGGGGAAGAAAGCCGTTGTCATTAAACTTCATTGAGCGAGTCACTTAATATTTGCTCCCCAGTTGCAGAAAGCAGATTCCCACCTAGCTCTGAGCTTTTAGCTGCTCCTAAATTTGTGTTTTAATGGGTGGAACATCGGCACTGAAACTGCGTTTTACTTCCTTATGATCACAATAATTCCTCGGTATCTTTCCAGTGCACCACAGTGATGAGCCGAACACGCAAAGTCAGATTTTTACTAACTAAATTCTAAGTCCGTTTGGAAGCAAGTTATTTCGTATGTTAATAGCATGAGAAACTAACAGAGCTGTGAATGAGAAACATCAGGAATATGTGCCTGTAAACAAATAATCAAGTATCTAGTTTCCTTTCAAAACATAGCCAGGCTAAATCTCTTCAGAGCTTTAGGAACTCTGGTTACCTTTAAAAAACGTTATCAGAAGACACTTAAAAAAACAACAACAGACATTAAATATGGTGTTTCCCCACCAAAGTAACATATCTACTGAGTCTGATCAAAGATGATACCTACAAATAGAAAGTTGCCCGGATTAATATATTGGCTTTGCTGTATTACCAGACTTCCTACCTTTTAAAGTAATCATTCCTGATTAAAATCCCGTGGTGCTCAATGCAATCACCTAATTCTATGTCAAAAGAGGTGGCTGAGAATTTTCTTTATGGTCGGGTACCTTTTTTCAAAATCAAATTCTCATTTTGCTTGACGATAAGAAGTTATGTTTTACTATATAACTTTAACTTCCTAATATACATCTCTCTAAAATCGGACACACTGTCCGGATGAAAAACTAGACCGTGATTTACAAGCTTGTTTAAAGGGAGCGGTTTTGCCTGTGATTGAAACATCCGCCAAGAACATTGTGGCTTCTTTTTACGTTTTAAGCGCTGCATTTTCTTGACAGGCAGCACTTTCGAACCATTAGTTGTTATCTCATAAAGATTTTCTTCCGAACTATGAAATGAATCTGCCAGAATTGAGTAAAATATTTTATTTCCATCCAAGTTACTCATTGAAGTCTTTGTGAGTTTTGCCATTTACTTTTATAGGATAGGAACAATATCGGATTTATTCTATCTCCAGAGAGAGAGAGAGAGCTACATATAGATCTATATTTAGATATTCTAAATATTTATCAATATATGGAAGATTGTGATATCTAATTAGATAACTATCTAAATATTATACAGATACGGACCTACAGTCAGTTTGTAGGATTTTCTTTGCTTTTTATCTTCATCGTATCTAGCTAGCTACAAGTTTCTTGGTTTTATGTCCTTGTGGTATATATAACTATATAAAATTATCTATTTTAGGAGTACTATGAGGATACAATAGGATACACTATAGATTTATGTATATTAAAAGAACAACATCATTATACAGAGAACTCTGAAGGATGAGAAAAATTGAACGTTTGGTGACCTTAATTACGCACTATCGCAAAATATAAAACCATCGGAGCCATATTATATCCTCATAGTATGTAGCGTCATACAGATCATTGTAAATTGTCGTATATAGATTCATATAGACTATCATTGTTCGTATATAGATTCATTTGGATTGTGTGTAGACAGAGAGAGATTTTAGCAATGGAACGTGTATATGAAGATAGAATGCGCCACTGATCGTCTTATATTTTGCTACAAAGGCTGTAAAGCACTTCACCTCCCCTCACTTCTCAGCCCCCCTGCATGTTGATGTTGTTATTCTTGTAAGAACCATCAAGGCAGGAATCTCTTTCTCACACACATGGGATGCCCTGACAGTCTCTTCTCCAAAATCAGCACCAGGCTCTTAATGTATTTTTTCTCCCACTTTGTTTGCTTTAAAAAAAATTGAAAACTATGTTTACATTAAACAAAACGCGAGAGAAAAACTCGCTAAAAGTCTGCCTTGACCTCTCCCTGGTTAGCGGAACAAAGAAGAAAATATTGTATCAAAAGTAACGTGAATGGGGAGGGAGGAGAAGAGAAACAGCTTTTTCTCTATTCAGCTGGGGAAGGGGGAGTTTGAATATTTCCGTTTCTTTTGAGAAGCAGGACAGCCCTGGGCAGGAATGAATGGAAAAGTCTTGTAAGCGGTCTGTGAGGCTGTCAAACTGCTCAGAGTAATCAGTGCTAATGATGGGGTCTCGAGTCCTCCCTGGGACAAAAGGGGGCTTCGAGGGCTCGCAGAGGCTGAATAGCTAATAAGTTTTCAGGGCGGGGAGGGGGGGTGAGTTAGCTGTCAACCAATTGATTTTGCAAGTGCAAAGAAAAGCGAGGCTTGCAGGTTGGGGCGAGTCTTGTCCCGGTGCAGCAGGGGACAGAAGGCCCTCTTACCAGGGTACTGCACTGTACAGGGCAACGCTAAGCGCTGGAGAGCAGAGCTGCTGCTACGAGCGGCTGACCACAATACAGCCAGGAATGCGCCTCGGGAAAGCCACGACACGCTTGTGCAAACACTGTAGGGCGACATCACCCGTGTACACGCCGGGCACAAGCGTGTGCAGATGGAGGACACACGCCGACAAATCTTTCGCTCCAGTTTGCACACCCCTGGGGCAGGAGGAGGTTGCGCCAGGACTGTCCTGTAGGCTGACCCTGAATAAACGAGCAATTGTTTTCGTAACTGTTCTGTAACAGTCTTTTGCGGATCGCCTCCTAACGCGTTTTCATGGCAGACAAAAGGGGATTTGGAAATCAGTTGACAGCTCCACCCTGGCGGAGAAAGCTGCTCTGTTACAAAGAGCGCTGCTCTGCCTGGCTCGCTGTCCTGAGAATTCAATGTGCGTAGAGGTTAGAAACCAGACTTGGCCCCTTGGTTACTGCCCGGGGATAGAACAGACGCACAACTCCCCATTAAGGCCTCTGCGAATGAGACGAGTGGGTGTTTTAGGGCTAAAAACGAGCGAGCTTTGCCTTCGGGACTTTTCCCGCATCCAACGAAGCGCTTGGGCTGATCAAACTCGCTCCCTGCTCCAGCTACTCCCTGGCGCTGTCCGCGCAGTATAACCGCAGGATGAGTGCGTGCTGATAGCTGCCCCTTCCGCTGCTTTAAGCCAAACGTTTGTTTTAGGAGTGCTGGGCCACAGCCAGCCCAGTGGGTGGAGCAGCGGTACGCACGCACGGAGCCTGCCCTCCCGGAGTCATGGCCCGGCCTTACGGCGGGAGAGCCCAGCTGAAAACCAGCCCACGGGGAAGAGAAGGAAAGGCGTGTGATAACAAACATGCATATTCCCAGGGGCCTCTCCCGCGGCCTCCCAGTCTGGGCCTTTGTGTGGGACTGAGCCACATGGGCCTGTGTCTCTTCTGCCGCTCTAAGCCAATGGCCCGGCTAGCAGCAGCTCCATAGCCTGGGCGGAGGAGGAGGATGGATATCAGACCCCCGCCTTGCACATAGACTATGTGTAAACGCCTCAGAGGGGTGGCCCTGTTAGCAGGGCTGGCTTTAGGCCTATTTCACCAATTCCCCCAAATCAGGTCCCATGCCTAAGAGGGCCCTGCACCCAGAGAGAATCCCTTCTCTGCCTAGAGGAGCCTTTTTAATTTTTACTCACCTACCAGCTCCGGGTCTTCAGCGGCACTTCGGTGGCAGGTTCTTCGCTTGCTCTGGGTCTTCGGTGGCACTTCGGCGGCGGGTCCTTCAGCACCGCCAAAGACCTAGAGCGAGTGAAGGACTCGCCGCCGAAGTGCCACCGAAGACTCGGAGCACCGCCTGGTGAGTACAAGCCCCACGTGTTTTTTTACATTTTTTTAAAGTCATCCCTGCCGGGGCCCTGCCAAAACTGTTTGAATTGGGCCCCGCACTTCCTACAGCCAGCCCTGCCTGTTAGTCTGGATCTGTAAAAAGCTTTTGTAGCTTTTTATGTGTAAATGGGAGCAAGCAGGCCTTAGGGTCTGAGTAAGCTAGAATCTCATGCCACTCCCCGATCTCTTTGGGCAAAATCCGCAGGGGGGGGGGCAGAGACCTCCCTTCACATCTAGGGAGGTGAAACTTCACCTCAGCCTCACTGGCAAATGGAGACTTGGTTACATAAAACTATCAATTCCAGTCTTTTAATGGAGGAGGGAAGGAGGAGGGCAGGATGACTCTGTAATATAACAAAAGGCTGTAAAATACCAGTAAAGACGACTCTGGCCCCTGAGCGCATGTACGGCTCAGCAGGGCTTTGCAGGAGGGGACCCTTCTCTGGAGCCCTTCGGATTGCTTGGCTCTGCGACTGAGAGCCTGGAAGTATCATGTTTTAACTGCAAACCAGTGATGTGTTTAACAGTTTGCAAGTTCGGGGGGGGCTGAGCACTTCCTTTATTTCTTTTATTTTCTAACCCTCAGCTCTTTGGTGCTCGTTGTTATTTTTATGGGAAATTATGTTAAGAAACTTGCGAGTTATTAACTACGCGCTGCAACCTTCTGATTGTGTCACCTGGGCTGTATTCAATTCCCAGTGGCAGCTAAGCTGTTTCAGATCACATCGGGTTGCTTCCTGAAGTCCGGACTCATCACTTGGATCCCATTGTCTCTTCTGTCTACTCCCCTCTAAAGAATTGTTTTAGTGGCGGGAAAGCCTAGGGATTAAAATGGTTTAGCTTCTTTCTTACCGGTACTCATTAATATTACAATGGATGTTACAATCAATGGATGCTAGAAAGGGATTTATCTTAGAATAATAATCAAAAACATTTGTGATAGCTCATGTCTGTTAGTCTATAAGGTGCCACAGGATTCTTTGCTGCTTTTATAGATCCAGACTAACACGGCTACCCCTCTGATACTTCACAAACATTTGATTTGTTATTTTACTGTATTATTCATTAAACATTAGGGTGAGATCCCATTGCACATGCTAATAGAGGCACTGGAATCAGTAGGTAGATTATCAAGCTTTGGTTCTTGTTTCCTACTATTTTTAATAAGCAAAATCAAATTAAAATTAATCAGCTGATGCTTTCCCCGCACTATATTCTTGAATAATACACGATAACATTAGATAGTAGTTTCTTGCGTATCCTGCGTTTATTAACGTGATATTTGTACTGCGAAAAGACCTAATGGAGTGTATAGAGTACACTCTCTGGGGTTTTTAATAGGGCTTTGTGTAGGAAAAAATAATATAAAGCAGGGCCCTGTTATATTGCACAGAAGGCCCTCCTATAATGAGAAGTAAAATTGTTGCCACTGCTGCCTTATATGGCTTTGTGTTTAGACCGTTTGGTTTCGATAGGTATTATTTTTAATTCTATCATTCGTTACCATAGACAGGCCATTGAAAATGAACGGACCACTCGATTCCCAACGGGAATTGGTCACACACATCAGTAGAAAGGATGAACAAGGAGACAGTCCAGCTGCACCTGCTCATTCTAGCCATTACTAGACTCTCTGGTGGGGCTCTATGCTGGAGTCCAAAGTAAAGCCACGTGAAGTCATTGGCCTCGGAGTGCTGGCTGCCACATCCTATTCTCTCCATCAGTGTTAGCACCTTGGCTGGATCACCCAGTCTAAGCTGTGGGCTACCTGGGTTTAGCGGGCGGGAGCGCTGCTGTGTTATAGGTGTGGTTTGTATCTCGGTCATTATTTTTGTTAGTGGAGAGCAGCTGTGGGGGGCTTGCAAAATCGCATTTCCTACAAAGGATCCTACAGCACTGTTCCTACTCTGTGATCTCTGCAGTATCCACCTCATCCTGCATCAGCAGACTGCAGTGGGGCTCAAGGAATGCAGAACAGGGCCACTGTACTGTGTATTTTTAAGCTATAGACAGATCTATGTAAAGGAAGGATCGCTCTGAAGTGGAACTGTTAGAGTTAGGGCAGGGAGTAAAGGAAGGAAATGAGAGATCATCAGAAATGCAAGAGACCCCCCAGGGGGCTGGGGATCTTTTAGGGAGCGAATGGTTTATAGCACTGGCTTTCCTTGGGCTGAAGGTTGTGGCAAAGTGGTCTATCAGAAAACTGCTCCTCCAATTTAAAAAGCCATATGATTGCCACTGGAGCTACTCCAGGTGTACAGTGATGGGAATCTGCCCTTTGGGTTCCAAAGCTCTCAATCTCTCTTTCTCACACACACTTCCTTGTGCAGAAAGAAGTGAATTTGTTCCTTGTGCAGCAAAGAACTGATTTACATTGTGCGCTCAGAAATACTAGAGGGAGAATAAGGCCATGTCTATGCTACAAAGTTTGGTTCACACAATTTATGTTGGTATAAAGCTACCACGGTTCCTTGTGCATGAATATATCTGGACCCTTTTGTCAGTGGGCAAGTACTCACCAGGATTGCTTTTGTTGATGCACAGTACAGAGCACCATGGGCAAGTAGCCGAGTAGGCAACCTGCCACCACCCAGCGCACTGTCTTTTGGAAAGTTTTGTCAATGCGTGGTGTGGCTGAAATGAGTTGTGCAGAGGTGCTGGGAGCAAGGGGTCAACTTCTCAGTGTACAATTGTCTCTATCCCATAATGTCATCTATATCCCATACTTTTTGCACTTTTTTCGAAATCCCACAAACCTGCATGGCCTTCCTTACTGTCCATCATCTCTGACAGAAGCATGGAGCCTGCACAGCTCTGCACTATTATCATGAGCATTGCAAACACAGGTTGCATGATACAGAGCCACAAGAAGAACCAAATCAGTGGGGAACATGATTCCTTGGAGGACAGGTTGTTGCAGGACACAGCAAGAACCAATTCAAGGTTGGTGGCAATCACAGAGAAGCTGCAGATGGTGGACTGGGCTTCTGAGCCCAAGAAGTGAGCACTGGCTGGTGGGACTGCATCATAATGCAGGCTTGGAATGATGAGCAGTGGCTGTAGAACTTTTGGATGAGCTCACCCCAGTCCTCCAGCTCAGGGTCACCAAAATGAGAGCTGCACTAACAGTGGAGAAGTGAGTGGTGATCAGACTGCTGAAAGTCGCAATGCCAGATTTCTACTTGCCAGTGGGAAATCATTTTGGAGTTGGAAAATCCACTGTGGGGGCCATTGTCATGCAAGCTTGCAGGGCCATTAATCACCTCCATCTACGTAGGACTGTGATTCTCAGCAATGTGCAGGACATCATGGATGGATTTGCAGCACTGGGGTTCCCAAACTGTGATGAACCAATAAACAGCACCCATATCTCCCTATTTCTGCACCAGATCACCTTGCCACAGAGCACATCAACAGAAAGGGATACTTTTCTGTAGTTATGCAAGCACTGGTGGATCACCTCACTTACATCAATGTTGGCTCATCAGGGAAGGTGCACAACATTCACATCTTTAAGAACACAGGATTTTTCAGAAAGCTACAAGCAGGGACGATCTTTCCTGACCAGTGGGATAGCACTAGGAATGTTGAAATGCCAATAGTGATCTTGGGGGACCCAGCTACCTGCTGTTTTCCTGGCTTATGAATGCATACACCTGCCACCTCAACAGCACCAAGGAGAGATTCAACTACCAATTCAGCAAGTTCAAAACGATATTTGAATGTGCTTTTGGTAGATTGAAGGGATGCTGGTGCTGTTTTCTCACAAGATTGGATCTCACTGAGAAAAATATCTCAGTGGTTATAGCTGCCTGCTGTGTCCTGCATAGTATCTGTGAAGCAAAGGGGGAAAAGTTGCTACTGGGGTTCAGGGTGGAGGTGGAGCAGCTGTCTGCTGAATTTGAATAGCCACACACAAGGGCTATTAAAAGAGCTCAATGTAGAGCTATATAGCTCAGAGAGGCTTTGAAGGAACATTTTAAAAGTGAGTCATAGTAATGAGTTATAGTGCACGGCGCTCTACCTGGCCCTGCTGTTTTGGGGCCTGTTAGGAATTGTGTTGTTCTTGCTGTACGTGTAAGAATATAACACTGTCAATGCACTTATTAATTTTGTTTGTCATCAAGCCTATGAGTTGTGCCACACTGTACAGTAACATGTGCTTGGTTGCTTTCTGAACTGCTTAGGCACTCTGCAGCCTATGCTGTGAATGAATAAAGGTAAATTAATTTTCCAAATAATAGAATTTTATTGAGTGACAAAATCAGTGCAAAGAAAAAAAATCTATGCAATTTAAAAGAAAATGCATCAAAAGCTTAATAAAGTAATAGAAGAGAACTTATGAAGGGAAAAAACTTTCCTGTCCATTTTAACTTTCACAGATCAGTGTGTATGTGTGATGGAATGCACCCCTGTATTCACACCTTACACGTTATTGTAATAATCTTTGTACAAAGTATGCCTTGTGAGGTATCATTTGAAAACTCATATCTTGCTGATCAGTAATATCATGGTAAAATATGCATAGCTACATTATGTGTAAAATTATACATTCCCCCCTATATGATGTTAAAAATACATGTTGGGACTCAGGTAGCGCCAAACTGGTCAAACAGCCTTGTCTTGAATGAAGGATTGTGTTCTTGTCTTAATTTACATTTAAGCAGCAAACAGAGTCATCAGGTGGAAAGGGGGAAGGGAGAAACAAAGGAAGCTCACACAGGTGAAAAAACCCAGCAGGGAACATCTAACAAAGACTCTTTGTCTCCTGGTTCTCAGCTGGGAATGCTTTTCAAGAGGGGGAGTGAAACTATAAAAAGGAGATGCAAACACCCCAAAAGGCCTCCCTTCTCACTCCATGTGCATCTCACTCTTTGCATCTGAAAAGACAAAAGAAGCAGCCGTTGGATGCAGAAGAGGGGTCCTGACCTAGAGGCTGGTCAGTAATGCTGTTGGAAGCATGTGGTCAAAGCTTTGCTTTAAATCTAATATAGTTTGTTACATTACGCACTAGGAAGTGTTTTATCTTGATTTTTCTTGTCATTTCTGACTTTTATGCCTCATGGCTTGTACTCACTTAAAATCTCTCTCTTTGCAGTTAATAAACTGGTTTTATTGTTCTATCTAATCCAAAGTGTTTCAGTTAAACTGTCTGGGAAATTCTATTTAAGGCTATAAACTGGTGTATATTATTCCCTTAAAGGAATAACAAACTTAATATATTTGGACTGTCCAGAAAAGGCCTGGGCAGCACAAGACACATATTTTTGGGGGGAAATCCGGGACTGAGAATGTGTTGGGGTCACGCTGCAGAAGTAACTCAGGCTGGTAAAAGCCAGAACATAACCCAAGTGTGGCTGGCTGACTGCAGTTACACACACTTCGAAAGTGACCTGCATGCTGGAAGGCTGTTTGTGGGTGGCCCAAGTGGGAGCTACTGCAGCAAGTCATTGTAAGGTACCCGTGGGTGCAGGGCAGAGATGACACAGCCCCTCACTGGTTTGGATTGCACCCTGGTATGTACCAGTATATGAAGCTCTGGTTATCATTAATACCCCTGGAGCAGAATGGTAGGGGTAATGCAGTGACCCCTGATGTCATTTGGTATGTTGAGGGTGGGGTGATGCAGTGGGAGAGTTGAGAGAGGTGCTTGTAAGTTCAAAAGAGTTTGAAGCATCTGTTTGCTCCCAGAGAAACCCCATTATGTCCTGGTGCTTCTGCCTCTCCTTTTCCTGCTGGGATCCCTGTGCCTTTCTCCTCTCCACTCTTTCCTTCTCAAGGCTGTCTGCAATGTTCACACTCCAGGTCCTGTGCTCATAGTCTGATGCGGCACTGGCTTGCAGGATCTCACTGAACATGTCATCTGTAACCCCAGAACTTTACATTACTGCAGTCAACCAATTGTGTGTCCAGCCACTGCTAGCTGAAAACCAAATACCACATAGCTAGAAATGATTTTAGGGCTGAGAGGCGAGGCCAAATAGCTGCACATTTTCAGTTTTAACAAAAAGTTAATATACCATAAAAATAAAATGTTTAAGCAGCTGACCTTGGTTAAGTGCCCCAACATATAAGTTTTATTGTTGTTATAACTAAACATACTAAAAATGCTTTAATAATAAAAAATAATAAATAATTTACTAAAATTAAAAAAATTGGCAACCCACTACTGTTTCCTATGGTAACCCCTAAAAATCACTATATGTTATGTTCTTTTTTTTTAAGTTAATTATAAAAAATAAGCAAAAATATACACTGTGAAGCAGTTCAAGGGAACTTTTATTTGAGCAAGGAGCTGGCACATAAACTTCCCAGCAGCTGGAGGGAAGAACGACCCCTGGAAGCCTGGTTGCTGATTACTCAAAACCATCTTGGATGTTAGGTAAATATAAATGTTTGGGATGCTCTGAACCTACTGCTACAGCATGTATGTGTATGGTGTGCTTAAAACCTAAAAAAAAGTAGTTTTAGGTAAAAGCACTTTTGTATGTACCAATCATTTATCAAACAAAGGAGCTGTGTCCCCATTAATTTATTCTAACACCGCCTAAAAAAACCCAGTTAAGTTACAACTGCTTTCATTTTTAAAAACCGTGGATAACAATCCTGTGTCCTTTTTTTTCTCCTCCTTATCTGGCTTAGGTGTTCCATGGATGTGGAGTGGGAACTTCTCAAGGCCTCAATGGCAGTAGCTGAAGATAAAACACATAGAGGTACCATTGTCAGTATAGTCACAATGGAAAGCAAAACTTAAGATTCAAAATGTCTTTAAAGTTTTTAACAAGATATGCTCATTGACACTTCTGTTTGGGATTGCTTGTGCACAGCACCACTCACACCAACAGCAATGATGAGTATAGCCCACTGGGGTGACGGAAATGAGGAGTGAGTTGCGTGGTTGTATGAAACTAGGTCATATAGGGAAATTGCACTGAATACGGGCTCCATTTTCCACAGGTAGTGGTGATTTTATCTGATAACTCACTTCTGAGGGTAACAAAGGCACAGAGAGCACAGCTGCTGCTGGTGTCCCAAAGCTGCACGGGCCCATGTGCCATTAGCCTGTGTATTGCAATGGTGCCTGTCGGTGTTATCACAGAGTGGCGTGGGAAAGCATCCTACCGTGGAGGAAGAAATAAGGCTGCCATTTCTAGAAACCTTTAAGGGAGGATTGCAGAGTATCTCCCTAGAAGTATCATTAAGATCTCTCAGGAGGATACAAGGGACATCCTTCGGTACCTCAGCAAACTGCTCCTCAAGGCCTCCCTTGCCTAACTCTGCAGGCAATGAAAAACAGACAACAACTCTACCTCTCACTGTTATACCGCTGCCTCTTCTAGTACGAGTAAACTAACGAAAAGTCAATAGCTGTGTCTTGTTAAGTTCCCTGCATCATCATTGTCATGGGAAATATATTTACCAGAGGATCCTTCTCCTGCATCAGACTCACCCGTGCTCAACTGCCAGGATTGACTGAACTGTAGTGGAAACTCAAATAAGTCCTAGCTTGCAGCATAGCTGTACCCACCTGTAACTTGTCCCCCATCCTCCTCTTCCCCCTCCTTAACGTTCAAGCCAGGGGCCTGTGGCTCAGGCTCCTGGGAGGTATCAGTGGTGATCTGCGAGGTGGTGGTTGGGTCACTGCAAAGTATGGCATGTTGCTCTTTGTGAAAGCAGCAGGTCTGCAGCTTGGCACTAGATCGACCGTTGGCCTCCCTGGCCTTCTGGTATGCCTGCTGCAGTTCCTTTGCTTT
>NC_133772.1:148298408-148338958 GCF_003597395.2 Chelonoidis abingdonii | reverse complement strand
CCAGAGACGATCGGCTAATGCCGAGTTGACTTCTGCCAGTAACGCCGTGTGCGGTTGTCTTTTGCGTGCCGAGGAGCGCTTCTGTCGCCGAGTAGCCAGCGCTCAGTGAAGAAGTGGGAATGAAAGTGCCGCTCCATTTTGTCGGCTTAAACGCTTGCAAATGCGGCACTTAGCTGTGGAAATGCGATCCCCGAGGCACCGTAAACACGATCATTGGATCTCCTGTCAGCAACGCTGGAGTCGGCCAGCACGGTTAAAACCGGTGAGCCAGCCTGGGCTCACGCACCGCTTTCAGGAAGTGGTTACTCCCCGAACCCCGCTACATATATATAACTAACTATGCTAGTAAAGAAAAACGCATACATTAGATATAAAAGATTTAACTTAAATATATACATAAGAACTACGAGTCAGCTAAGAACGGAGGTCAGTAAGCTGCCTCCCTGATCAATACGACCACAAAAGGCGTCACTGGAAAGGACGCGAAGTGCGCTAGGTCAGCAGGGTCATATATCCAGTACCATAGCGGTCGCCATGCCAGGGTGCGGCAAGAAGGAACTGAAGGGCGGCTGGGTCGGCAGGGGTATATATCCGGCACCATAGCGGTGCCACTCCAGGGGGCGCCGTGCCGACCCACCGAGTGTTGCTAGGGTAAAAATCTTCTGACGAACGTGCACGCGGCGCACACACACCTAACTGGAATGGATATGAGCAACACATCTCGAAGAACAACAGTTACAAAGGTGAGTAACCGTCTTTTCTGTCTTGCACAATATTTTATAATTCTGATGATACTGAAAGGCATGATCTTAGGTGCCAGCCCTCTGCATTTTGGTGAGTCAAGCCCACAGTTTCAACCAGAAGAGTTAATTCTCTTAGAAAACATATTTTTGGCTATTGAAACATTGTCAGTCCTGTTGGTGGACATGTTTGTAACAGGTACTTTGAAATTTTTACTGTCTGAAAATTGGATATTACAAACATGTCCATTAACTTTCAATGGAATTTAGGTTCTTAAATTACTTACGTGCTTTTGAAAATTTTATCTAGAGTCAATATTGCAAATCTTATTCAATACAAGCTTTTAGGGATCTATAAATTGAACATCAAATCCTTCCAGGTTAGTAGATTGACTCTCACTTCTCTAGATTGCCCTTTCCTTTATCATGGTCCCTCTTTGTTAACACTGAAGAATGATCTTATAAAAGTATTGTAGGAAGTCATTATTAATCAGCTCCTGTGATTTTCTGTAACTGTTCATTTGCATTAACAAATTTATGCGTGACAGTAGTCAGTGAGCGGAAGTTAGTGTAGATAAAAGAATAGATATATGCAAATATAAATACTTTATACAGTCCTATATTTTAAGGCCAAAAGGGATCATTATGATGATCTAGTGTGACTTCCTGCATAACACAGGCTATAGAACAGGAGTGGGCAAACTACGGCCCAGTGGCCGCATCCAGCCCTTCAGATGTTTTAATTCAGCCCTCGAGCTCTCGCTGGGGAGTGGAGTCCGGTGCTTGCCCTGCTCTGGCACTCCAGCCAGAGAGCGGGGTAAGGGGCTTGCCCCACTCTGCATGGCTCCCAGAAGCTGCTGCATGTCCCCTCTCTGGCTCCTATGTGTACGGGCAGCCAGGGGGCTTCGCATCCTGCCCCCGCCCCAAGTGCCTGCAGACAGAGCAGCGTGCAGAGCCACCTGGCTGTTCCTCCATGTAGGAGCTGGAGTGGGGACATGCCGCTGCTTCTGGGAGCTGCTTGAGGTAATGCCTCCCAGAGCCTGCACCTGTGGCCCCCTCCCATGCCCCAACACCCTGCCCCAGCCCTGATTCCCCATCCCATCCTCCAAACACCTTGGTCCTAGCCTGGAGCTCACACTCCCAGCTGGAGCCATCACTCCCTCACCCCCGCACCCCAACCCCCTGTCCCAGCCCGGTGCCCCTCCTGCACCCTGAACTCCTCATGTCTGGCCCCGCCCTAGAGCTCGCACCCCCAGCGGAGCCCACACCCCAACCCACAATTTCGTGAGCATTCCTGGCCCGCCATGCAATTTCCATAACCAGATGTGGCCCTCGGGCCAAAAAGTTTGCCTACCCCTGCTGTAGAACCTCACCCAGTAATTTCTGCCTCAGGCCCATAACTTCTGTTAACAATTATCTTTGAGAATTCCTGGGTGACAGGATAGGCCCCAGAGGACTGGAGAAAGCTATCCCTTTTTAAAGATAGGTCTAAGAGGACCCAAAGACTTCTAGACCTGTTGGTCTGTCTTCAGTACCTGGAAGAATACTGGAACAAATATTAAGCAATCTGTTTGTAGGCACCGATAGGATGATAGGGTTATAAGGAATAGTGAGCATGGATTTGTCAAGAACAAACATGACAAACCAACTTGATTTTCTTCATTCACAGAGTTAATGGCCTAATGTTTGGAGCAAAGCAGGAGACTTGGGATATCTTGATTTGATTTTTTTTTTTTTAAGTAAGCTTTTTGACACAGTCCCTTTGGGGATGTAAATATCGTGTTAAAAGTTAACCATTTAAACTATCAAAATTATATTATTTAACCGGTTAACTAAAGTTGCTCCAGCTGGTTGGGGCTGGGGCCAGCGGGCCAGCTAGGGTCACTCTCGGCCAGGGCTGGGGTCCCTCCAGCTGATGGGGGAGTGGTTAACAGTTAAGGCTGGTTAACCTTTTACATCCCTAAGTCCCATAAAATATTCTGATAAGCAAACTAGGGAAATGTGCTCTAGATGAAATTATGAGAAAGTGGGTGCAAAAATGGTTGAAAGATCATACTCAGAGTAGTTATCAGTGATTCTCTCTATCTGGAAAGGCATATCTAGTGGGGTCCTGCAGGGTCAGGCCTATGTATGGTAGTATTCAATGTTGTCATTAATGACTTGGATAATGAGTGGAAAGTGTACTTATAGAATTTGCAGATGGCACCATACTGGGAGGGTAGCAAGCACTTTGGAAGACAGGATTAGAATTCTAAGCAACATTGACAAATTAGAGAGTTGATCTGGAATCAACAAGATGAAATGAAAGACGAAGACAAGTTCGAAGTACTTCACTTAAGGAGGAGGAACCAAATGTACAACCACACAGTGGGGAAGAACTGGCCAGGTGATAGTACTGCTGAAAAGGACCTAAGGATTCTAGTGGATCACAGATTGAATATGGGTCAACAATGTCATGCAGTTGTGAAAAAGGCTAATATTCTGGGACAAATTAATAGAAATATATGTAAGACATGGGAGGTAACTGTTCTGTTCTACTTGTCATTGGTGAGGCCTCAGCTGGAGTACTGTGTCCAATTCTGGGTGCCATGCTGTAGGAAATAGGTGGACAAATTGGAGAGTCCAGAGGACACCAACAAAATTGACAAAGGTTTAGAAAACCTGACTTCTGAGGGAAAATTTAAAAAAAACCTGGACATGTTTAGTCTTGAGAAAAGAAGATGAAGGCAGCACCTGATAAGTCTTCAAATATGTTAAGGGATCTTATAAAGAGGATTGCGATCAGTTGTTCTCCATGTCTGCTGAGGGAAGGACAAGAAGGGCTTAATCTGCAGCAAGGGAGATTTAGGTTAGATATTTGGGAAATTTTTCTAATTGTAAGTGTAATTAAACTCGGGAACAGGCTTCCAAGGGACATTATGGAATCTTCATCATTGGAGGTTTTTGGAGAACAGTTTTGACCTGTCATGGATGGCTTCAGTTTTCTTGGTCTTGCCTCAGCACATGGGGCTGGACTTGATGACCTCTCAAGGTCCCGTTCAGCCCTACACCTGTATGATTCTATTGGAGCTAGAATATATTATTTAGAAAATATCCGATGTTGATTTAAAGCTTTCAGGGGATGGAGAATCCATCACAGCCATAGGCAAGTGGTTCCAGTGTGTACTGTTAAAAAAAATTGTCCATTAGTTTTAGTCTGAATTTGTCTAGTTTCAGCTTCCAATCATTGGATCTCATTATTTCTTTTTCTGCTAGATTAAAAAGCCATCTGTTATCAGAAATCTATTTCCCCATTTAGGTATTTGTAGATTGTGATCAAGTCATCTCTTAACACTCTCTTGGATAAACTAAATGGACTGAGCTTCTTAAGTCTGTCACCAAAAGGCAGGTTTTCCAGTAATCAAATCATTCTTGTTGCTCTTCTCTGAACCCTCTTCCATATTTCAATGCTGTGTATAGACGGAATACCATCTTTCTACCCTTACTTGATATTCCACTGCTTATGCATCCAAGAATTGGGTTGGTCCTTTTAGCTACAGCATCACACTGGAAGTTCATGTTCAGTTGGTTATCAGCAATTACTCCTAGGTCCTTTTCAGTGTCGCTGCATTCCAGGATACAGTCCGTGATCCACATTTTTGTTCCTAGATGTATGACCTTGCAGTATTAAAATACATGTCATTCAAAAAAGCCCACCTTACCAAGGATCCAGATCTGTCTCTCTAACTGACCTGTCCCCATTATTATTACCACTCGAGTGATTTTTGTGTCGTCTGGAAATTTGTATCAGCAATGATTTTCTTTTAGATAATTGAAAAAAGTTATTGAATGGCACTGGGACAAAAACAGATCCTTCAAGAGCCAACTAGAAACACCCCATTGGATAACAACAGGTGATTTTCCATTGGCAGCTTTTGAGACCAATTTTTAAGCAATTTTTAATCCATTTCATATGGCCATGTTGATCAATATTTTGAATGTGTTACTTTAAAAAAAGGCATGGCACTTTTTTTTTGATGAATCCCAGTTTGGTTAAAAATATGGAGCCTGATCCGGTTCTCATTGAAGTCACAGAGTTTTATCACTAACTTTAGTGCGAGCAGGAATTAGACCAATGTTTCCTTTAAAAAAAAAAAAAAAAAAATCTGTGTGGCTGTGTGAAGTATATTTTGCAGTTTCATGTTCCAAAGGACAACTGGTAGGAAAAAGAAACTAGAACAAATAAATACAGCATTATGGTAATACTAACAACACAAAGTTGTTTTATGTCTCCCTGAAGGCCATTTATGGCCAGTTGAAATCAGGAGCAGCTCCACTAAACAGTTCAGATGGATCTACATTATTCAAGGACAAGAGAGGCTTCTCTGACAGATGGCTGCAGCACTTTACTGAGTTATTCAACAATCTTTTGCATATGTGGGTTGATACTAGATGGAAAGTAACCCAGCAACCCATATATGAAGAAATATCCCAGTAATCTACCGTTCAAGAAGTGCAAAAAGCTATCAAAAAAGTGATGTCAGGTAAATCACCAGGCAAAGACAGCATACAATAAACTTGCAGGACCCAAAATTGTCAACAATCTGTACAAAATTAAAGATATCTGGGAAACTAAGAAAAGTCCTCAGGATTTCAAAGGTGCACTATACAAGAATAAAGGTATGAAATCTGACTGTGGCAACTACAGGGGTATCTCCCTGCTATCCGCAGGTGGTAAAATCCTTGCTTGTATTTTACTTTTCTTGTAGAAACCGTAGCAGAGAAACTTCTGCATGTTACCCAATGTGGCTTTAAATCAGGTCAGAGATTTTCGTTGAGAGAAAGATTCAGGAAAAATGCATTGAACAAAACGTGGAACTATGTGCTGAATCCTTGATCTAAAAAATAGTATTGACACTGAGCAAAATGGCCTCTGGAAAACTTTAGGACAGTTTGGCTGCCCCACCAGATTCGTTAACAACATACCTTAACTCTATGAAGACATGACTGGTCAAGTGCTCTCAGATGGCACTGCTCTCTAAATCATTTCTCATATATAATGGGGTGAAACAAGGCTGTGTGCTGGCACTGATCCTCATTGGTCTTTTCTTTGCAGCCATTTTTAAGTGCGCAACCGATAACATTCAGAAGAACATCTACATAAAGTTAAAACAGTTTGGACTCCCCATCAGCCTGGAAAAAGTGGAAGTCCTTTTTCAACTAGTCCTATCAACCACTACCACCACCCAAACATCACTGTCTATGATACAAAGCTAAACAATGTTAATCACTTTATATACCCTGGCAGTACCATCTCAAGGGGCAGTTTCCTGGATCAAAATATATCAAACAGAATATAAAAGGCAAGCCAGGTTTTTTGGAAGAGTTCACCATAGGATACTCAACTGGCAAACCATCAAACTGTCAACAAAACTCACAATGTAAGTGCAGCAACAGTAGCCTACCCTTTATACAGATGTGAAACATAGACAGTTCACTGCAAACACATGAAGCAACTTGAAAACTTTCACATGTTGCTGTTGTCACTATATTCTAAAGCTCTGCTGGGAAGACAAAATGATAAATATTAACGTATTTGAAAGGAACAGAAACAACCAGTATTGAGGCAGTGATTATCAAATTTCAGCATAGATGGACAGGTCATTTTATCAGAATGGATGGTGATAGACTCCCCCCAAAAATCCTCTATGGTGAGCTGAAACTCAGAAAGTGCAGGAAGGGCAATCAGCATAAACTCTTTAAAAGACACCCTTAAGCAGAGTCCTAACTCATCCAACATAAATATTGACGACTTCAAAGACACAGCCAAGGACAGACGTGAATGGAGAGCAACTATCAATAAACACTGCAGACACTGAAGCCTTGTCTACACGGCAGAAGTAAATCGAAGTTATCTAAATCGAATTTATAAAACCGAATTTATAAATTCGAATTAGAGCGTCCACACCACGAATCTCAAATCGAAGTTGTGCGTCCATGGCCCATGTCTTACTTCGATTTCAGGAGCAGTGCACTGTGGGTAGCTGTGACACAGCTATCCCATAGTTCCCACTTCCTGGTTTTCAGCCCAGTGCCTGCTGGGACCAAAAACATTGTCCCGGGTGCTGCTGGGTACAGCCTCACGCCCCCCTTTGTGAAAGCAGCAGCCAACCATTCCGCGCCGTTTTTCCTGGGTGAAGAGAGCAAACGCCATAGCACAGCAAGCATGGACCCTGCTGAGACCATGGACCCTGCTGAGACCATGGACCCTGATGAGACCAGTAATGCAATCGTGCAAGTTTTAAACAGCTCGCGCACTCTCGTGCTGTCTATGCTGAGCCATGACCTGAAAATTCAGGAGGAGAGGGGGAGGAGGAGGTGGAGGAGGAGGGACAGGAGGAGGACTTGGAGTTTGAGGAGGCAGCTGCGCACCGACAGGAGCGATGTTAATGATGGTGATGATGACGACATAGAGAGTGATCTCTCCCTAACCGCAGGACCCAGCATTTTGGAGCTACTGCTGGTAATGGGTCAGCTTCTGCCCATTGAACGCCGATTTTGGGCACGGGAAACAAGCACAGACTGGTGGGACCGCATAGTTTTGCAGGTGTGGGACGATTCCCAGTGGCTGCATAACTTTCGCATGCGTAAGAGCACTTTCTTTGAACTTTGTGACTTGCTTTCCCCTGCCCTGAAACGCCATAATACTGACATGAGAGCAGCTCTCACTGTGGAGAAGCGAGTGGCAATAGCCCTCTGGAAGCTTGCAACACTAGACAGCTACCGGTCAGTCGCGAATCAATTTGGAGTGGGAAAATCTACCGTGGGGGCTGCTGTGATGCAAGTAGCCAAAGCAATCGTTAGGCTGCTGCTACGAAAGTTTGTGACTCTGGGAAACGTGCAGGTCATAGTGGATGGCTTTGCTGCAATGGGATTCCCTAACTGTGGAGGGGCCATAGATGGAACCCATATCCCTATCTTGGCCCCAGAGCACCAGGGCGCCGAGTACGTGAACCGCAAGGGGTACTTTTCCATGGTGCTGCAAGCACTGGTGGATCACAAGGGACGTTTCACCAGCATCCACGTGGGATGGCCAGGAAGGGTTCATGACGCGCGCGTCTTCAGAAACAGTACTCTCTTTAAACGGCTGCATCAAGGAAATTACTTCCCAGACCAGAAAATAACAGTGGGCGATGTTGAGATGCCTGTCGTTATCCTGGGTGACCCAGCCTACCCCTTGATGCCATGGCTCATGAAGCCATACACAGGCAGCCTGGACAGTGGTCAGGAGCTGTTCAACTACAGGCTGAGCAAGTGCAGGATGGTGGTAGAGTGTGCATTTGGGCGTTTAAAGGGGCGCTTTCGATCATTACTCACTCGCTCAGACCTCAGCCCAAAGACTGTCCCCTTAGCTATTGCTGCTTGCTGTGTGCTCCACAATCTCTGTGAGAGTAAGGGGGATACCTTTATGGCGGGGTGGGAGGCTGAGGCTAATCGCCTGGCCGCTGACTACGAGCAGCCAGACACCAGGGCGATTAGAAGAGCACACCAGGAGGCGGTGCGCATCAGAGAAGCCCTGAAAATGTGTTTTGTCGCGGGCCAGGGTATGGTGTGATTGCAGTGCTTCTTTGCCCTTGATGAACACTCCCGCCTCTATTGACTCCCTGTAAGCAACCCACCGTCCCCCTTTACTTACAGCTTGCTGCAGGACTTTCAAAATCAACCCCCCACCCTTTCATTACATGTGGCTGAAGGAAAGAAAGCCAGTATGTTTTAAAAATCATTTAATCTTTATTAAAACTCATTTGTTATTGCTTTAAAAACATGCGTTCATTTTTAAAGGATCATTCCCTGTAATAAAAGCACCCTCCCCCCTTTGGATGTATGTCTGATTAGAAAGGAACTATATTCAGAGGCACAGATTTATCTAGGTATCCCTGAAAGCTGTGCTTTGGGAGGAGGATCACAGGTAAGGAAAAGCCCATGAAATACATTTCAGCTTCATTACAGCCTTTTGGTTGGGCTCTCCATGGGGGTGGAGTGTGCTGGTGCAGGAAGCCTTCCCCCACGCGTTCTAACACGTCTGCGTGAGGGAGATATGGAACCTGGGGAGCTTGGAGGGTGATTAAACATGGACTGCAGTGGCACTCTGTAACCCCGCTGCTGTTCCTGAACAATCAACATGCGTCTGAGGATATCAGTGTGATCACGCAGCAGCTCCAGCGTTCCATCACGCCAGCGCCTATCTTCCTCCCTGCACCTCTGATCTTCCTGCCTGTCTTCCTTGCGCCACCTCTCTTCTACCTGCCGGTCTTCCTCTCGCCACCTCTCATCTCGAGCGTCTCTCCTGTCCTCCCGGTCACTGGCATCTTTCTTGTATTTTGCTATCAGTTCCTTCAAATCACTATGATGAGCTGTGTTACTGTGGCTGACTTCCATGACTTCGGAAAACATTTCGTCTCTCGTTCTCTTTTTCCTCTGTCTCTTGGGTAGCCTGGCAGATGGGGTAGTGAGTAAAGAACACTGCACAGCTGTATGGTGGAGGTAAGAGAGAGAAGTATGTAAAAAGATACATTTCTTAGAACAATGATTCCACTCACTCACACAGCACAAAACTATGCACCTTACGCAGGACATGTGATTTCACTGCAAGGTCACATTTTTCATCTTTTAATACTGGGAGACTCTGTCCCTGGGCTCAGAGCACAGTACAGATGCAGCTTGCTGGTACTACCATTATAAATTTGCTTCCAAGCAGCCATGGTAAGTCTTTATGTTGTCTCACCCCTTCCTGCTAAAGCATCATCGCAGCACAAGTCCCCTCCCCCCAGCTACATCGAGTGGCATTACAGGAGCATAATGGCCATGTTTTCTCTCCTAATGACAAAGCAATTACTTATTTAAACCAGGTCACAATGAACGACAGAACTCTGGTGAGAGTTACAGCACAAGAGGCAGAGTGAATGTTTCATGCCTGTGATCAGAGTCCTGGCGCTTATGCATCTATGCTTTGTGAAGCAATGATTCCAAATTCAGGCATGCATGCCTGGAGGGGCAAAGCATCTTTCATTGGAGGACCGGCTAAGGCAGCATTGCCCCAAAATTTACTGAAAAGGCACTTTGATTTCCTGCAATATCAATTCATGGAGATTTCTTGGGAGGATTTTCATTGCATCCCCAGACATGTTAAGGAACTTTTCATGTAACTGTAATGGCTAAAAAGAAATGACAACGCATGCTTAAAAATTGATAATTAAAAAACGCTAGTTTTTAAATATGACTGATTTAAACATTTACTCACCGCTGGTCCCTTCCATGGCTTCACTTTCTGTGATAGTGGCTTGATTAGCCTGCTGCAAGGTTAAATCTTGGGTCAGAAACAACTCCTGGCTGCTGTTGGTAATTGAGAGCTGTGTGGTATCAGCAATGTCTCCCTCATGTCCCTCTTCCTGATCTTCCCCCTCTGCAGAATCCTCAGCCACAGTTGAAACTGAAATCAGGTCATCTGAATCCACGATTAAGGATGGGCGACTGGTAGCCAAGCCCCCAAAAATTGCATGTAGCTCTGCATAGAACCTGCATGTTTTAGGAGCAACTCCAGATCTCCCGTTTCCCTCTCTGGTTTTCTGGTATGCTTGTCTCAGTTCTTTCACTTTAATCCTGCATTGGAAAGAGTCCCTGCTGTATCCTTTTGCAATCATAGACTTTGAAATTCTTTCAAATACTTTCTCATTCCGTTTTGACGAACGGAGTTCTGTTAGCACTGAATCCTCACCCCAGATAGCAATGAGATCCAAAAGCTCTTCTGTGGTCCATGCTGGAGCTCTTTTTCTATTCTCAGGAGACTGCATTTTTAAAGGTGCAGCGTGATTAAGTGCTGCTCAGAGCCCCACGGTGGACAAACAGGAAACTGATTCAAACCTCCACGGGTCTTTTCCTGTTTACCTGGCCAGTGCATAGGAGTTTTGAGTGCTGTCCAGAGTGGTCAGTGGTGATCTGTGGGATAGCTCCTGGAGGCCATTAACTTCGATTTCCGTCCACACTGCACTAAATTCGAATTAGTAAATTCGATTTTAGGGTTACTCCTGTGGTTTAGTAGGAGTACTAAAATCGATTTAAATAGCCCTTTAATTCGAATTAGAGGGCTGCGTCATGTGGATGGGTGCTCCATAAATTCGAATTAAAGCCGTTTAATTCGAATTTAAGGCCTCGTGTAGACATGGCCTGAGAGTAAGACAGACATGAAATACTGATGGGGGTGGGGGGGGCGACAGTCATGCCAAATCTTCAGTGGGAGCCTACAAATTCCTATGTCATCTGTTCGCGATCTTGCTCCTCGCAGATCAGCCACAAGAAAACACATGAGATGTTGAGATGTCATCACTGGGTACAATAGACAGCAATACTATTCTGCAGCAATGCTTTAAGTGGACAGAGTGCTTAGTGGAGTCTTTTATATATAATATGTTTAAAAAAAATGGAGTCAAACATTCATCAAAAGACTGCTGAGCCAGTTTAAAGAAAAAACACAAGACCATTAGTTCCTGTTTTAAGAAGAAAGTAAGGATTTGCTAACTGGCACTCAGTTCTTTCTGTAAATATGAGGAATTCTACATAGATATCAAAAGCCGAGAAGATCTGTAATGAACATTGTAATGGAATGGAAATTGTCCAAAACAGCACTCACTAGAAACATCAGAGAACTAGTTTCAGAGACTGAGCCTGTATGTCAACTCAGAATTGCACTTAAATATGGTCAAATGTATGTTTCTGGATACCACAAAGGTGAGCCAAGGTGGCAGTCAGTTTTCGGTATTTATCCTTTGTAACACCGTATCTCGGGTTATTTGTGTGTATTTAGGAGGACATTTTTTCGGAGGCCCAAAGTGGAGTCAGGTTTCTAGCTCCCATTGGCTTTCTATAGGATTTGGGTGTTTAACTGCCCTTTGTGCCTTTGAAAATTTCCTCCTCTGTTTTTGTATGAGTTACTTGGGTGTAGGAGATCCTACGATACAGTAGGGAAAGGGGATCCACTAAAGCTCTTCTCCTTCTGGTGGAAGAAATCAGTACATGCTTCAGTTCTTACAGTGAAAGTCATTCCAGCAAATGATCAGAAATTAGCCTGCCTTGCTCACCAAAAATATTTCCCTCCTTTTGCTAGTAATAAGGGCAGGTTTATTTGATCAAAAACAATTTCTGCAGATTGGCGCGGAGGGGAGAGAAGACGACGACTCAGGCTTTATAGTAAGACCCAACTCCAAATAAAAACAAAACTTTCTTTCTTGCAATTTTTCCATCCCATTCTGTGGACCTGCCTTTTTCAGTTTTTAGTTCCCAGACACCGTGATGTGCTAAAGTTGTTTCCCAAATGTCCATCCAGCTGGGTAGCCATCCAGAACAGTTGAACTAAAGTACTGGTCCCATTACCCTTAGTAGTCTCTGTAGTAAAGTGCACTTCAGTAGCAAAGAACTTGTTGCAGTTCCCCCTTGCTTCTAAGTATTAGACTCAGTAAGTATTAGTTTCTATTTTTACACAAGCAATACATTAAACATACTTCTGTTATCTTTTCTGCTCCACTACTTCTAATTAGGAGGCCTGTACATTGACCTGCAATGAACACAAATGTTAAATTGGGGCTAATGGGAAATGAGTCTGGACTTGAGTTATAGCGATCATAAAATGTGATGAGATCTGGCACTTGGTTTAATAATGCCAAAGAGTTGTGTATCCTGTAATCTAATGACTTTGTATCGTACTGTGTTGCATAAGGCACTAACATTTTATGTAGACTTAAAAGAAAAAAAGTTTAGTTGTAACATTAGAGGGACAGGCACACAGTTTATGGCTATTTGTTAAGGTAACAACAAAACTGAGCACGCATTTTGTAACTTGTGCATTGCTATGAGATTTCAAGTTCGAGTCATTTTTCATTGTCTTAAATGTGTATCTCTATAACTTGTGAAATTACAATGTTCAAGTGTCCCGTACCGGCACATGACCTTGATTTTTATTAATTTGCTACAAACATTTATGATATTGCTTAAGACTAACATAGGTTGTTCTGTTGATACTCTGCTTCTTTTGAGGTCTGTATATAGCAAGTTCCAGGTAAAAGTTAAATGAATAAGTAAAAGGATATGTTATACTTTAATGTTATAAGAATAAGTATTAAATTTGTTGTTCTCACTAATTGTTGCATTCACCCATGGAAGCATTGTGCCTTGCAGCCTTATGACTTGACTTCATTGAAGATCTGTTATATATAGCATATGTTATGTGGACCTTTGGAGATATGCCTTGGCAATGGAACATCCCATCAAAATACTGGTAGCTTCCTTAGAAACTGTTGGTATGCAAGGGTAGGGGAGTGAGGAATATGATCCCAGATGCCAGAAAGATTGCAGATTTAGTTCTCTCTCTCAGATTACACAAACACATGGAAGGCAATTGAATTTTCTGCCCTTAGTAAGTCATCTCCTGAGTATGTTCAGTGTCAGAGAGCCTTTCAGGCAGGGGAGAAACCTGCATAAAGGACAACATAAAGTATGATAGGTACTTTCTGTGTTTTTAAGGTAAACGTTCATGGATTAAATCTGTCATAAAACCAAAAAGATCAATTGCATCTCTTTGGGATTCCTAGTACTCATAAACTCCTTTTCTCTTGTTCTCCAAGATTTTCTACCTGGTTTTGCAAGGATATTGGTTTTCAGGAGATAGTGAATTAGCTAACTCTTAGACATTTTTACTTCTCTGCTTGTTCTAGCAGCCGTTGCTCTGTTCTGTTCCTTTGACTGTTGTTCAACATGATGGGCCTGATCCAAAGCCCATCAAAGTCAGCGGATTCCCATCCATTTAAATAGAGTTTGGATCAAGCCTATTGTTCTCCACTTTTTTTTTATGGCTAGTCAATACTATGTGAATTCTCCAATTTATCCATCTTATTGTGGAGCTCTTTAATCACATCAAGTAAAGATGTCTTGGGTTTCCCACCCCCTTATATTATGAATCCCATTGACCAAGAAGTAGGAAATGGAGGAGTACATGTCATATTATGGGCTGTAGTTTGCAAAATAAACCACAATCAATTTTCTTCTTTTTGCTTCAGGAATATTCCGCCCCCCCCCCTCAATTTTTAGTCTGCATGTTCTTCCATCATTTCAGCTGATAAACAGCATTATCAGGAAGTGATAGAAGCAAGCAAGGGTTTGATTTCTACCAAATCCGGGGGGAATTTTTTTTTTTAATTGTAATATACAATAGATATCACAATGATAGATCTAAGGAATGTGTACACAAAAATGTATTGTGTCCATCATTGTGATACCTTTAATTGTGTGTGTGTGAGAGAGAGTGATATCTATATATAAACATTGATGTCTAGTGAAAATCTAGTAATAGGAACCGGTGGGGTTTTTGTTTTTTCTGGCAGCTATAACAAGTGGCCACATGATTCAGTGGAATTAAGACGGGAGCTCTTTCAGGAACTGTGAGATTTTACAGGCTGTTAATACAGGTGAGGGCTATTAGCTGGTAAACATTAGCACGGGGTTCTCTGCATTTTGTGAGAGTGATTGGAGCCTAGCTTTCTAGGCCTGAGTTTCAAAAGAGCAGAGCTCCCCACAGCTCCCAGCCTTCAGCTAGAGTTGAAGGTGATTAGCACCTCTGAAAACCAATCCCTACTGTTTTCTCCCACTGGTGATAAGCTTTGTTTCCAGTATACGTGTTCTATATTTTTACATCGGCTCTGCGTGGTCAGACATATTTCCTTCTTAGATGCTTGCTGAACATTATCCTTACAGTATTTTCAAGAATATTTATTATAAGTAAGCGAGCACAGGGCTATGATTGTATTATATATGGTTTAATAGAATGCTGAATGCTGTCTTTACATAAAAGCCATAAGCCATGCATAAGAAGTGGTTTTTTACCCACAAAAGTTTATTCCCAAATAAAACCGTTAATCTTTAAGGTGCTACCAGACTGCATGTTTTTGTGGATACAGACTAACACAGCTACCCCTCTGATCATAATGGTCACTTCTGACCTTAAGTATCACCTCATCTGAACTCCTGCATAACATAGACCGGTGATTCTTGCATCAAGCCCACGTCCTAAATTGATTTAAAGACTTCAAGTGATGGAGACTCAGATACAGCCTTAGATTAGTTGTTCCAATTATTGACTAGTGTCTACTATTAAAATTTTGCACCTTGCTTCTAGTCTCAATTTCTCTGGCTTTGACTTCTGGCCTTCGGATTTCATTGTGCCTCTGTCTCCTTCCCTCTACTATCAGATATCGTCTTCCTGTTTAAGTATTTACAAACCATGATCAAGTCCCCTCTTAACCTTCTCTTGGGCAAGCTAAATAGATTGAGCTTCATAACCCTTGCTTGTATCGATCTAGCTTAAATGTGTGTACAGTAGAGGTTTGCCCTAGTTTAACTAGCCCAATATAGTTTAAACTGGTGTACTTTTCTAGTATAGACAAGGACTTACAGGTCCAATCTTGGATTAGGCAGATGAGATTCTTATTTGGGTGTAAAATCATCTTGAGTAGCCCTCCGGAAGCTCCTTAGTTCTTCAAGTTTCAGAGTAGCAGCCATGTTAGTCTGTATCCGCAGAAAGAACAGGAGTACTTGTGGCACCTTAGAGACTAACAAATTTATTTGAGCATAAGCTTTCATGGGCTACAGCCCACTTCTTCGGATGCATAGAATGGAACATACAGCAAGAAGATAGTTATACATACAGAGAACATGAAAGGGAATTAAGCCATACCAACGTAAGAGTCCAATCAATTGAGATGAGCATCAGCAGGAGAAAAATTTTTTTTTGATGATAAAAGAGATGACCCACAGAGGCTGAGGATACTTAACATGGGGAAATAGATTCATTAGTGTAATGGCCGCAACAGTCCCCAGTCTCTGTTCAACCTGAAGTTAATGATCTAATTTGCTATAATTGTGCTTCAGCAGTCTTCTGCTTTAAGTCTGTTTTTAGAAGTGCGTTTTTTTGTTGGAATTGCACCTCAAGTCATGTCCGGTGGTTAAAGAGGGTGAGTTCTGCCCCTGGTTGTTTTTTTTAATTGTTATGATCCTGATGTCGATATTGTGGTCCATTTTTCTTTGATGTAGAGACTGTGGGTTTGGCCAATGTACATGGCAGAGGGGCATTGCTGGCACATGATGGCATATATCACGTTGGTAGATGTGCAGGTGAACGAGCCCCTGATGATGTGGCTGATGTGATTAGGTCCTATGATGGTGTCACTTGAATAGATATGTGGACAAAGTTGGCATCGGGCTTTGTTGCAAGGATAGGTTCCTGGGTTAGTGTTTGTTGTATGGTGTGTGGTTGCTGGTGAGTATTTGCTTCAGGTTGGGGGCTGTCTGTAAGCGAGGACTGGTCTGTCTCCCAAGATCTGTGAGAGTTCTCCAACCTCTTCCTCACCGGCATGAGGCAAAGATGATAGAGTTCTCCCCTTAATCTGGCTCAGGCATGAAGCAGAACTCACCAGCTGTGCACAGTTTAAACACCACAGGCTCTGATTCACCAGCGTTTCACTCCAGTTTTATGCTGATTTAATGTCATTGAAATTAATGAAGTTACACCAGTGTAAAACTTGTAATGCAGTGGTGCAAAATCAGCCTGAAGTTTTGAAGAAACAATCCAGTTTTAAATGGCCTTGTTTATATATTGTTCTCTGAATGCTATTTACATTTTCCACTAAGTTCTTTAAACATTTAAGGAAAACCAATCAACTACTGAAGTAAAACGTGAGGTAAATTTCAACATAACATAGGCACAACTTATCTTGGAGCCTTGCCAGTTCTATTGAGAAGCTTTTTTTTTTTTTTTAAAGTTATTTGTGTGTGTTCATGATGTGATACTGAAGGTGTACACTTAGATAAAAGCAACTAGATAATCATTATTATTGCCTCATCATTTTGCCCTATGGCTGAGGTGAAGGACATTAATTTTCTTAGTAGCAGGGAAAAAGGTATTAATTTTCTCTGTAATACTGGAGATTTTCGGATGTGAAGGGTTAGTCTTGATGAACCAGTCACAGGTTTTCATACCAATAGTTTTTTTTCATATACTTGCTGGAATAAGAGTGAGTTAATCCAAATTTTGAACTCAAGTACGGATATGAGAAGACAAAAATCAATGAAACTGTTGACTGGTATTAATTACCAAAGTGAAGATACTTGCCTTATTTGTATAAATTTCTATTCAGTGCCTGCTATTATATGGGATCTTGAAGCACTGTTGCAACATTAGCTGTCACTTTACGCTTCTGTCAATTTTGTCTGGATTAATGATAGATCGCTGGCCTTGTTTTTCTAATTAATTTCTTTTATCCATTTATTATTTGCTCATGGGGCTTGATGATCCTTCTGATCATAGCTATCAGAGAGGAATATTTGTTACTTTGAGGATAGCTGTAAAGCAGACATTATTAGGTTTATCAGGCATCACTAGTTTAATACTTTATAAATGTGATATTTTCAAAATACCTGCAAATTTATCTGGAAGAAAATAGTGAGGTGGTAAAATAGTGAGGTGGTAATTGTGCTGTGGGCTTGTTTCTTCCAGAGACTGAGCTATCTGGCCCTGATCCAGGAAAGCACTTAAGTGTGTGCTTATCTTTAAGCACACGAATAGTTTCATTAGTATTAGTCAGAATGCGCAGTGGGACTACTCATACACAGTTAAACATTGGCTTAGAACCAGGAAAAACTCCTAAGCCGGAGTGCTTATCCCGCTTGCGAGTGAGCCCTAAAATTCTGATATTGGGTTATTGCCAGTTAGGTTACATTGCATCCGTTTGATGTGTTTCTAAGGAATTCATGGATAACCTTCTTTCTGTTTATTTGAATTGGCCTCAGTTTCCTATCTAAACCCTCCCAACTGCAGAGCTTTTTGGTGTAAAGTAGATGTGCAATATATATTTGTCAAATAGGTTGTCAGGGTTAGTACTTAGACTGTATGCAGTGGTATAGAGCAGGAACTGAATTTCAGAAAACCTGGGAAAAGATGAGGTGAAATGTGATTGTTTTCTGTGGTAGCCAAGGTTTTAAAAAACAAGGAAAATGAAGAGAGAAGGGGTGGTGACACATTGCACCTTTTCAGATCACATGTGTGCTGCTTAAAAAAACATCATGCGGACAGATGCATTAATTTTCAGCTGATGGTGACTGTAACCTTGATGAATAGGATTTCCTACCTACTATTTTTTTCTGCACATCAGAACAGCAATTTGCAGTGGGTGGCTCGATCCTCTCCCCTCAGATGAGCCAGTTACAGTCCAGATACTTTTCACTTTCTAACCAATTCCTCTGTTCTTCTGCAGCTTCTCTTGTTGCTTTGATGACAATTTTAAATGGCTGATAACTGTGACTAAGATATGAACCACTGAGTTTTTTTTTAACTGGGAATCCTGAAATACAGAGAACTCTCAAATGTTCTGAGGGCTCTCTGCAAAATAACCTACAGCTGTGCCAGACAGCTCTGAATTGGCATAGTGAGACTTGTAGGGCCAGATCCTCAGCTGATGTAAATCAGCATGACTAATTTAAAATCAGTGGAGATACATTGATTTATTTCAGCTGAGGATCTGGGCTATAGACCATCCTAGGAGATTTTTGGGGGTATCAATTCTATCTTATTTGCTGCATTGCTTCTTGGCCTAAGGAAATGGCTGTACTTTCCCTTCCCCATCTCCAATCCCTTATTTTCTGGGATATAACCCTGGTCTGTTCCTCACCCTTTTGTTCTCACAGCTATTTCCTCCCCTCACCTCTCAGCGTTCTCCTCTGTTCCTCTTTTTAACCAGGTTGGTAGGACCCACCATTAAAGCAGCTGCATGAGCTGACCTGTGGTAGTGCTGTCAGATTATCCCTCTCTCCCTTCTCTGGAGGCCAAACTCATTATCTCTTTATTAAGTTCAGTTTCTGCTAATTAAAGATTATTAAAAATGGGAAGTGTATCAGAAAGAGAAATAGCATAGGTGTTGGAACCACAGGTCCTAGGGGTGCGGCAGCACCCCTTGCTTTGAAGTGGTTTCCATCATAAACAGGGTTTACAGTTTTGTTCAATGGCTTTCAGCAACCCCACTATAAAAAGGGATAAGGAGAAAAGAACGAAAAGGTAAAAAGATGGTGACTGTAATCGAGGAGTCAGGTGAGAAGAGATGAAATGTGGGTATTGAAGTGTACAGTTCGGGGGAGAGGGGCGGGTAAAGATGGAGAGTTGTAAATGGAATGCCAGTCTCAGGAGATATTCTCGACTATTCCTTTTAGACAGGTTGGGTAAGGTTCACCATCATCGTTTTTCATGACTAGAAGTATGCCCTAAACCTCATTTCATTTATAATAGAAGAACAAATCCCTCAGGTGGAACTGGGTATGCTTGCTTTGGCAAAGTGTTTATCAGATCCAACAGGCTGCACTATTTCATTGGACCACTTATTCTTGTGTTTAAGTAAAAGCCTAGTTAGTCACATGCATAATTTCACTTTGACCAGATAAATACCTGATCTGTATCAACTTGAATTCAGGTGAGAGAGAGATTAAAAGGCGTACATAAATCTAGGTATAGCATTAATCTTTCAGTATTGAAAAGGTCTGTTCTGAGGGTGTGAAAATCACAATTATACAGACTGGAACAGACAAAAAAATATTTATATAACTGATCTACCTTTTCAATATTTCTCTGGCTTTCTAAATTCTGTTGGAAGGCTTAGTAGTAGGTCTGTATATCTGCTTGCAGGTGTCTTCAGTATGGCAGAGCCTTCTGCCACCTAGTGTTAATTTGTGAATTCTTCTACAGGGTTTCAGCAATTAAATTAATCATCATTATTTATTAATCATATCCTCATAGTGCCCCTAATATGCTAGGTGCTTGCTGTCCATGCATGTTTGAAGATGCAGTTTTTGTCCCAGTAAATAATTACCTCTTTTTGTACTTTTATTAAGGATACAGCTTGCTTCTGCGTAACAACTTTGTTAGCACTTTTCTCGTCCAGATGAAAGTAATGAATAACCCTTAAATCAGCACATGTGAGCCTGGAAGTCTGTGCTCCTGCTGTTTCAGGAAACTGTATTAGAGCCTAAATAACACCAGTGAGAAGGATTTAATTCAACAAAAAACTTTTAAAATATAAGCCTATTTCCTTTAATAGTCTAATTCATTGTCTTTTATAATAGAAGAACAAAGCGAAAAATTCCCTTTTTATTGTTTTTGTCTGGAAATTCCATCATGGAACAATAGACTGGGGACAATAAAACTCAACAAATTATGTACAGATTTCACAACAGCAGCCTCAAACTATGTTACAACTGGAAAACAGGCTTAATGTTATTTTATGTTTAGGCCAAAGACTAATAGCTCCTACCATATGCTGACAGATAGGAGGAGGCTGGTTTTGAGGGTTTGGGTTTCCCCCCCCTCACTTAATTAGAAAAGCTTTTTTAAGACAGCAGATTGACTTTTCTCCTAGCCCTCTGTATGGCGTCTCCTTAACTGCTGTGTGACTTGTGGTCGGTCAAAACTGATCCTCTGCAGGTTGTCATTCTGATGAACTGAGCCAACAAAGCTCACATGACTTCAGCAGATGCTTTTAATTCTTATCCCAATAGTAGTTTCATGGGATAACCCTCCACTCCTGGCTCTTCCCTTCCTTCCCCAGCATTTCCCAGAAGCAAATGCCAGTGCGGCTGGGAGCTGTAAACTTGATCCTCAACACCAGAGTGAAATGCTGACCCGATCAGCAGCATCAGAGACTTAAGAATCAGAGGGTGTAATACATTAGACCATTAGTCAGCTGCCATCCCGTGCTGGCTGTTTTTTCTCACCTCATTTTGACGTAGTCTCCCTCATCTTCTTTAAATAGTCATTCAAACAGCCATCATTTTGGTCTGGATACTTGTGCTTTTCCACCAGTACTGTCTAAAAAAGACCTGCAGTAATAGCTTTTAAAAAGGTTATTCCCAGCTTGCAATTGTTCGTTCAAAATGAGTAGGTTTGCAACCCACTTGCTTGATTGACATAAAAAGCTTGGAATAACTGGCTCCAGAAATTCATTGCAAGTTTTGCTCTCTTTTGGGGGTAACACTAAGCTGAAAATGTCACACAGAGTGAATTGATGCCCAAAATGTGTCACAATGGTGCAATATCCCCCTGATAACACAAAGATATAGGGGTCAAAATTTGAAAGATAGAGTCTTGTTTTTTCCCTTCACTAAGTGATGTGATTCCAATAGTGGCTTTTTTGGAAGCCTCTTCTGTGATTGACAGAAAGTGCTTGCTTCTGGTAGGATAAATTTTCCCTCCTTTTGTCCCCTGTTTTGTCCTCTCTTTTGAGCGTGGTTTTCTTTCCTCTTTTCTTCTCTGTTTATTTCTGACCTCTTCTCTTTCCCCCTTGTAGAGATAAAAATGTGACGTCATTTCGTCATGCAATATCAATGATACAGTCCTCCAGGGAAAAAGAAACCTTGAAAAGTATGCCAGCCAGCGCAGTCTGCCGCTTTGATGGAGCCATTCAGGGTTCTTATTAATGAACCCTGAATAATGAAATCTATGTAGCACTGACATTTTATATACATCTACTTTTTCTTGGGTTTATATCTTTCTGCCCCACTTCTTAGTGCCAAATTGTGGCTTGACCAGCATGATAGGGCAGGGGTGCTAGGTAGGGTTTTGCCCTGGCAACATTCATCAGAGGAAGGGAAGCAAGCTCTGTGGAGCTGCTGTGTACCCCATCCCTCCCACACACACTTGCACAGGTGGGCAGAACCTTTTCTCAACCCCTCAACTTGCAGACCAGCATGGTCTGAGTCAAAATTTCCCTCCGGGGCTGCTTATGGGACAGCACGACGACTCTGGGCTTGTGGCAAAGCAGTGACTGAGCTCTTAGTCTTTTGCCACAAAGCTGCACATCCAAGCAAAAGCTGCTGTAAAAAGAAAAGTCCCCATGTGTTACACGCCACCCTCTTTCCTTGGGTATTCCTGACTTACAGACAGAGCGCTCTGTTCAGAAGACCTAACGACCTTCGTGAGGCTGAGATCTGTGTAATTTACATGTAAGCTGGCTCGATGGAGTCTTTCACATAACTCAGACACAATTCATCAATGTGGGCTTCTCGCTGTGCAGTGGAGGATTTATGATGCACGGTGGGGTGTAAGGAAGTCAAAAAAGGGCAGAGTGAGGAACAGTGGGGAATTGTTATCATAAAGGAATAATTCATGAATACAAAGAGAATTTACTTGAAAGAAGCTGTGTCATATCCCTTTGTCTATGGAGGTGAAGCCTGCTCCCAGACTTGAACTCCAAGAAAATATTCCCTAAAGAGTGAGTGAGGATTAGGTTGTGTTTAAGGTTGGAGTTGCAGTTGAGGGCTCTTACCCTGCAAAATTTGAGTCCATAAAAGTAATCCTCTCACATGTGAATAGTGCCATTTACTGGGAGGGGGTGACGCGAGTCAGGATTACTCACTGGTCTAATGGGTGAACAGTGAAAGTAGCAGTGACATGTGTTCTCTTCTCAATAAATGCCAGCCAGTGAAATTTAGTTATAATGTAAATGATACTTCAGACAAACTGGAAATAAATAAGAACGGGGGGGAACATATAGACACATCTGAGAAAATCACAGTTGCTGGAAAAAATCATTAAGTTTATCAACACCTCAAAGATCCAAATCCACTTATGACTTTCTGTCAATTATTTTAATAGCTCTATCAGTATTACAGAATGTAAGCCACTCTACCAAAAAATCAATTGTATAGTTCATCGAAATTCTGTCCCATCTGCTTGCCAATAGGAGATTGTTCCCTACACTATATTTTTTAATGTTTTGTACAGTTATGTTTAAAAGGGATAGAGGCGAACACTGTTTCTGGCCTGCTTGAATTTATCTGGCCAGCGTGTCAAGTTCAGATTCTGCAGAATGCAAGATTACCTTAAAATAAGTTTCTAGTCTTTATGGTTGTGAAGATAACTTTCCAAACACAACCTGATGTAGAATTGCCTTTTGGTATGTCTACACAGCAATCAGGAAATGCGACTGCAGCATAGGGAGGCATTTACCTAGCTAGCTCAGACAACAATAGCAGTGAAGCTGTGGGCTAGTACATACTCAGGGTTCTGGGTGGGTTTGTACTCAGGCAGCAAGCCTGTGTCACTGCCTGTCACCACCCACATCACTGCAGCTTCACTACTATTTTTAGCGAGTTAGATGAATCAAAGTAGGTATGGCTACATGTGCTACACACCTCCCAGTTGCTGCGTGCATATATACCCTTAAACATAAGCCACAGGTCTCAGATGTGTGAACTCAAGCTTAATGATATATTAAGTTCCATAACTTCAATGTAGGTACACAATTTTGAACCTAATTGCTGCATCCTGTTACTGTATTTGTGCAAGCAAATGACCAAATTACATGCACAAATTGCCAAATAACAGGTAGAAAGAATGATGGCTCAGTAAGTGCCCTGCTAGACTATTTTCCTCACTGAGTGATGCTGAATGCAAAGGTAATTTTAACTAGGGCCATATTCTAGTCTCAGTATGTGTGCATACTTCCCGTTGTTCCCAGTGGAAGATCGCCTTATGAACTGAGGGGCAAATATGGCCCTAATTTTGCAGTCCCAGTCCACGGACAATAGTACAAAATGGAATTTGACCCTTTGTACAGAATCAGTTTAATGCAGATCTTTATTTAGTTCCTTTACCTAATGTAAGTTGATAATTGGCCATAGTTTATGGTTATGAAATAAAATTTGAATAATTACTTGACTATGCCCAAATTCTTCTAGTAGTTCTTTGTAGTCCTAAACTTAGTGCCTAATAGGGAACTGAAATTTAGTCTCGTTTTGGGGAGCGGTGTTGTCTTTATACTAAGAATAACTAAAATTTAAAAACAAGGTAAATCTATGCCAAAAAGTCTCCATAATTCTGTGTAAAAGAGCAAACTACTCAGTTATTTAAAATGATGATCTAATGGCCCCTGACTTTAAAAATCTATGAATCTATGGAATTATAGCTGAGAAGTAGCCCTCATGTTCAATGACATTCTTTTTCAGGGTCAATTACAAGTGAAGTCTGATTTAGTCATAGAGTAAATGTAGCTGCAGTTCTGCAGTCCTCTAAAGTGTAATCTATACTAGTCATGCAGAGTGAGTGTTTTGCTGGATTCCAGCTATTACTGCAGTGTCCTTGCTAGGCAGCAAAGCTGCTCAAGGATGTTAAAATGCTTACTTGCAGTTGTTTCTGGAGTTTCTGCGATGGATGATTGATTTGCTATATCTGGAGGTTCAGACCTGGAAATCTGAGTGAGGCAGAATGTGATCACTGTTTTGGTGAAGCAGCGTGTTGAGAGGACAGACAGCTGGCTGTTGACCTCAGGAAAATGACAAATGGTGGACCAGGTGCCCTGATCATCAGAGAATGCCTGTAAAACCTCCATTTCCACAGGCACCATAGACAAAATTAACTTGCACTAAAGGAAGGCTTCCTTTTAGAAAGAAACATTAACCTATTTTACCAGTTAAATGTCCAGGGAAATTAATTCCAGTTTGCATTTTTGAAGGCTTTCAAATAACAAACACCCCTTCATGCTTTATTATCGTGTTTTAAAAAAAATCTTCCTCCAAGAGGTCTCATTGCTACATATTAGACAGTCAGCATGTGGAATATAAAATGTGATATCACTATAGCAATCTAAGATGCCAGGGTCTGCTCTAGAAACAAGAAAAAAAAAATTATACGGTATAACCTAGGCTAGTTCTTAGCTGGGTGTATTTAAGTCCATTTTAAACCAACTTACTAAAGAAAAGAAAAAAATGCCTTAGCATTTAAAGAAGACTGAAGAAGAGCTCTGTATAGCTTGAAAGCTTGTCTTTTTCATCAACAGAAGTTGGTCCAATAAAAGATATTACCTCACCGATCTTGTGTCTCAGACATTTGGAGAATAATAGGAGAAGCCAGCATACAATTCACTTAAGATAGCCTTCCATTATGAAGTATGAGCATGAGAGCAAAAATAAATAAATCAGGAAGCATATAGTTTTCCAACATGCAAGACTTGATTATAGGTTCTGTTTTCCATTTCCCATTTTTATTTTAAAATTTACAGTCACTTTATAAAACAATGAGAACTTTCAGATAACCGCTGAGCCACATTCTCAGCATAGCTACATGGAAATCAATGGAGTTGTACCAATTTATACCAGCTAAGAATCTGGCCTATATTTTTTTAAAATTTGATTTGTTGCAATTACAATGCATACTTATAGATATGCTCGTTTTTCTAAAGAATGTGTATATTAACTCTGTCATTGCTTGATTTTTTTTTTTTTAACAAAGCTTTTACAAGTGCTTTCAGGATTTTTTGCATTAGCAAAAATCATTTAAATCTTACCTTGAATTCTGGAAGTGGGTTCTTACTTATGCTTGCATTCATGTTTTTTGTTTAAAAATGAGTGCTAGCCTTTCTGTGTGGTGCTGTCCAGTCAAATTTTAATATATCCTCATTAAATGTTGCATTTAATTATTTTCCATGTTAATGTGCAGACACGCATGGAAAATTTCATGCTCGTGTGAGGCCTGGAGTATGAATTTCAAAAGTATTCTCTGCGTACATGTATGAGTTACGGTCAGCTAGAACACTGTAGCTTGCATGATTCCTTATTGGAAGAAGTTTTCTTTTTAAAATGAGATCTCTTTATTATTGTTAAGTATTTATAATTTGTATTACCATAGTGCTGAAGAGCTCTTCTCAAAGTCCAGGACCCCCTTATGTAATGCACTGCACAAACACCGAACAGTCCTTGCCCCAGAGAGCTTACAATCCAAGTATAAAACAAGAGATGACGGCTGGGTCTTCAGCTGGTGTCATTTGATGTAATTCCTTTGGAGTCAATGGAGCTACACCAATTTACATCAGCTAAAGATCTGACCCATAGAGTGATGTTCTAGTTTATGCCAAAAACAAACAAACAAACAAACAAAAAGGGAAAGTTAGCTTTCTTACAAATCTTTATTTTTTTTTTTCATTGCTCTTTCCGTCAGCATGATGCTTTAAACAATCTATAGTTTTTAGAGCATTATGAATTGTTAGTTTCTGGGGAAATGAGGCTTCCTTTCCTCATATTACATGCAATCAACAGTTTTTTTTGAATTTGTGCTGCTCCAAAGGCTACAGTTTACATGTATGCTAAATAACATTTAAAAAAAAAATACCCTGATGCTGATCTCACACCTGTATAAACCAGAATGTATTCTACTGAAGTCAGTGGAGTTACTGATATAAAAATGGGGGGAGGGTAGAATCAGGACCTGTGGCTGGATGAAAATTTTGCATTACCTTTTTTTCAGTGGAAATTTTTAAAGAAATCTTTTTCACAGAAAGCATCAGCTTTCATTGAAAATTTTCATTTTTTTTTAAATCAGAAAACCAAGCCTCTGAAAAATGTCTATTCAAAAAGTAAAAAAATAAAAATAAAAATGTGGGGGTCTAAGAGCGGAGAAGAAATAACATTTTCTAAATAGCTCTACTTAATATGTATTCCAAATGCTAATAGATTACTCTGTGAAGATCTTTATTCCTATGTTCACATGCATTGAGACCTTGACAAAGTCTTCATTGACTTTATTTCTCATGATTTAGGGATTTTTGTGTGTTGTGTTCAGAATTGTACCCCCAAAAGCCACAGATACCTCCCAGTATAAGGAATAGGTATGACTTTTTGGTTTAAACATATTTTCTGGGATTAATTTAGAAGACTAGTTATTTTGGAAAGACTTCAAGGGTGCATTGATTTTTGTGAAACATTCTAATGGACACTTTAATTAGCCACTACAGTAGCTGTAGTGATGGTAAGGACCAACGCTGTTGCATCCATAACTGAAACAAGGAACTCTGAGAACTTGCTCCACTGAACTTGTCAGCATTTGCTATTACAACAAGGCATGTACATTTTTGGACTGCTGCACTCTGAACTGTTTGCCCTTGATCAAAGAGAGGAAAGGAAAGGAAGAAGAGAGGGAGGAATAATTCTGTATCTTCAAACTGGTTTTCCCACCTTTGGAATTAAAACTAGCTTTATCAGAGAACAGCTGCTCCAAGGCATTATTTGTCCTTTTCTTTTGGTTTGCACTGCAGTTTGTCTTCCCTCTGCTGATGTCCAGTAGCTGACCTCCGTGCTGCTTCGTTTTAACTGAACCACACTGTGGCGTTTGTTTTGTTTTTAAAAGATCTTTGCCTCACTAAACACAGCTGATTCGTGCGCCTGACCAAAATATCCTTGCAGGCGTTTGAAAACAGTTGCTAGTTAGAAAAGACAGACAGAGGGGATGGAGAAGAATCAGAGGTTCTAGTTTTCCTTTAAGGATTCATGCTTTGGATGTGTAAATTTTTTTGGTTTTCCCATTGGGAGAAATTATTGTTGGTGGAACAGTCTGTTTTCTGTTTAAAAAATTTAAAATAAATAAAACTCCAATTCAAAGCCTTTTCTTAGATCCCAATCCTGCAGTGAGATTTATCTGGATCCCCATTAAAGTCAACAGAGCTTCACAGGAGCCCAAGTTTCTGCCTCTGCTGAGTTCATTACATGATCAGAGCTTTAATGTTTCCTTGGTCCTGGAAATCCTGAGGTAAGAAAGGACTGGGGACTTCAGGATTTGGCCCATAGACTTTTTTTAATTTTTGAATTTACCAGCATGCTACTGTGTCTGTGGGACTGGCCATAGCGTTCCTTGGTGCTGTGTAGGTATATGTGGATTTACTTTAATCAACCAGAGTGCAATCCTGCAAAAATAGAGCACAGAATTTACCATGAGATGCAGCTGATGGCTCTAGCTCATAATGTAAGTACTGCCCTCAGTAATTAAGTGTTGGCAGGATTGGGACCTTGAAGAGTAAAATCTTCTTAATTGTAGTTTAGTGCCTAGTTGATGGTACAGTGGTGTCATGTGCTGTACATCGTGAGTACAGATTACAGGCCTGATTCTGCCCTCGCTTGCAGCAGTGGAAATCGGGAGTTAATTCCATGGCTCCACTCTGCTGGCCCCCTGGGAGGTGGTATGCTTTGTGGTATGGCTGGAGGAGGGGTGTGACTGGAGCATGCTGTGCTCAGCTGGCTGTGTCCAGCTGGCATAGGCCTCTTGAGGATGTGGTGAAAAGACATCCTTGGGTTTTCAAAGTTGGAGCCTGTTGTTTGAAATAGCGATGTCATCTTCTTGAGATTATGGTTTCTATGAGAAAAACTGAGATGCAGTGTTGAGATCAATTGCTTCCTTTGTTTACCGTCGCACACTGCTTTACAAGTTGCTTTTGGATCCCTGCCCTGCTGCTACTTCACTAAGTGGCGCCCAGAGCCATTCTGTCCATAGGGCAGACTGGGGCAACTGTCCTGGGCCCCACACTTCAGGGGGATGCAGAGGGGTCAGAGGTGGGTGTGGGGGGGGGCGGGGACAGGACGGCCTGAGGGGCTAGCGGTGGGCCTGGCGCCAGCGGCAGGGGTCGGGCTTATGCCCCACACTCACCGGCGCAGGTGTTTATTTCTTTTTCTTGCCTGCTGCCGCTCGGGTTCGGGCTCAGTCTCTGTGGCAGCAGCAGTGAACGACCCAGCCCCAGCCCTGTTTACTCTGCTCTGCTGGCTCCCGGCATCGTCTGCCACCACAGGGTCCTAGCTCCTCTTAACCACTCGTGCCAGTTCAGGCTGACCCTGACCCTTCCCTTCCTCCTCGGACGGACCCTTCCCTTTCCTAGTGGGACCCTCCACCAGCACAGGGGGTCCCCCCGCCCCTAGCACAGGTGAGTGCCAGCCAGCAATATCCATCATCCATCACCCAACACTGGTGTCCCCCCAGTGCCCCATTCCCAGTGCCACCTCCAGGCCAGGGCCAGCCCTTATCACCCCCCTGCCTCAGGGTCCTCCTTGCCTTTCAGCTCTCCAGTCCCCCTCCCTGCAGTACCAGGGCCTGGGGTCCCACAACTCTGCTCTCTCCACCACGCACCAGAACTGAGGTCCTCCATCCATCTGCTTTTCTGCCTCCTCTCCCTCTCCCAGCCCCCAGAGAAAACAGATCTGAGAGCTCCTCCTCCATGCTGGAGGGTCCTGGGGCTCTGACATGGGCTCTGTTGTGAATGTGTAATTACATTAAAAAAAATCCACTGAGGGTAGTGAGTTTGCTGCAAGGAAGTCCAGGAAGGTGGATTTCAAAATGTAAGAGGCGTGACACTGATATGATCGGTGACTTATTTTTAATTGTATGAACTTCATTATAATTATAAAAAAGAACGACAATATAATAAATACTATAATTATACAGCTGAGTGCTATCAATATTTAACCTGCAGCCAGCTGCTGTCCTGGAAGTTCTCTGTAACTAGATTTCACCTGTATAAAAAATGTTAAGGGGGGGCCCATACAGGCTGATTTGCCCCAGACCCTGCACCTCCTAGAGATGCCTCTGGTGGCGGTATTGACCAAAAGCAAACTTTTCTTATCTACAGCTGGTTCTCTCAGATCTGGACCTCTTGCAAGGATTATCTATGCCACTACAAGACCACTCCAAAGTTTCAGCTAATGCATCTGATGCCATTCACCGTGCAGCTGCCAGGCTGTTTGCTAGGGTTTGCAGCAAAGAGCCAGTTGCTCCAGTTTTGTCCATTTCATTGGCTTCCTGTTCCATTTAGGTGCAATGCAAAGTTAACCCATAATGATCTTTATAGACCAAAGTTTTGTCTTGGCTATGTTGAGCGGTTGCTTCTCCCTCCGTGTACCACCGTAACAACTGAAATGAGCTGAGGCTGTTGAGCTAAGTCTCCCAGGATGGTTTGGCATTTCCAGTAAAATGTTGGAATGCACTTCTCCCATTGGTCCTGACTAACAGGCCTGGTACAAGACCCTTCTCTCTTCTCAGGCATTTAAATGTGTGGTGGGGATTGGGAAAGAGAGTGTAAGTGGGTGGTATTTTGAGTCTCTTGTTGCTGCTGTTTAAAATGTTGAGTTATAGTTGCAGTTGAGTAGGCAGATCACCAGCAGGGATTATTGGCATGATTAATTGCTCATTTAGTTATGTTTTGAAGAACAAAAAAAAACAAAACAAAAAACAAACAAACCTTGCCCAACAAATTGTAACCAAAGAGCCTGACTGAAAGCCCATTTTTAAAGTCAATGGAAAGACTCCGACTGATTTCAAAGGACTTTGGAACAGGCCCATAGCTAGTCTACGTAAACAAATATTCCTGTCACTCTGCCGTCACTCTGCCTTCTCTCTCCCTCCACACATGCTCTTCCCATGTATTTGTTACACAATTGTATTTTCTCTTAACCAGGACTATAAATTCTTTGGTGAAAGGACTCTCAAAAAATATGTTTGAATAGCAAAAGTGGGCCTGATCTTGACTGGGCTTCAGGGTGCTACTATAATAAAAAATAATAATGCACTTTGAGACTTTTTATAATTGGATGCATTTTATAAACAAATCCTGCCTCAACTGCATGGAGATAGAGAAGCTTGCCATACCATTGACTCAAGCAAAAGGTTACAGCTTGAATCATAGAATCCTAGACTATCACAGTTGGAAGAGACCTCTGGAGGTCATCTAGTCCAACCCCCTGCTCAAAGCAGGATCACTCCCCAACTAAATCATCCCAGCCAGGGCTTTGTCAAGTCAGGCCTTAAAAACCTCTAAGGAAGGAGATTCCACCACTTCCCTAGGTAACCCATTCCAGTGCTTCAAGCTTGTTGGAACTTGAGTTCTGTCTGCTCAGGAGACATATGGAATAAAAAAAGCCAGGCATGCCTTAGTGGGCAAACAGAAGACTGGATACACCTAATTCTGTATACCTCTTATTTTTAGATTAGTATAAACCTCCTCCATCTAGTTACACTAACAACATGGGAAGCCACCGGCTTGGAGCTTGAGCTTTGTGCAGCAGTATACTTAACTAGAAGAAGCTCTCAGTGAAATAACTACTTGTTTTTTATGTTCAAAAGCAGAAGTGGTACCATAATGCTATCTGATAAGGACATGTGTCTCTGAAAGGCTCCACTAACACATGTGTTCGAAGCTTATTGTAGAGGCCTTGTGCACCTAATGAAACCAACATATTATGGGAAAGATTCAGGAGGTCAGTGTATGCTAATAAAATAACGTCAGTAGCTAACTTTGTCTGTGTCACAGAGAGTGAATTTATCTAAATAGCCCTTATTCCCAATCTGTCTTTGAATTGGTGTTATGCCATTTTCATGATTAGTTAGGTGCACCAGGGTAGGTACTAAAAACTTGCCGGTAGCTATGGCAGTTGCTGTTTTTTCTTCTCTTTGGTTTGGTCACTAACTAGACTGTAACTACTGGCATTGTTCCACACTGAAGGATTCCACTTGCTTTGTGCAGCCAGTGTTTGAATATCTTTTTTTGTATTATTATTTAAACCCTGAATCTGGAAGATTTCCCAGATGGAGTGTCTGCCCCACTCATCTACATTTTAGATCTTGGGGTCAGATGGACAGTAAATTGATTCACCGGGTGAACTACTTTAGCTCTTCTTGTCAAACAACTTGCGAATTATTCTTATCTTCCCCTCATTTCCCATAAGACATCTGGCCAGCAGATTTAAAAATAAAGAACATCTGTATGCCAAAAATGCAGCTGTACATGTGCCACTGATGATCCATCCACAGCACACACTAAATGGGAGTTTTTAATCTAGGATGGGTTTGGAGAAGGATCCATGAGATAATCCACAGCACCCGTTAAGTATTTTTCTATTTTCTTATCTCAGCGCTGACTAGGCTATTTAGTAATGTTGCTGAATTACAATAACTCAAAGTTATAAACTACTACAGTCACTCTTTGGATGTTAATAATTAACTTGAATATGGGCTGGGTCCAAAGAGCCCTCTGTATGGGCTGTATCACTTTGTCTTATAGTTTCTATCGTGCCCAGTGGGATCCTGGACTCTAGGCCTTATCCTAATGCAGATAAATGTCTGAATAAGAAAATCGATCAATTAGCACTAGCTTCTATACAGTCTTTTGCAATTTAAATATCTTCTATGCAACCAATTTTACATCAAGGATTTGTTAAATTTTACTGCTAACGAGAGTTCAAACATTAGTTTCAGACAACTTAATTTTGCAAGTGAACCCTAGTAGTAAACTAGTGTGAATTAAATGTATTTGCATCATCTCTTCCCATTACTTCAAAGGGACTTTGAGTAGTTTAGGTCTATTTTTTATTTTATTTTTTTAGAAGTATTAACAAAAACCTACTATTCTTCGAGTGCTTGCTCATGTCCATTCCACATTAGGTGTGGGCGGGCTGCATGCACAGTCCCCAGAGATTTCTCCCTTGGTGGTATCTGTTGGGCCGGCTATAGTGCCTTCTGGGGCCACGTGCTCATAAGCCAGTCACTATAAGAGGCCAAGCCAGCTCCACAGCCTCTCAGTTCCTTCTTACCACCTGCGACGGTCGCTGGAACAGCTCCTCTTGCTTTGGCAAACTCCTACTCGGTGGTCTTAGTTTAGTCCTTTTCCTATGTTTCTCCATACCCAGTAGTTACTTTTTCTCAGTTTGGACCAGGGCTTTGGAGCGGAGCCCAGAGCTGGCGCACGGAGCAGCTCCAGAGTAGTGGAGCTGCAGGGTTTTGCCTGAAGCTGGAGTGGAGCTGGAGCACAGCTCCAAAGGCCTGGTTTGACGGTTGTAAATTAGTTCTATATAGATAGCTGGTGCTTCTTGCCCTGTTAGTGGAGTTTCGTCCACTCCTGGTGCCGGGGCATGCCTTGGTCCCTGGGTTTCAAGCACTGTGCCTCCTACAACAAGCCTATGCCTGTGAGTGACCCACACTCCAGTTGTCTGAAGTGCCTGAGAGAGACTCATATTAGGAACTGCTACCAGATCTGGTCCTTGGGTTTCAAACCCTGTCAGAGGAAGAACTGGGAGGTCAGATTGAAGTCCCTCCTAATGGAGGTGGTGCTCTGTCCCCCATCAGAGCCAAGCCAGTCAGACATGGCACCCAGTACCATAGCATCAGTGCAGAGTGCTCCTCCTGCTGTCTCTTGGCACTGTTTTCCTTCCCCAGTGCCAAAGAAAAAACATAAGAAGCAGCTGGCCGAGAGCAGATGTTCCCTGATTCTGAAGAGAACCAAGCACGGGGAGTGCAGTGGAGTGCGACATGAAGTCTGGCCACTCCTCTGTCCCTGTTCCAAAGGTAACACCATTGACTCCGCCTCATATGCAGCCTCCATTGAGTCCTATCCCAGACCATCCCTCAGCACTAGAACGGCAAAGCATCATCAGCAGGATCATGGTAGCATCTATTGTGAAGGCATTCTTTGCAGCTAGGGACCTCCTCGTTCTCTTAGTACTGCTGTCACCAGTGGTATGAGTCGGCAGCATCAGTAACGGGGAGCAGAAGGGAGCATGTGGCCCCAGGCTCCCATTTGGTACCATCTAGAGGGAAACCATCCTTGCTTGTCTCAATGCAGGTCTTCCCTCCTCAGCATCATTCCTTAGCACCGATGGATACTGCCCTTCCACGGTCCCAGGTGGAAGGCTTGTCATCGGACTCAAAGTGGAGTCATATTCCCACTTGAGGAACCATTGCCAGTTTTCCTCCCAGGCAGCCCTGCTGTGCAGGAGCACTGCCGAGTACTTGTGGGCACTGGCCTATGCAGATGGAATGGCCATTTTGGAACCATATAGAGTTTTCCCCCCGATGCAAAGGCCCTCTTCCAGATGCTGATACTCTGTAGTTTCAGAAAGAAGAGCACCCTTGTCCTTATGACCAGCACCCGACCCAGACTCCAGTATCAAGCCTGATACCGAGCCTCAGGATCTAGATCTGCAGGACCCAGTTGGTGCAGAAAGAGCAGAAGATGAACTTCTTGCCGGTGCAGGCCTCTTCTTCCTCCTCCCTGGATGATGCAGTGTCTGGGGTGTGCATAACCCCACCCCCTCATGAAGACTGCAGCTCAGCAGGAGCTGTTGAAAAGGGTGACCTCAAACCTTGGGCTGGAAATAGAGGTAGTCAAAGAATCCTCCCACAGCCTGGATGATATCTTGGCTGTGATGGGTCGTTAAAGGTGACACACTCTCTCTCTCTCTCTGAGGCCATTATGGGACTGGTTAAGGACCTCTGGCAAACTGTCTTCCCTGCCTCCTACTGCAAAAAGGACGGAAAAGGACTTTGCTCCCGCCTAAGGCTGTGAGTATGTGTACTTGTGTTCCCTTCCAGGATTCCTGGTGGTCTCAACGCCCGAGACGGACAGACAGACAGCAAGGAGTGACCCCCAAAGTAAAGGACACAAAGAGACTCAACAGAGGTCTGTCATAAGCATAAGTCCCAATTCTGAACCTTAGCATCCAAAATGTGGGTGCCTGCATGAACTCTCCAAGCTTAATTACCAGCTTGGATCTGATAGCGCTGCCACCAGCCAGAAATTCCAGTGTCTGGCTCACTTTGGTCTCCCCAAAACCTTCCCTGGGGAACCCCAAGACTCAGATGCCCTGAGTCTCACAACAAAGGGAAATAACCCACTTCCCTTCCCCCTCTTTACCTCCTCCCAGATCTTCCCGCCCTGGGTACACTAGGAGATTACCCTGCTTCAATTCCTTGAAACACAAACACCGAGAGATCAAGTGTCTCTCCCCCTCACTCACAGGCTATACAAATTCAAGCTTAGTAACTCTAACACAAAAAGATTTTCCCCTCCCTTCGTTCCTTAGCCTTAACTAGAGAAAAAAATCAAACAGGTCTTAAAAAGAAAGAAAAAGACATAAAAATGGTCTCTGTATCAAGGTGACAATATACACGGTTAATGGCTTAAAAGAAAAATGAATAAACAGCCTTATCCAAAAAGAAATACAATTTAAAACATTCCAGCAAACTACACACATGTAAATACAAAAACAATATAAAAACCTATATTGTCTTATACCTGTACTTACAACTGGGAAACAGAAGATTAGAAAGCCTGAAGATAGAGAGATCCTCTCTCAGAGCCGAGAGAGCACTAGAGACACAGACAAAGGACACACACCCCAAAATTCCCTCCCTGAGCTTTGAAAAATCCGGTTTCCTGATTGGTCCTCTGGTCAGGTGTTTGGTTCCCTTTGTTAACCCTTTACAGGTAAAAGAAACATTAACCCTTAGCTATCTGTTTATGACAAGGTCCAACAGAGCAATGGAGGCTGCAGAGCACATCCATTTGCTCAGAGAAGAGCAAACAAACAAGCTTTGCAGCCTGAAGGATTCTAGAGACCCCCTCAAGTCTGGGTCTATGTGCCCTGGTGCATTTGAGGAAACACTTCAGACCTCAACCACTGGTCTGCTTCTCAGCTCCACTGCCTTGTCAGGACCTGTTTAAGAAGCTAAACTGGTTAAACACAGAGAATCGCTCCCATTTACTTCAGCCTTGCTACCAGGCCCTCATAGATTCTTGGCAAGCTCCAAGCAGAACTTTTGATGGGGTACTCGAGGGTGTTACACCAGTTCTTGTACTGGATCCTGCCCCCTTTTTGTTTTTCAGACTCTCTCCCACTTCAGCCCAGTGTGGTCCCTCATTACATCAGACTGGGTACTGAGTACAGTGGAGGAAAGTTACACTCTCCAGTTTATTTCCATCCCTCCCTCCCAGCCCCCTTCCTCGTCCCTCTTCAGGGACCCTTCTCATGAGTAGATTTTGGCCAGATGGTACAAGCCTTCCACCAGGTAGGGGCTGTGGAGGAGGTACCTCAGAGCTTGAGAGGGAAAGTGTTTGTTTACTCCAATTATATCCTAATTCCAAAGGCCAAAGTGGGTCTCAGACCCATACTAGACCTGCATTTCCTCAACAATTACTTCAAGAAACTAAAGTTCCACATGGTCTCCCTGGCCTCCATTATTTGCTGCCTGGATCCAAGGGACTGATATGCCCCTCTCAACTTAAAAGATGGTATTTTCACATCTCCATATTTCAGGGCCACAGGAGGTTTCTCAGCAAACGATGAACCAGACCCACTACAGTTCATTGTCCTCCCCTTTGGCCTGTCAACAGCCCCTTGACTATTCACAAAATGTATGGCAGTAGTGGCGACCTTCTTCAGAAGGCAAGGGATGCAAAGTCTATCCTTACCTCAATGACTGGCTGATCAAGGGCCGGTCCGAGGTCCAACTGAGAGCCAGCATCCACCTGGTCCAAGCTACCTTCCAGACACTGGGCCTGCTGATTAAACGAGCAGAAGTAAACATTCATACGCATTCAGAGGATAGAATTTATTAGTGCAGTGCTCGATTCCCCCTGGGCCAGAGCCTTCCTCCTAGAGGCCTGCTTTCACTCAATGTCATCTCTGATATCGCAGTTCAAGACCTGCGACATCACGACAACCCATTTCTGCCTCAGACTATTGAGTCATATGGCCACATGCACATATGTGGTACAGCAAACAAGACTGCGCCTCCAGCCCCTTCAAGCATGGCTGGCCTCAGCATACTCACCAAACCATCATCATTTGAACTCGGTGGCTATGGTTCCTGCCCAGGTCGTTGTCTCCTTAGATTAGTGGAGGGACCACCAGTGGGTAGATTTGGGCATTAACTTTGTCATTCCCCAATCTTCAGTATCCCTAATCTCCTGTGCATCTGAGATAGGTTGTGGGGCTCATCTTAAGCACTCAGGACTCAAAGTCTGTGGTCCCAGGAGGAACTCTCTTTACACATAAATGTCAGAGAGCTCAGAGCAGTCTGCTTAGCGCACCAGGTGTTTTTATCCCAGATTATAGACAAGGTTGCTCAAGTTCTTACGGATAACACGGCAGCCATGTTTTACATCAAAAGGCAAAGAGGGATACTTTCTCTTCTCTCTTCCCAGCCACCCCTCCCTCCCCGGCGTCAAGAGGCCATTCACTTATGGAAATTCTGTGTGAAGCACTTGATCCACCTTGAAACTTCTCACATTCTGGGAGCCCAGAACGATCTGGCAGATGACCTCAACAAATCTTTCTCCTCTCACCTTCACATCAATATAGTCAGGTCCATCTTCCAATGGTGGGGGGACTCTCTGTTTTGCTTGGTTGTGAAATGGTCTGTGAGGGAAGCGTCAGCAGTTTTGTTCTCTACATGGGCGCAGCCTGGGCATGCTCACAGATACCTTCCTGCTCCTTTGGACAACACATTTGTTCTATATGTCCCACCCCCCATTCTTCTCATGCACGAAGTCATATTAAAAGTCAAGCAGAACAGAGTGAAGGTTATCCTTGTAGCCCCAGCATGCACAACAGCACTGGTTTGATACATTATTGGACCTGTCAGTAGCAACCCCGATGCCATCCTCTCTCCTCTAGGTCCTGATCTCTCAAGATCACAGCCAATTGCTTACCTGAACCTCAAGGCCCCCTGCCTGACCATGATTAAACCCAGCGGAGTCCGCCAGGTATTGCTACATAATAGGAAACTATCTGCTAGAGTGACTTACCTCACCAAGTGGAAGCATTTCTCAATGTAGTTGTCTATGCTGGAATATCTGCTTTATCTGAGACAGCAGGGCTTAGCCATTTCATTTATTTTTAAGGTACACCTACCAGCCATCTCAGCCTTCTACCCTCCAGTGGACAATAGGTCGTGTTGTTTTTTTTCCCTCCTCGCGAAATATCTATTTGCTTCCTCAGTGACTTAGAGAGACTATGCCCACAGATCCATTAACCCTGTGGGACCTAAACCTGGTCCTGTCCAGAGTCTCATAGGCTTTTCCTTTGAGCCACTGGCATCATGCCCTTGTCATACCTCTCCTGGAAGGTAGTCATCTTGGTAGCGATTTACGTTGGCCAGGAGAGTCTTAGAGATCAGGGCCCTTATGTCAGAACCCCTATTTATGGTGTTAAGAACAAGGTACAACTTTGCCCCCACCCTGCATTCCTCCCGAAGATGGTTTTGCAGTTTCGAAGTAATCCAGCTATCTTCCTGCCAGTATACCTCCCAAAACTGCATAAAAATAGGGAGGAGCAGCGTCTTCGCACATGGGACATTAGGTGTGCCCTTGTCCCTTACGTAGAAGGGACCAAACCGTTAGTCTATGCAGCTCGTTGTGGCAATAGCAGACAAGGTGAAAGGCCTGCAAGGTTTGGCCCAAACAATTTCATTCTGGATCACTTTCTGCATTCACATATCTTAGGAACAGGTGGGTGCCCCACCTCCTACCATCTTGACTGCCCATTCAAAGAGAGCTCAAGCTTCCTTAGTGGCATTTCTGGCCCAGGTCTCAAACCAGGATATTTGCAGAGTGGCGATTTGGTCATCAGTGCATACTTTTTCATCCCACTACGCCATCACCTAGCAGGCTAGAGGTGATGCTGGGTTTGGTAGAGCAGTGTTGCAATCTGCATGTCCATGAACTTTGAGCCCACTTCCTAAGGTACAGTTTGGGAGCAGACTAACATGGAATGGACATGAGTAAGCTCTTGAAGCAGAAAAAACGGTTACTAACCTTTCTGTAACTGTTCTTCGAGGTGTTGCTCATGTCCATTCCACGACCCACCTTCCTGCCCCTCTGTTGGAGTTAGCTGGCAAGAAGGAAGGGTGAGGGTGCGGAGCTGGCTGGACTCCTTTTACCAGCGCATGAGCACATGGCACCACAGGACACTAGAGTCTGCCCACTAGATACCACTGAGAGAAAAATTTTCAGTGACTGTGCATGCGGCACGTACGTACCTAACGTGGAATGGACGTGAACAACACATCTTGAAGAACAACAGTTACAGAAAGGTTAGTAACCATTTTTAATATAACTGTCAAAGAGGGCATTTGGCAGTGAGGACCAGTTCCCTTAGAGTTTTAAAGTGGAGAGGAAAGATGGTCCAGCAGCTAGGAGGAGGGTTTTTTTGGGTGGGGGGGGGGTCATCAGTGGGCAAGGGAACGGATGGAGTAAGGAAGTGTTTGGGCCCTTATTTTGCTAGAAACTGGAAAGTGGACAGGATCTCTGATAACATTGTTCTACATAAAACTGATTTAAAAAGAAACATGAGGATAAACCTGTAACTCTACACTAGAATTGCTTTTAAGGAGGTCCAATTTTAAGCCTAAACTATTTGATTATGTTCCTTTTACTGCAATTAATGCAATTATAAAAGGTCACTATGCAAAAGGGCTACCAGAAAAGCTTTTATCGGCGAGCCTAAGTCAGAACAAGGTGCTGCCATCTTGGAAATTAAAGTCTTTCAGAAATGGGAGTGCCCCATAGACAGGTTAAATACTGCTGACCATTGCTAGAATGGTGTCCAGCCATTCCTGATAGGGGAGAGGCCACAAGGCCTTTGAAGGGAGGAGGAAAGTATAAAGGGAAGCTCACCCCCTAAAATGACCAGCTTGGCCTTGAAGATTCTAGGATAATTGTAAAGTACATCCTTTTCCTTGAAAACAAGAGGATTATTTCACATTGTGATGAGAAACCAAAGGTCAGGAATGAAACTCAAAGAACAAAATACAGTGTGTTTTTAACTGATGTGCTAGGTTAACAGGGGAAGATCAATAGCAGCAGCTACAGAAAGAGGACTTGTTTGGGCAGAGTATGAAGCAGAGCAGGGGCAACATGGCACATGGGAAGAGTATAAAGCCATGGTTTCGAAAACACATTGCTTTTTAACCTTATTCAAAAATAATAGTGCATGTTTTTTTTAACCTTAGAGTTTAGTCTGCCCTCGGTAAAAACGATACATGAAAAACTGTGCACCAGAATAAGCAAACCTCTTTTTCCTGGTTTCTGCACATAAGATTTACAGATACTTAAAATAAAACTATGAAAAACAGACACAATGTGCTGGAATTTGCTAACTAGTCAGAGCAATTACCTACAGGTTCCAAAACCCAACTGACCTTGACTTTTGGAAATAGACTTGGCAAGCTCTTCTTCCTGGTGCTGTTGTAAAGGTGTACATGAAAAGATACTGACCTCTGCCAGAAACCCCAGGAATCCCGTTCAGAGATGAACTTGGGTAATGGTCATGAAGGAATTAAAATAACACAGATGTGGATTAATGTGAAAAAGTAGGCAAAACACTTATTTCTCATTGTGTGGTTTCAGTGTGGCAGCGTCTTTTTAAAATGCTCTGATGTACCACAGTAATTAAAGGGGTTAAGAACATTGTTAACATTACTTAACAAGAAAATAAATGCCTCAGCTGAAAGCCAACAATGTATCCTGTTTGTTTTATTGGAAAAACAAGAATTAATGCAAGTTGCCATGGTAAAATTAGGTTTAAAACCTTTTCAGCAGTAATGATTTTTGTGCTGCTTCAGAGATCACATACTAGTTGATTGTGAATGCCATAATTTCTGTAGAATCAGATTTCTTTATAAGACTGACACTCCCATTTAAAGGTGATCTGGAAAGGAGAAAACAACAGATTGTCCTCCCACTCTTTCCTCCCCTCCCCCCCCACACGGTCTGAGAAAGGTCTGAAAAGTTTTTTAATAAAAGGTGTGTTGGGGGGGGATTACTCCTCCTTGCTTGTTTTTTACTGTAAAAATTCAGGTCTTTTTCTTGGAAGACTCTATGGATGACTGGAGAATTATTAAGCTTCTGCCACGAGAAAAACACGCTGCAAGTAAAACCCGATTGATTGAAATGAGAGATGAAGGATGCAGAAAAGTTGGAAAGAGTCCAGCGGAGGGCAACAAAAATGATTAGGGGGCTGGAGCACATGACTTATGAGGAGAGGCTGAGGGAACTGGGTGGGATTGTTTAGTCTGCAGAAGAGAAGAGTGAGGGGGGATTTGATAGCTGCTTTCAGCTACCTGAAAGGGGGTTCCAAACAGGATGGATCTAGACTGTTCTCAGT
>NC_133772.1:148089337-148298306 GCF_003597395.2 Chelonoidis abingdonii | reverse complement strand
GGAAAAACTTTTTCACTCAGAGAGTGGTGAAGCACTGGAATGGGTTACCTAGGGAGGTGGTGGAATCTCCTTCCTTAGAGATTTTTAAGGTCAAGCTGGACATAGCCCTGGCTGGGATGATTTAGTTGGGGATTGGTCCTGCTTTGAGCAGGGAGTTGGACTAGATACCTCCTGAGGTCCCTTCCAACCCTGATATTCCATGATTTACTATGATTTTTATTAAGACTGTGTAAAACTCACTGGTATTACGGGTGATGGGGGTGTTTTTAATTCAGGAGGAAAGCTCTCAGATATCCTCCAGTAAAATCAGGAAACATAAGACTTTGTTCCTAATGTTTTAAAGGATAAGCGCAAAAAAAAAAAATTGTCCTTTTACAAAACAAAACCAGGAACTCTCAGGCTTTCTTTCATACTTCATAAAGAAGTTAAAAATAGCACAAACTTCCAATGCCACCCTAGCGCGCCCGCCTCACCCCCATTTGTAGGTTACCACTGATGTTGAAGGGGAGGTTTTTTGTACTGTGTAATGTCCGTGTTGTTGAGAGCTTGTCTTCAGCACCATGAAGCCTTCTCTGCACTGGTCAGTATAAAGCACTGGAGCATACCTGAATTTGGCAATAAAGGACAAACTTAATGTTAACTTAGCATCTTACTAACAATAACTCAGTTAGAAATATCGCCCATGTGGGTGCATTACAGTTATTAGGTGTGAGAAATACAGTTTTCAAACTCTAATTAATCATTTTTGAATAAACTTCTTTACACATGGTATCAGTGGCTATGATCGTTTTGTGTTTTACCTATAAAAGCTGACCTGTTTTATGTACCCTTTATGGAAAAAGCACAGTCATAAATTAAAAGATGCAACTCTTCTGAATATTTTACTGGTGGTCCTGTATTTTCCTGCCAGAAGTGCAGCTGTTTTGGGTTTCTTGGGATAACATATGAACAGGTTGTGTGTGCATTGCAAGTTTATGCTTGAATTGCCAAGCCAGAGGTGGAATGACTCAACCTTCCTGGGAGCAACGTGTACCAAGATGTGATGAATCAAAACAGCTAGTTGAAGCTTAGTGGCTTTCATTACAACTGTGAAAACCAATTCTTATTTGTGGTACCGTATCTGGCTTTTAAAGGTTGAGGCAGCCACTCTGTTGGTGATGTTAAGCTGTAATCCTGGGGATTTTATGTGCTTAATTGGATTCTATGGACCAGCTCCTTAGCTGGTATAAATGGGTATAGCTGCACCAAAGTAATTTACTGGATGTAGGATCTGGCCCTACATCTTTATTATGCAGAAGGCAGGGATTATGAGTTTATGGCACTAAATGAAACATTCAAGGCCCATTCTTCTTCATCCAACGCTGCCACTTTACTGGTAGTTCTTAGTGGGCAAAATAACCTCAGTGTTGGGCTCCCAAAAAGGGCTGGGGACAGCAGAGAGCTTGAGGACACACGATGAGCATGGCCTCTTCCAGCTTCAGGTCATTGGTTCAGATTTGGTCTGGATATTTCCAGCTCTGTGTGACGTGAGTTGCTGGTTTCTATCCACTTGCTAATAAGGATTCTGGGGACACCTGTCTCTGATGCAATTTCCCTGTCTGTAAAATGGGGAATATACTTAATTCACAGAGGTGCCGTGACGATTCGTTCACTAATGGGTCTGGTTTCGCAATCACCTTGCACCAGTGTAACTGCTCTAGATGTACCTTCTGGGAGCAGAATGTGAAGTGTTGGTGTCACCAGCCCAGCCAGCACCACGCCATTCTGCTGGCAGTGTAGCACTAACTGGACATGGACCTACTCAAAGACCCCTTCAGAGCAATGTAGGGAAGCTTGTATTGCCACTGTCCTTCCATGCTTGTCCTGTGAGTTACTAGAGGACTTTAGACTCAGGTGGTTCCATAGACTTCTATAGAATCTGATATCTTTCATGTTCTTGACTAAGTGCTTGAATTTATTCACCACAAATAGCCACATTTTCAAGAGCGGTAATGAAAGCAACTGGGGGAAAAAATGCATAGATACCCACTGCACCCAGAAAACCTGAAATTTGTGAGCACGCCTCGGGATGCATTTGCACACATGCTGGCCTGTATTATACACCTGTTTCTACCAACCGGTGTGCCAGCAGGCCTGAACACGGGTGCTGATGGGTTTTTTTTTTTTTTTTTTTGAAAAACTACACAATAATCAAAAAACCTTCCCTTGTAGTGTCGGAGGTGGATTGCAGTTTGTACTTTTGCTGTCCAGGACCAGGCCCCCTTGCAAATATTATGCATGCATCACATTCCATTCCCCAAAGTGAGGTTAAGATAGCAAATTTGAGTCCTGTGGAGTGGGAGCAGAGGAGGAAAAAGGAAGGGGGACGGCTGCCTTCTGATTGGCTGTGTGCCTCACTACCCTGCCTCCTCCAGGGGCAGAGTAACCAATCAGACCTCAATCTCCCTCTTCTTCCCCACCCCCGCCTGCAGCCACCACCGGGGGGCGGTGGGGAAAAGAGCCTCCTGGAGCCACCCCTCCCTAGCCTGGAAGGGAGCAGGGACTCTGCTACAGCCCCCCAGGATTGGGAGGGGAGAACCACCCCAGGAGAAGCAGAGGTAAGATGGGGAGGTGGAACTGGGGGATGAGTGTGAGGTGAGGGAGTTGGGAGGGGTAGAACTGGTGTGGCTGCGGGGCAGAATTGGGGTGAGGTGGGGGCTGGATTGATGGAGGGTGAGGATGCAACTGATGGTGGCTATGTGGCAGAACTGATTCGGAGACTGGGGCACAGGATTGATTTGGAGGTTGGAGGACAGAATTCATTGCTGGGCTTGGGGTGGGCAGATGTAGGGGTGAGAAATTCTGCTGCAGGGGCCAAAATCCTCCTACGCAATACATTTGGGAGCCTTGTTTGGGATTGGCTCCTGAATATTCATGAGTTCATTTGGAGACAATGTGTTGTGTCTCAAAATAACGAAAGGTATATCAAGGTGTGCCGTGGCAGAGAAAAGGTTGGGAACCACTGTTCTATGCACATGGGCAGTTTCTTCAAGCACATCAGGTGCATGGCCTCTGAAATGTGTCGGAGGTCTCTGAACCCTTGTTTTCTGAACTTTACAAGCCATATTGCACATTATCTTGTATTATTTAATCAGTAAAACTTTCAGAAAGCTAGCTTTTATGAGACTGTACAAAATACAGGCATATATTTATATGTGGTCTGACTCTAATAATCTGTGCTTTAAGTATGTTAGAAATCATTCAGGATAGTTTGCTTATTGAACAATTATGGGAGAAGCTAAATATATTTGATCATTATAGTTTCTAGTTGGAAAAGTTTTCAGTGGTGGGAACTTAAAAAAAAAAAAAAAAAAAAAAAACAACTCCTTGGGGTTCCCACAGTATATATGATGATTTGGTTTTGGCCTAAAACAGTGTTTCTCTTTGTTTTTAGATATCTAAACCATGTCCGAGCTACCTCTCCACAGGATCTTGCGGGGGGCTACACTTCCTCCCTTGCTTGTCACCGAGCCCTGCAGGATGCTTTCAGTGGGCTTTTCTGGCATCCCAGCTAGCCTGCATACACCAGCCTGTGAGCAGTGGGCATTGGACTGGAGCAAGGAGCAACTCAAGCAAACCTCCAGTGAAACTGCTGCCATCTGCACTATCCTTAACCTGCTGTCACCTTTTTCATATATATGTAAAATACTTAGGCACAGCTGGCTTTACTAAAGTTGTTGTTTTTTTGTTTTTTTAAGTCTGCACAAGAGCTTTGTAAAGTGGTGGATACATTTTTGTGGAAAGGGAACTCTTTAGTCATGTGGCACTTTGCTGAGAGGGGCTGAAGGAATAAGCCACATCTAATGGAAGATGTGAATAATTCAGCTATGGATGTTTGAGGTTTAAAAAAGAGACTTGTAAATTTTTTAAAATAAAACCAGACTTTTTATTAAATTTTGTGGTTTTACTCTTATTGCAGGGTTTTATTTGCACAAGCATTTAAATGCCATTTTGATTATAACATTGAGTCAATATTCAAACTTATGTTTTTTTTCCCATAAAACTATTTTCTCCAGCCTAGACGAGTGGGTTTGTTTCCTAATGCCCGTGGCGGGAGACAAGAAAAGGTAGAGCTGTGCTGACATCACTCCTATATTAGGCATGTTTGATGTCACTCCTCATGTTACCTTTGTCCAGAAAGTGGCAGTAAAGTCCCTGACTAAGTATCAGAGGGGTAGCCGTGTTAGTCTGGATCTGTAAAAACAGAAAAGAGCCTGTGGCACCTTATAGACTAACAGATGTATTGGAGCATGAGCTTTCGTGGGTGAATACCCACTTCGTCGGATGCATGATTAAGAATCCTTCACCTCCGTTCCTGGAGAATAAGCTTAAGTGGAGCATCATTACTAGTTCAAGTGGTTCTAACTGGAGAAGGCTAAAGGAGGCCAAATGATATAGAAAAGAATACAACAAACCTTTTTGCTTCAACATTTTGTGTCTCCCCCCCAACACAGCTCCTTTATTAAGCACAAAAGTTTTCTGTGACGGTTTAGAACAGTGGTCCCCAAACTGTGGGGCGCACTGCACAGCGGAGCACAGAGGAACATCCGAGGAGCACAGCAGGGCCCAGGAAAGAGTGCCACCTAATCCTGCTGTGCCCCCAGCTCTGCCCTGGCCCTTGGGGGGAGAGGGTGAGGAAGGGTGCAGACACGTTCCATTACAGGTAAGAGGGAGGGGGGGGGCACGAGAGGAAAAGTTTGAGCACCACCAGCTTAGAAGTTTCTCAAGGCAGGCACATCCACCTCCAGTCTCCTACTGCTTTCTCTCATTCCCATAGGCCTGACTGTCTGGATACTACTTGCCCCACAGCTTGCTGCTTCCACAAATTTTAAGCTAAGGCTACACACCAGCTTAAATTGATGTAATTTATGTCGCTCAGGGGTATGAAATAGCTATCCTCCTGAGTAACACCACTTATGCTGACTTAGTGCTGTCCACACTGGCACTTCTGTCGGCGGTAGTACTTCTCCCCTTGCAGGTGCTGGAGCAGGGGTGGGCAATAATTTTTGCAGGGGGCCACTCCATGGATTTTGGTAAGTCATCACAGGCTGCACATTTCTATTGTATTAATGGAAAGGATGTGGGGTCTAGGAGGGAGGTCCGGGCTGGTGCAGTGTTGGGGTGCAGGAAAGAGGTGTGGGCTCTGGGAGGGAGTTTGGTGCAGGAGGGGGCTCCGGGCTGGGGCAGGGGATGGGGGGTGCAGGGTCTGGGAAGGAGTTTGGGTGCAGGAGAGGTTCTGACTTGGCGCTAGGGTGCAGGAGGGGGTGTGAGGTGCAGGCTCTGGCTGGGAAGCACTTACCATAGGTGGCTCCCGGCCAGTGGCACAGCAGGCGCTCAGGCAGGCTGCCTTCCTGCCATGGCCCCATGCTGCTCCTGGAAGCTGCGGGACTTCTAGCAGCCCGGATCGTGAGGGAGCAGCCACAGATCCTGGCGGGCCAGACAAAAATGTTAGATGTATTTTGCCCACCCCTGGGCTGGAGCCATTAAGCCCAGGAGAGAGCTCTCTCCCATCGGCTTAGAGCTGCTCCACTAGCTGCTGCAAGCTCACTAATGGAGCCATAGCCTTAGGCCTTGTCTACACTTGCAAGTTGCAGCGCTGGTGAGGGGGTTACAGCGCTGCAACTTAGCAGGTGTCTACACTTAAAAGCTCAGCCAGCGCTGCAACTCCCTGTTTGCAGCGCTGGCTGTACACCTGGGTCTGCTTCCGGTGTAGCGAGACCAGCGCTGGTGATGCAGCGCTGGTCATCAGGTGTGGACACTCACAGCGTTTTTATTGGCCTCCAGGGTTTAGGCCTTATCCAGCATTCCTCTTCAGCGTCTCCTGGTTCATCACTTCGCCGCTCCACTGGCCCTGGGCTCAGAGCCTGGAGAGGAGGGGAGGTTGTAGAGGAACGCCGAGAGGGAGGCATGAGGTGTTTGAGACTCCCCGAGGAGTCATGCAGCAGGACTATTTTCAGCTAGGAAGAGCTAAGCCAGTCGCAGAGTGCTGGGACTTGGTATTTGAGAACCAGCAGAGGACTTTCCTCGGGTAAGAATCTTTTTTATTAGAAGTATGCAAATGTTATTGGAACAGGGGGGCTATGCTGTCCTGAAGCATGCTAGATGTGGAATAACCATTGATTTTTCCCTGTAGCTGCTCTTGCTTTCACAAGCCACAGAAACCCCATGGCTTCCAGAGTGAAGCACCCCCACCCCACCCCTTCCCAGGTGAGCTGCGTGTGCAAATGGCTCTGAGCGTATTCTGTCGGCAGATGTGGACGTGTAGGGTTCGTGTTATTTCCTGTAGCTGCCTCCCTTTTTGGGGCTTTTTTCTCCCCAACAAGTCACAGAAACCCCATGGCTTCCAGAGTGAAGAGCCCCCACCTTCCCAGGTGAGCTGTGTGTGCAAGATGGCTTGAGAGTAGTTGCTGTGCAGATGTGGTGTGGGTTCAGACGTTATTACCTGTTGCTGCTCTTTGCTTTCCACAAGCCACAGAAACGCCATGGCTGTTCCAGAGTGAAGGAAACCCCCACCCCCTTCCACGGTTACCACGGAGCAGCCCCCCCTTCCACGTGAGCCGCGTTGTGGGGAAACTCCGCCATCTTGTCTGCAGCTGGGCCTCTCTGTGCTTGCTCAGAAGTGTGTAAATGATGCTACAAAAAACTCTTTTAAACAATGCAGGCTCTGTATTAACAGTTTATCTCTGTGTTTTTTTTTAAAGTGGACCTTGCAAACTGCTCCTCAGTGCGAGACTTCGTGAAAGATCAGCAAAGCTAACGAAAAAACCAGGAAGACTAAGAAGAGATGGTGAAGCCAGTTGGAATCTGATTCCACAGAAGAATAAAAGTTGCAAGACTGGAGGGATAAGGAACCATGAAAAAGAACAGGCTGCCAAGATAAGGAGAAGCTGCCAAGAGAAAGACAATTGACTACAGAGAAGCAAATCGGGGATGACTTAAAAAAAGTGTGGGAAAAGCCTTCATTTCTTTCATGTATTATTTTACTTTCCATAATATATGAATAATAAAATTCTATACATTATGCTCATATATGCTGTTTGATTCCTGGTTAATTAATATGCTGTTTACATGTGTGGGTCCCCGCCATCCACTGGGTGGTGTTGCATCATGTGTTGTTCCAGTGCTCCTTGCCAGGTATGCCCTGGAAACTTCAGGCAGCAGTGGAATGGGGCTGGCTGTAAGGCAGGGCGGGGGCTGGACTGGGTAGGGTCTGGCTGCAGCAGGCAATGTGATGTGGGGCTGGTTGGAGACAAGGGTGGGGTGCGGGCTAGGTTCAGGCTAGTGGGGTGGCGCAGGCGTTTTGACTGAACAGGCAGGGTTGGGTGGGCCAGAGTGATGCAAGCTCGTTGCGGGCAGCAGTGTGTGGGGCTGGTGCTTTAGGCAGTGTGCCTTGTGTCGCAGGGGTTGGTGGGAACAGGACAGTGGTGTTTGGCAGACGGTGGCTTGGGTCAGCGCGGTGCTGCAGAGCTGGCTGCAGGCAGAGGGGGCCTTGACTGGTGTGGGCAGTCATGGGGGTGCAGCAGGCAGGCAACTGGAACCCCAGCCCTTTAAGTAGCCCCCAAATCGCCTTCTAATCTCGTGACTCTTTTATATAGCCGCGGTGATGCCTGGGAATGCAAAGAGGAGGCGGGCTCCAGCGGTATTGAAGGACGGAGTGGCGGGCTGCTGGAGCCCCAGGATCGCTCTCTTACTGTGCTGGGCCTCTCTAGTCGCCTTGCTCTCTGGCTGTTCAAATTCAGCCTCCAGGCGTTGAACCTCGGAGGTCCATTCGTCAATGAAGGTTTCACCCTTCCCTTCACAATATTATGGAGGATACAGCACGCGGTTTTTAATCGCTGAGATGCTGCTTTCCCCCACATCTAGCTTTCCGTACAGACTTCTCCATCTCCCCTTTAAACAGCCAAAAGCACACTCCACGGTCATTCTGCACCGGCTCAGCCTGGTAGTTGAACCGGTCCTTGCTCATGTCAAGCTTCCCTGTGTACGGTTTTCATGAGCCAAGCATTAACGGGTAATCGGGGTCTCCAAGGATCACAATGGGCATTTCGACGTCCACACTGTGATCTTCTGATCTGGAAAAAAGTCCCTGCTTGCAGCTTCCTGAACAGGCCACTGTTCTGAAAGATGCGTGCATCATGCACCTTTCCTGGCCATCCTGTGTAAATGTCAGTGAAACGCCCACGGTGATCCACAAGCGCCTGGAGAACCATTGAGAAATACCCCCTTCCGATTAATGTACTCGGATGCCAGGTGGGTTGATGCCAGAATAGGAATATGCATTCCATCTATTGCCCCCTCCACAGTTAGGGAAACCCATTTGGGCAAAGCCATTCACAATGTCCTGCACATTCCCCAGACTCACGGTTCTTCTGAACAGGATGCGATTAATGGCCCTGCAAAATTGCATCAGCAGTATTCCAACGGGTCGACTTTCCCACTCCCAAACTGGTTTGCGACCGATCGGGGTAGCTGTCTGGAGTAGCCAGCTTCCAGACTGCAATAGCCACCCGCTTCTCCACTGACAGGGCAGCTCTCAGTCCTCGTGTCCTTGCGCTGCGCAGGCTGGGGCGAGCTCAGCACACAGTCCCCATGAAAGTGGCTTTTCTCATCCTAAAAGTTGTGCAGCCACTGCTCGTCATCCCAAGACTTGCAGGACGATGTGATCCCACCACTCAGTGCTTGTTTCCCGAAGACCCAAAAGCGGCGTTCCGGCGCTGCAGAGCACGTCTGTTACTGCCATCAAGCAATTTACTGTCATGGTGCGTCAAGCCGCATCTATTTCATCATCTGAGCTCTCACTGTCACTTTTGGAGCATAAGGGAATAGCTCCACTGCCAACGTGATGTTGCTGGCAACATTTCGCATCAGCAATGTCCTCAGCAGCTCGGGCTCCATTTCTCTCTGAAAATCACGCGACAGACTCACAATGCGCACCAAACGGCTGAAAAGGGAAGCGATGCTACGCACGGGTTGGTTTGAAACAGGAAAGTGGAAATGACCGCACCTTCCGTCCCCTTCCCAGCAACCCACAGCGACAAAACTGCGAATGAGGTGCTCTGTGGGATAGCTGCCCACAATGCTACCACTCAGTACAAGCGCTGCATTACTCAGTGCAATTGTGGACACACTGCCAGCGGCTCTGTCGCTGTCAGTGTGACACACTGCAGGAGCTTGGCCGTACAACAGCTGTGTACGAGCACAGCTGTAACGCCAGCTGCTGCAAAACAACTGTAAAGTGTTAGACAAAGCCTATTTTTGGAAGTGCCTTGTCTCTGAGACTATTCTGGACATGTCATTGTTAGCGCATTGGGATTGTTTTACCTAGTCCCACATAGCAATGAGGAGTGGGGAGGAACATGGCAGTGATTACACTGTTCAGAAGGGTAGGTGATTTTCTCATACTTGTTTAACGCTGAAGCCTCTGACATACTATCCTCCAATTCTTTTAAAAAACAGTCTGGCTAACTTTGAATAAGGAATGATTTGCTGTTGAGGCTTTGTCTAACACTTCACAGTTTTGCAGAAAGCTGGCATGTTACAGCTGTGGTCATCAGCTGTGTACGGCCAGCGCTGCAGTGTGTCCACACTGACAGCGACCAAGCGCTGCAGCTGTGTCCACACTTGCACCAGTTGCAGCGCTGTTGTGAGTGGTGCATTGTGGGCAGCTATCCACAGAGCACCTGGGCGTCCCATTTTGTCGCTGTTGGGTTGTGGGAAGGGGACGGAAAGGGTGTGGGTCATTCCGCTTCCGTTCCAACGACCCGTGCTGCCGGGGAATCGGACCCCACGCCTAAGAGGGCCCCGCACCTTAGGCACCTTTTAATTTTTTTTTTTTTTTTTTTTAAACTTACCCCATCCCCAGCTGTGTCTGCTCCGATGGTCCTGCTCCTTTGAGTGAAGCGCCGGCGGGAGCGCGGCATGGCCCCGCTCTCCCAGCTAGAGCGTCCAGCTGGGCTACGGGGCTTGCGGCGCTCCGGCCAGGGCTCCAGCCAGGAGAGCGGGGCGGCGGGGCTTTGTCTGCGCTCCGGCCAGGAGAGCGGGGCGGCGGGGCTTTGTTAACGCGCTCCCCGGCCAGGAGAGCGCAAGCCCGCTCTCCCGGCCAGAGCTCCGGGCCCTTTAAAATAGCCCCCTGAGCCCTGGGAGCAGTGAGGGGGGTATTAAAAAGTCCTGGAAGAGAGCGATCCTGGGCTCCAGCGCCGCCACCCGTCCTTCAATACCGCTGGAGCCCGCCTCCTCTTTGCATCCCAGGCTCACCGCGGCTATTAAAAGGTCCGAGATAGAAGGGAGTTTGGGGGCTACTTAAGGCTGGGGTTCCAGTTGCCTCCTGCTGCACCCCATGACCTGCCACACCAGTCCAGCCCCCTCTGCTGCAGCCAGCTCTGCACCCGCCTGCCCAAGCCCCTCTGCCAAACACCCTGTCCTGTCTCCAGCCAACCCCTGCACACACCACGCCTAAAGCCAGCCAGCCCCACACACTGCTGCCCGCAACAGCTCTGCACACTCTGGCCCAGCCGCACCCTGCCTGTTCCAGTCAACCCTGCTGCACCCCACTGCCTGAAGCCAGCCCGCCCCACACCCTTGTCTCCAACCAGCCCCACATCCTTGCCTGCTCGCAGCCAGACCCTACCTCAGTCAGCCCCCTGCCCTGCCTTACAGCCAGCCCCATGTCCACTGCTGCCCTGACAGTTTCCAGGCATTACCTGCAGGAGCACTGGAACCAACACATGTGCACACCACCCAGGATGGCGGGGACCACACATGTGAAACAGCATATTATTAACCAGAATCAACAGCATATATGAGCATAATGTATAGAATTTTATTATTCATATATTATGGAAAGTAAAATAATACATGAAAGAAATGAAGGCTTTTCCCACACTTTTTTTAAGTCATCCCCGATTTGCTTCTCTGTAGTCAATTGTCTTTCTCTTGGCAGCTTCTCCTTATCTTGGCAGCCTGTTCTTTTTCATGGTTCCTTATCCCTCCAGTCTTGCAACTTTTATTCTTCTGTGGAATCAGATTCCAACTGGCTTCACCATCTCTTCTTAGTCTTCCTGGTTTTTTCGTTAGCTTTGCTGATCTTTCACGAAGTCTCGCACTGAGGAGCAGTTTGCAAGGTCCACTTTAAAAAAAAACACAGAGATAAACTGTTAATACAGAGCCTGCATTGTTTAAAAGAGTTTTTTGTAGCATCATTTACACACTTCTGAGCAAGCACAGAGAGGCCCAGCTGCAGACAAGATGGCGGAGTTTCCCCACAACGCGGCTCACGTGGAAGGGGGGGCTGCTCCGTGGTAACCGTGGAAGGGGGTGGGGGTTTCCTTCACTCTGGAACAGCCATGGCGTTTCTGTGGCTTGTGGAAAGCAAAGAGCAGCAACAGGTAATAACGTCTGAACCCACACCACATCTGCACAGCAACTACTCTCAAGCCATCTTGCACACACAGCTCACCTGGGAAGGTGGGGGCTCTTCACTCTGGAAGCCATGGGGTTTCTGTGACTTGTTGGGGAGAAAAAAGCCCCAAAAAGGGAGGCAGCTACAGGAAATAACACGAACCCTACACGTCCACATCTGCCGACAGAATACGCTCAGAGCCATTTGCACACGCAGCTCACCTGGGAAGGGGTGGGGTGGGGGTGCTTCACTCTGGAAGCCATGGGGTTTCTGTGGCTTGTGAAAGCAAGAGCAGCTACAGGGAAAAATCAATGGTTATTCCACATCTAGCATGCTTCAGGACAGCATAGCCCCCCTGTTCCAATAACATTTGCATACTTCTAATAAAAAAGATTCTTACCCGAGGAAAGTCCTCTGCTGGTTCTCAAATACCAAGTCCCAGCACTCTGCGACTGGCTTAGCTCTTCCTAGCTGAAAATAGTCCTGCTGCATGACTCCTCGGGGAGTCTCAAACACCTCATGCCTCCCTCTCGGCGTTCCTCTACAACCTCCCCTCCTCTCCAGGCTCTGAGCCCAGGGCCAGTGGAGCGGCGAAGTGATGAACCAGGAGACGCTGAAGAGGAATGCTGGATAAGGCCTAAACCCTGGAGGCCAATAAAAACGCTGCCACACTGCAGCGCTGGTAGCTGTGAGTGTGGCCACACTGCAGCACTGTTCCTACACAGCTGTACGACCACAGCTGTAACTCCCAGCCCTGCACATTTCCAAGTGTAGCCAAGCCCTAAAAAAGGTAAGTGTCACAGTAGCATAAGTAGTTAACACACATTCGAAGGGACCATACAAGGTGAAGTTGCCCATTAAGACCCCTGAAGTCTGAACAAAAAAAAAAGTGTGTGTGGGGGGGGGGGAATTAGTGATTTACGTCACTCCAGTGTGTCGTTTCAATCTATGATTTTTAGTGTCTAGGCTCATCTTTTGAAAGCATTGTGTAGGTTTCCTTTGAGGATGAGGACTGAAAGGTGAGATGTAGTGAGCGCTTTGTGAGAAGTGTTCACCCACAGGCGATGGAGTTTCTTCTAAAGTTTTCCTGTGTGACTTCATTCAAGACTGTAGTGATAGTCTGATTTCATCAGCGTAGTTGTTGGGGCATTTAGTGCACTGGATGAGGGACACCACGTGTTGTGATAGGCATGTGTAGGATCCATGGATCTTGAAAGATGTGTGTGTGTGTGGGGCGGGGAGTGTTGATCGTTGTAGATGTCTCTGCAGGTTTTGCATCTTCTGTTCTGGCAGGGTCTGGTGCTGCTTTGAGTTGGTGTGTCCTGGTCTGTGGGGAGCTTGCTTCTTATGATGAGCTTTAAGAGGCTGGAGGAGGGTCTGAAGGCCAAAAGAGAGGATTCAGGAAAGGTTTCTTTCAGGATAGGTCCCTACTGAGTATGAGTTGTAGTTGTTTGTTGATATGGGGTGGTATGTGACAAATAGGGGTATGCAGTCAGCAGAGGTTTTACTTCTGTATTGAATTAGGTAAGTGTACTGACTACACAGAAAAGGAACTGGCCAAGGACAAGATGAGCTGTCTCTATTTTGCTATAGACGTGTTTAGGCAACTTTTTTTATTTAGGGGAGAGCTAGAGTTAAAACATAATGGTGTATCACTTTAATGAGTACTTTTGTATCATGACTAAACTTGTCTATTTGTAATAAATTGAGATAAATGAACTTCAGTTCCAAACTTTCCTCTATTAATGCAACCCTTATTTTGGCAGGGGGGACAGAGAAGGCTAATGCCCTTCAAAGCCCCAGTTCTTTATATGCATTATAGAGTTTAAAGTAACAGATTAAATTGGAGACTGGGGATGAGAACAAAGCCACAGAGTGAGGAATATCAGCCTCTGCCAATAGATGGCAGAAGCTAGTCAGCAAGCTTAACTAGCAGCAAAGGTTAGCTAGGTCTTGGGTAGTTTGAGACGGTTAGCCGGACTGCGGAGAAGTGACATGGACCAGCATTTGAAGGGGAGCGTAGGATGTGAAAGCAGTTTTGACTGGGGAATAGAACCAGAGTTCCTAGCATAGGTTACACATGAAGTACAGTTTTCAATTGTATCTTAAAAAGCTGTTAAAAACCAGCTGGTCTGCTTTTTCGAGAGGGAGAGGAAAGGAGGGTTTGTATCACAAGAAAGCGACAGCCTTGCTACAGGTAGTGTATAAGGGAGGCACATGAAGCAAGAGAGAACTGGTTGTAGGAGAACACAACATTAAACAGAAGTGGTAGAAAGGCAGCTGGGCAAGTTCCATACGTTTGCACTGTATTATAGATTGGTTGTACTGTGTACAAGCATAGTGATGTGAATGTATACTTGTTTGAATTCACACAGGATGACATTAGAGAAGCACTTGCTTTGGTTTCCCAGGTAATTCCTTCCGCTTGTTGAGTTGTATCATTTTAGCCGTCTAGTCATAAATGTGAATGCAGCCATGCTAAGAACGTGCAAATGATTAGATACTTAACTGGCTATTTTTATGTCCAGTTCCTAAATATGGGTGCAGAGACAGTAATTTCAGGTATAGTTTTGTACTCAGTATTCAGAAAATCTAGCCTTGGATGTACCTAAATTCAAGTACTTCATTTATATGTAAATATTTGTGAACAAAATGAGGCAACGACTGAAACATGAACTGGGAAGATAAGAGCAATACTCAAATAAGTGCTAAAGATTCTAAAGTGTGCTGGGTCACTTAACGTATACAATGTAAACAAGAGGGATTAAATGACTTGCCCAAGATCACCTAGAAAGTGAACTTAAGTCTCTGGGGTACAGGGTCTGGAATTTGAAGCCAGACAAATCCAAACTGGAAATAAGGCATACCTTTAACAGAGAGAATAATTAACTGCTGGAACAATTCACTAAGGGTTGGGGTGGATTCTCCATCACTGGCAATTTTTAAATCTTGATTGAGAAATTGATTTGTTTGTAAAGATATGCTCTAGTTTCAAAAGGAATTATTTTGGAGGTATTCTATGGCCTGTTATACAGGAGGTCAGACTAAATGATCACAATGGTCCCTTCTGGCCCTGGAATTTACGAATCCCAGTTCAGTGCCCTAGCCACAAGCTTGCACTGAAGCAAAACTAAATCACTTGTGTTGGGTACTAATGGCCACTTAGTAGGTAGCAGAGTCTTTCAAGCTTTAGTAAGTACAGAGTTCTCTAAAACATCGCTAAATCAGTTTGGTGGTGATACCATTTATCATTACAGTGGCATAGGTACATGTACCTTAGGTCAAATTTTCAAAGAGCTGTCTTACTTACACAAAAGCTGTTTGTGAGTTCATGCACGCAAATCCAGTACATGTAAGCATCAAAACTGTCTGCACGTTAAAGAGCCCAGTTCTGCTTGCACAAACTGCTGGCTAAGCAGCAGTTCTGCAGAAAAGGACCTGGGGATTACAGTGGATGAGAAGCTGGATATGAGTCAGCAGTGTGCCCTTGTTGCCAAGAAGGCCAATGACATATTGGACTGCATTAGCAGGAGCACTGCCAGCAGATCGAGGGAAGTGATTATTCCCCTCTATTTGGCATTGGTGAGGCCATACCTGGAGTACTGTGTCCAGTTTTGGTCCCCCCACTACAGAAGGGATGTGGACAAATTGGAGAGAGTCCAGTGGTAGGCAACAAAAATGATTAGGGGGCTGGGGCACATGATTTATGAGGAGAGGCTGAGGGAACCGGGGTTATTTGACAAATCCCTCGCTGGGATGATTAAGTAAGTTGATGTTGGTCCTGCTTTGAGCAGGTGATTAGACTAGATGATCTCCTGAGGTCTCTTCCAACCGTAATAGTCTATGATTATGATTCTAAATACAGATGGCCTTCCCTAACATAACTACAATTCTCCTTAGAAAAGTTCTACAAAAATAGAATGCGCCATGTTGTCCAATCTAACACATTTACAATAAAAATGTCTTGCCCTAAACTGCAAATGCCCAAATAAAGGTACACCTGGAAATATTCACAATCTTTGTGCTATCACACCCTCCCTGGCCATTCCTCCCTCCCAACAACATACGTATGATAGAGCTACCACAACATGAGAAAATAAAAAGTTTAATATTCTCTGGAATAAAAGAAATGATACAGTCTAGTTACTGATCCTGGAATTTAAAAAAAAAATGCACAGGAGCAAGGTGCTCACAAAACAAAAAAAACTTTCATGCATTATGACTATTTTCTTGGCATATGGGGGCACATCCATTCTGCTTTCAGTGACTTGAGGGCAGCTTTCCAACCTAGCTCTCTTGCACAAAATAACCAAAATTGTATTAACTAGTCTTTTAAACTAGTCGATTTTTCTTCAGGAGAGTCTTCATTTGGGCGCAGACGTTTAGAGGCTGGTTCCATAGGACTCTCTGAAACAAAGTTCATAAAGTAATACATTAACATTTAATACACTTCTACACAAGACAGAGTCTCTACACTATAACACACACACACACACAACTTGTGGCACTTCAGTGAACAGGGCAAAGAGTCCAGTGTCAAAGCTGTCAGAGGAGGAGGGCGTAAAACATAATCGGCAGGGAGGGTGGAAGGTAAGCAGGTGATGAGTCAACACCATTAACCTTACTGGGACTAAAACCTGACTCTACTGAAATCAATTGAAGTTCATAGAAACTCCTAGTTTTCCAATTAAAACTTATAGAACCTGATCCTGCCAGTTTAGAGGCTCTGATTCTACAACTGACTTCACAAGGATCTGCCTGTGTGTTCCTTAGTGCAGGAGGGGATCTAAATTAGGACTAATAAATTGGAATTACACCACTAAATGAGACTAGAATCAGCCCCATAGCTCAGAGAGAATTCTAGTTTTAAATCCATCAAATGGTCTTTTTTTCTCAAGTATAATTTGAGACAAAGTATACAGTTGAAAAACCTTAAAGTTTCCAGCATTGGACTTCAATTTACCTTCCTGAGTACACTGCTTCTTGAACAACACTTCAGCTGGGATCTGGAAACTGATGCACATCATTTCCTTATTTGGTGCAACATTTCTCACCAGATGAGTAGAGCAGCGTCCCTCTAAAGACGTTCCCAGAAAAGCTTCAGCCCGTTCTTGAACGTCTTTGGCCGGATTATCATGTTTTGAGAAGCTGTAACAGTGCACTGTGGGAAGGAGGTCAGTGCTGCACGGCTTTCCATCTAAGAAATGTTTGAAAACATCTAGAAATTCGATAGCCAAAGCTGGTAAATTCATGACTATGTGCAGAGTGTTTTTCCTTTCTTTCGTCAGAAGTGACAGTTCCTTGGTTAGCTCTTCTTTAACTGGCCCCCGAAGAAAATCCCGACCGTCCATATTGAAATTTTTTATCTTTTTGTCCACTTTATTTAATTTACAGTTGTGTAGAAGCCATTTGTAGGATTCAGGGTTGAGATCATTTGCAAATACGCTGCACTTTTTCTTTGCAGCTGGAATGGCAAAAGGCCCAACCCCGGCAAAGACATCAAATAGAACATCACCTGGCTTTAAAAATTCAATGATACGGCCATGTTCTGTGCTTAGACGGGAATTCCAATAGACTTTAGAAAAGTCAAATTCATAGGTGATGTAGTTTTCTCTAGTCTGAAAAAAATTCAAGACATTTGTTTAAACCTGTATTTAGATTCCAGACATACACGTATGTTTAAACAATCAATTTATTAAACATTTTACTAAAATGTAAGGGGAATATTGATATTCATGCCACTGATAAGACAAGTGAATCTTGATCTTATATAATAAGCACTCTTTTATTCTGAAAACATCTTCAAAGCCAATTGGCTTTCCCAGCCCAACTCTTTCTATAAAAGGGCCATTAAATGGTCCTCTGTGGCCAAATAAGGAATATTTCAGTCAGTCAATTCAGGTAGCTGGCATATGTAAAGCACCAGGCGGGGAAAAAAGCAACAGCTTAAAATGACCATTTAAAAAAATTAGTCCCTTCAAGGACTTTGTGACTGGCTGATAATTGCTTTATTAGTAGCTGGTTTCAGAAAGATTCCTCAAATCCTCCTCATTCTAGAATCCACAGTAAGTAACAGGATGAAAATGCAAATATGGCAGTGGTGGATCAAATTCAGCTACTGGTAGCCAGTTCTACAAACTCGGAAACTGTATTGCACTTGGCCTTCACAGGTAGCATAGTCCTGGTTACTGACTCCCATCAAACAAGAAGTTTAAGATGCCTGAAGTCCTTGGAGTGTACCAATGATTACTGAAGTGAGGTAGTGATATAAAACCTCCTTTACTTCTGTGACACAAGGACCCCTTGATGCCAACTGGCATAGGGCACAAAGGGTACACAGGGTTTTACAGGCATCCCCAAGGTTGGATATACGTGTAATAGTTTACCAACGGCTGAAATGGGAGATTTCTACCTTGAGCCAGTAACCCTGTGGTCACCATAATTATTGCTAAATGTCTGAATGGATAATATTTGAGTTATGTATCTCTACTGAAAATTATTTTCCTATGGTCCTGAAGTTAAGGCAGGCCCCAGGAAATGACAAACCTCAAAAATATTCATTTTAGGCAGGAGGTAACAGACACTTATCTCCCTCTCTGGCCATTTGGGTATTCTATGCCCCATGCAGTATGCCTATTTGCATACTAAGCCGATTGCAAAATCTACAAGAAAGGAAACTTACAAAATTAAACAAACAGCTGGGGTGAGGAGAAGAAGGGGAGGGAGTCATGTTTATGAATAAAAAGACGAAGGATTGGGCTGGTATACTGGAGGGGTAGGGGGACACAATGAATCCTTCATCTGGGAGGCAAACTGACAGCATACTTCTCTCATGAAAGAAGGGTCACAACCAGCCTGGCTGTGACAGTGCTGCAAGGATTTTGGGTGAGCAATATTCTACGAGGCCTGAGAGTATCTTGTTAATTAAGACTAGGCTCTGGGATACGTTATTTTATATGTAATCATTTGTTTCCAATACTACTTATTGCTATTACTATGCTTTGTTAAATAAACATATTTGATTGCACTATCAACATATCTAAGTGCTGTGTGCTAAACAGAGTGGTGATCTGAAATGGTAAGCTGGGGTGCACTGCTCCTTTGGAAGCAGTGAATCTGTCAATACTGCAAGTGTACAGTGGACCAGGCGCTGGAAAGTCCAGGGAGACAGTCTGAGGGCTAGAGGATTGGAGTGTGCCTATTGCTAACCTTCAGAGTAAAAGTGGGGCCTGCAAGGCCTAGAGGGGAGTGCTTATGTTGCAGGTGGAGTTGAGGAGCTGATCTCCAGGCAGGCACAGACAAGCATTCCTCACAATATGGGTAGGTGGTAGCAAGGTGCCTTACAACACTGGGTACCTCCAGGAAGCCTCACACCTTCCCCTCTCTGATCTGAAATCTTTTTTTTTGTGCTAGCTTGACAAGTAATTTATGATGATTAATCAAAGAATCACTACCATTTCTGTTGCCAGTAGACATAATACAAAACTATTTTACACTCTCATACCCACAGTGCAAGAACTCCTATAGCAGAGAAACATAGCTCAAATATGCTTAATTATGAGCTAATGTCACCTTGCAATCTTGAATGAAATCAGATTGTTGATCTGATTAAAATGCTTTCTATCTGTGTATTCTGCCAGCTCTACATGCCCAAACTATTCCATTATGTTTCTGAGGAAACCTATTTAAAGCTAACAAAATAAAAAAATATTAAAGAAAGGAATTGCCAAATTAGTAATTGTTGCCTTAACTCCTATCTAAGCCTCAACAACCCAATCAGATTAATAGTACTTTCTATGTATAGACAAATAGTGCTTTTCACTCAAGGGTCATAAAACATCTACCAAAGTGTTACAGAAGGGGAAAACTGAGGCACAGAATCTCTTTCCTAGGTCAGTCAGTCAGTGCTAGACACAAGAACAGCATCTAAGTCCCAGCCTTTGCTCCAGGCACTACACTACACAAAGTGAATCCAAAGCACTTACCTTATTTTCTTGCACCAAATGTATTTAACAACGTAAAAATACTTGGGGGTTTTTTGGAAGGGGAAGGGAATCTAAGTTCTAAATTAGTAACTTTTAGAGCTGTCAGGTGATTAAAAAAATTAATCACGATTAAGCAACTATACCATTTATTTAAAATATTTTTGGATCTTTCTACATTTTCAATTATATTGATTTCAATTACACCACAGAATAAGTGTACAGTGCTCACTTTATATTTTTTGATTAAATATTTTCACTGTAAAAAACAAGATAGTATTTTTCAATTCACCTCAAAGAGATTGAACTACAGTACTTGCATCATGAAAGCTGAACTTACAAATGTAGAATTATGTACATCAATAACTGCATTCAAAAATAAAACGTAAAACTTTAGATGCTACAAGTCCAGTCAGTCCTATTTCTTGGTCAGGCAATTGCTCAGACAAATAAGTTTGTTTACATTAGAAGGAGATAATGCTGCCTGCTTCTTGTTCACGTCACCAGAAAGTGAGAACAGACGTTCGCGTGGCACTGTTGCATCCGGCGTCATATGGTATTTATTTACATGCCAGATGCGCTAAAGATTTGTATGTCCTTCATGCTTCATCTACCATTCCAGAGGACATGCGTCCATGCTGATGACAGGTTCTGCTTGCTAACAATCCAAACCAGTGCGGACCAACGCATGTTCACTTTCATAATCTGAGTCAGATGCCACCAACAGAAGACTGATTTTCTTTTTTGGTGGTTCAGGTTATGTAGTTTCCACATCGGAGTCTTGCTCTTTTAAGACTTCTGAAAGCATATTCCACACCTCATCCCTCTGATTCTGGAAGGCACTTCTGATTCTTAAACCTTGGGTTGAGTGCAGTAGCTATCTTGAGAAATCTCACACTAGTACCTTCTTTGCATTTTGTCAAATTTGCAGCGAAAGTGTTCTTAAAATGAACATGTGCTGAGTCATCATCCGAGACTACAACATGAAACATATGGCAGAATGCGTGTAAAACAGAACTGGAGACATACAAGGCATTCAGTCACAAACTGAATTAACTTTTTTTTTTTTAAATAAACATTATTAGTATGGAAGCATGTCCTCTTGAATGGCTGCCGAAGCATGAAGGGACATACGGATGTTTAGCATATCTGGCACGTAAATACCTTGCAATGCCGGCTACAAAAGTGCCATGCGAATTCCTGTTCTCACTTTCAGGTGACAAACAAAAAGCGGGCAGCATTATCTCCTGTAAATGTAAATAAACTTGTTTGTCTTAGGGACTGGCTGAACAAGAAGTAGGACTGAATCAACTTGTCGGCTCTAAATTTTTGCATTGTTTTGTTTTTGAGTGCAGTTACGTAACAAAATCTGCATCTGTAAGTTGCATTTTCACAATAGAGATTGTACTACAGCACTTGTTTGAGATGAACTGAAAAATACTCGTTTATCATTTTTACAATGCAAATATTTGTAATAAAAATAAAGTGAGCAGTCTACACTTTGTATTTTGTGCTGTAATTTAAATCAATATTTGAAAATGCAGAAAAAAATTAATTGGTATTGTTTACAGCGTGATTAAAACTGTGATGAATCACTATTTGAGTTAATCATATGAGCTAACTGCGATTAATTGCCAACCCTAGTAACTTTATAAGACTCCATTACTTTACCTGACTTTGAATACAGTTTATCTGACTCTCAATGAAACCTAGGCTATACAAGTTCAAATAATGCTTAGGAATATCCTTATAAAGATCTTGTAAACATGGCTGTGATTTCATTCATGGTAGACTGGGGCACATAGAACACATACAGGACTGCTAAGTACTGAGATACTGGGCCAGAGGTGGGATTGGGACACAATTTAAGTTTTATGATATCTTTCCATCACATCTACTCTTCCACTTCAACTGCATTGTGTGTGTCTGACTACTGTGCCAGGAGAAAATAGGAAAAATGTACCTTTGTTATCATATTGGCCTCTCCTGCTAGCACTTCCATTTGAAAATTTCGATAAGTGTTGTCAATAATATTGATTTTGTTTACTGAACAGGTGATTCCTGGATTCTTGTCAATTATAACCTGACCTGCAAGAAAGGGATAAAAATATTCAGCTACTAAGTGTTGCTAAATCTTTAAATTCTGTAAGAGAGATAAGAGAGCAATTCTGAGTTGTATTTTAAAAAAGAAACTACTTATAGAATGACTTATGTGAAATCATTCAGTGTGCTATAAATTATTTCCACTAGTGCCACTGTGTCGCAGGGAACTCCTAGTGCAAATATTTTACACTGAAAAGAGGGTTAGATTCCCAGTGAAGGCTCTTGTGCTTCAGGGAGAGAGTACTGTCTACTGCAGAGATTCCCAATCTGTAATGTGCGGGCTTGATGTTCCACCCAGTCACTTCACCATTTATTATCTAGAGGGCCGATTCAACTCCCATATCAATGTGATTCTACTGGTACCCAGATCAGCTAGTAACATTAGTTCAAAGCTGGACTAGAGCAGTAAGCTATGGCTGCTGTATAAATAAAATGTTACAGTTTTGATCTTGGTCTCCCCTGCCATAAAGGAGTTGAGCTTAAATGGCCTAACCTGAAATTTGCTAGATGCAAAGGGCCTGACCCAATGTCCAGTGAGGTCAATAGACTACTATTAACTTCGAGTTCGCTATACATAAAAAAGCCTGATCCAGTGCCCTTTAACCTAAGCATTCACTTTTAATAAGTCTGTTTAAGGTAAGAAAAAATTAAAACATTGAGGGTTCCCAAAAGGTTCCCTGTGCAAAATAATCATCTCTAGCTCAAGCACTTGTTAAAATGACTTTTATCCAGTTATACGCTTCTCCCAAAGCTATTTGAGTGTGAATGTTGTACATACCAATCAGATGTTTGTAGGGTAGCTGATGATCTCTAAGATTCAAGTGAGCTATATGGCCAATCCTAGTAAATCCAGAGGTGACATCTTGACCTTCAGGAAGCACCGCTCGTAAGACTTCCTCAGTCTTGAAATTGTCATAAGTCAGTTCTAAGTTATACTTGGACACCTGAGGGTCAATACTAAACTGCTTTAATATTTCTTGTTCAGATTCTCCCAGTGAATATTCTGCTGATATTTTATGAGGATCCAACAAAACAAGTCTACTGTCTTCATCTTTTGGATCATCAATCACTCGCTTCAGACCTGGGCGCTGCAGTGTTGTATGTTTGAGGGATTTTAACAATTTGTTTATTACTTCTTTTTTCACTTTTAGAATTGGAACAACAATTGTCCTTTTGAAAGCTGCTCTGTCAAGTGTTGTCATTCCACGTACTTCAGGATGAGGTGAATACAGTTCAATATCAGCTTTATTTTCTAGAATTTCAGACATTGTAAAGAAACTGTTTCTCTGAACTACCCAAAAAAATCCAGGTACTCTTTCAAAATACTGTACCAGCAGTAACCAAACTTCTGGAAATGATATATTTGATGCAGCTGTTCTAAAAAGTTTAGTTTTCAGTAGTCTAGCAGAGTATCCATATAATCTCCATAAAATCCTAGAAGGGAAATTATTCTTTTTATAGACATTATGTAATCATTCCATTAAAAAAAATACTGCAAGTCACATGGATTTGCAATTCTCACAAAATAAAATTTGTTTGTATCAAGTAATGCACAACATGAACATTTATCGTTCATAAAGAGAGAATTAGACTACAAATTTATATCCTTGTACACGGCCAAAAAACATATCTCAACCAATTTTAAGTAATGGTGGATAATCACCTCATACCCATACACAAAGGTGAAGTGTACTTGTGATTGATGGGTCTGATGATGCTCCCATTAAGACAAATGTGTTTAGATCTGTTTGCTGTCTCTTATAAAGCTGATCAGCGAGCACTGGTAGCCAGACTGCAGTTGCTGGTGGGTGGAACCACACTGCAGGGACTTCATTCATTTATGAGAAGGTAACCTGAAATGGAACAGGAATCTTTTTTTTGTCTTTGAGTGTTTCCCCTAAGGGCTGCTGCTTTCTGTCTGCTCTACCTCCCCATTCAATATATACAAAAGGAGGCTATTACTGGTTTTACAAGAGGAAGAGGTAGAGCTATCCCCTGACACTAGTTCTATCTAGGTTTTCATAGTGCACTCATTACTGTAGTATAGTATCTGAGTGCTGAGTCTCATTGTGTAAGTCTTCCCATGATGGCAGTCAGTTGTTTGGATGCAAATCTTATTTGCATTGCTCCTAAGTCAAACAGCTGATTTTTTGGTGGTGATAAAAAGCCATCCACACCCTGTGCACCCTCATTTCCTGCTCTGCCCACATGCAGTTGCTACCACCTTTCGTGTTTCTATCCTCTTCCTGTGTATCTTTTGCCTTAATTTTTTGCCCCCCTTTTCATTCACTAACGACTCCCCAGTGTTCAGACTGGACAGGCATTGGTGAGTGTATGTGCTCTCACAGCTTAAGCTGAGTGTAAAAAAAAAAATTATATATATATAACCCTAGTCCAGTAGACTTTGGTGCCTTTGCCTCTGGGGCTAGATACATCAACTGCTAGGAAGGCCAGCTGTACAAAGGGTTACCATATGGTGGTGGAAGTAGAGGTCTTTCCAAGTATCACCCACATCCATAGAATCGGAAACAGATGTGGGATCATACCAGTTTCTTTGTTTCACTCCTCACTTTGCCCCATTCCACTAGACTGCCCCTTTGTAGGAAACCTGAGTTAAGTAATGCTCCTGGAAAGCCCACTGAAGGTGGCTTATGCTCTCTAGTTACTCAGTTAATGTGGCTACCGCTCCTCATTGGACGAGTTCAGAATTTCAGTGTCTGGATGCTGTTTCCATTTGGAACTCTATTTGGCAACATTATTCTGGAAAGACTATCTTTCCTCTCTATTGGAGTCCTGAATACAATCACTCATGCTTTCTTTAGCCCCCTTCACATGACAAGTAATTCACTCCCAAAAGGCTTGCCTTGAAATTAATCTGAAAGCTGCAAAAGTTGAATGTTTTGTGTTTGTCTTCCTTCTCTACCAAGGAACAATCAGTAATTCCTTAGCTCCATAATCTGCATTTGTTGCCACTATGAAAATGGATTCAGTTCAATGTTCTTCTGATGGCATACTAAGGCCTTTATTTTGCTAAATTCGAAGTAACTGAAGAATTTTCTGTTGCTAGTCTCCCTCCAAAACAATTGATGTCAGAAAGACTGTTCTATCTTGAGGTTGCACTTGAACTGGGTCAGAAGCAGGCTGGTCTTGCTTCAAAGACCCAATCTGCAGAATTAATTCCCTGATTATGTTGTAGGGCATGTTTATACAACAGCCACTGTAGTGCGGACGCTTCCTTCATCAATGTAAGATGGTTTTCTTTCAATATAGTTAATTCATCCCTCCAAGAGGCAGTAATCAGGACAACAGAACCATTTTTCCAGTGCCCTACCTCTGTCTGCACCAGCAGTTAGGTCAAACCTACCTATAGCCCTCGGGGCACATACATTTTCCATAGCCCTGAGCATCAGTAGCTAGTTCAATTTAATTTAAGTGGACTGTGCCTTACACTGAACCTTAAAGAGAGACTGTGACTACATTAGCCTCCTCTTTTTGAATTTGTTTGACAGGCAGGTTTTCTGGACCAGTGAGTCCAGTTTAATTTTAGAGGAGCAAGAGCAGATCAACTTGGGCCCAAAGGACTAACAAATGGATCCCTGAACTTGATTCAAATTGTGACAGTCAGCAGCACCCCCCAAACAGCTAATAGCTTTATAATAGCTGGCAACCATTAAGGAAAATTGGACACCTCACGGACACAGTAGCCTAAACTTTTAAACTGTCTTCCCTTATTGGTCTTAAGGCAGTTAAAGCTGGTCCTAAGCCTGTTTTTGCTAAGCAAATTGCAAAAGTGCAGGGTTTGCTAACTACCAATCAAATGCTAACACAACCAAAGCCTGTGTGTGAGTGTGTATAAAAGATTCTTGGTTTTTATATGGAGTAGAGTCTTTGTACCAAGATACAAAACTCTTTTCTTCTGCAGAATAAAGCAACCTTTCCTTATCCCTGTCTCGCTGTCATTGGCTCTCAGCTAGGCAAACCCGACATTTCGGTAACAGTTTCTGGCGACCCCAGATGGAACCCTCCTAGCTCGGACATCGGATGGCTGCGGCAAACTAGGAGCGGCACCACCGGGGTGCTTAGTCCCTCTTCCTTACTTCACCGCGGCCCTTGGGGTTTGTGCTCTGATAAAGTGAACCCTAATAGGATAAGGAAACACTTCCTGGGTTCTGGTTATATTCTGGTTACCTAGTTACTGTATTTCTGTCTTATACCTTTGGGTGTTAGCTGTGTGGGAGGAACTGAGCTTCTTGTTTGTAATTCCTCAGGGTGGAAGCCATAACGTGCAAGGAAGCCCTGAAGTCGTATTAAGATCCTTCTGTTCCGTCCCCTGTAGCAGTCAGGATAAACTGAGATTGCTTGCTTGGATTTTTTGGATTAGACCATTATTCCCTCCTTCTTTCTGTTTAATTCTCTATTTGAGTGCCAGAAAAGGAGATGGGTGGGTCTCAGTGGAAACCCTCTAAGGATAGCCCTTTGGATTACATGTTAAATACCCATATAGGCAACCATTTGATTGTTCTGTGTTGCAGGAGGCTACTGTGGAAATTTCTGGTGTCTCCGCCTCCCATGTCTTTTTGCTAGCTCTGGATTCCCCAGTTAACCTCTTGGGCAGAGACCTGTTGTGTAAATTGCATGCTCAGATCTTCTTTTCAGATGACAGGATTGTCCTCCAGTTACCTCAAAACCAACTTCCCCAGCTGTGTACTGTTCTGACCCAGGCTTCAGAGGACTCGATCCTGCCTGCGAACTGATCTTACCCGAGCGACTCAGACAGGAGGTAAAAGCCTCCCTACGGGGCACTTTAAAAACAGACTTGGGCACTCTCCGGACAGAACCAGTGCGTATAACCTTAAAGCCAGGCATTGTAATTCCTCGAATTCGTCAGTACCCCATCCCCCAAGAAGCTCTGTTAGGCCTCTGGAACCTTATCACCACATTCCTGCAGCCGGGAGTGCTAGTTTGCACCAAGTCTCCTTTCAACACCCCCATTCTGCCAGCCAGAAAACCGAACACGGATCCAGAGAGAAAATCGGTATACCGATTTGTCCAGGACTTGCATGCAGTGAATAAAGTCGTTCAGGCTAGACACAACGTGATACCTAACCCTCACACTATCCTAACTGCCATTCTAGCAGGTACTGCTTGCTACTTGGTAATAAGACTTGTGTAATGCCTTTTTCAGTATTCCCCTAAATCAAGACAGTTGGAATATCTTTGTATTTACATGGACGGATCCAGAGACCGGGAGGGCAGAACAGCTGACCTAAACTCGGCTACCACAAGGATATGTTGAATCGCCATTTTCTCCTCTACCCTGACACGCAATTTAGCTGATATTAAGCGACCTGGTGGGTCCACTTATTTCTTGTATGTGAATGACGTCCTGGTTTGTTCTCCTGATCAGGTATGCAGCCCAATTTCAGTCCTCACCCGCTGATGTATCTGCTCACCGGATCCAGCCAGGGGATTGGGTCTATTTAAAAGAGTGAAAAATCGAGCCCTTCCAACCCCAGTGCGCTGGCCCTTTTCAAGTCCTTCTTACCTCCCACACTCCCTCCTACAAGCGGTGCGGAAAGCTGAGTGGTGGTGAAAAGGAGAATACCATCCAATAAGTATGGGAAAACATCTGAGGTTTGGTATCATAGTTGGGAGGCCCAAGGGGTCCCCCTCTTCGATATCTTTGGGTTTGGGTATAAGCTGGCCCTATATTTTAAGGCTGTTGATGGGACCGGGACGGAACTGGGTTACAGCCGCTTAAAAGCCTGCAATCACACCCTTAGGTTTAGTGTTAGAAATGAAACCTTTTACCCCTTAAAAATTCATGTAGACACTCAGAGACCTCCCTGCCAGTTTCAAAAGGCCTATATTGTAAAATTAACAGGTGAACGTTATCAAGGGGAGTGGTTTCCTTCATTCCTTCCCTTGGGTCTCATAAATGAGACCCATGCATATTATATGGATGTCTTCCTCTGGCATTTTATAACCTCTCTTATCCCTTGTAAAAATTTCTAAATGCCAGGGGGCGCTAGTAAGTCTTACATCACACTTGTTTGCTGTTACATACTGTGGGGGTATCTTAAACAACACCCACACCATGGGACATTTAAATGCATCCCATTGGCAGTGCCAGGGCCGGGTATTTGGCAACTCCAAACATCAAGATGTTTTGGTAGATTGGCGCCACCAAGTAGCAAAAAGTTCCCTCACCCTTTATTTACAAAGCCCCAGTCTGTATTTTATTTGTGGCCATAATGCTTATAAAGCTCTCCCGCGGGGTTGACATGGCCAGTGTGGTGTGGCCGGAGTATTACCAGATGTTCAAGTAAACACCACGCTGGACTCACGCCAAATTCTCAACCTGGGAACTTATTTTCACAAGCTCTTCACACCCGTAAAAGGGGCTTGGGTTAAACGTGCTGAAAACCCCCTAGTAATCAGGCAAACGGAATTTCATTCCTTTATATGTGAACTTATTCCTGAACTGGGGGTAGTGGAGCTGAAAAGGGCAGTGGTAAACATTTTTGCAAAACTGAAAAAAGCAGTTAATGCCTCCTTAAATGCTTTCCAAAAGTTACGAGAAATCGATAACATAGGAAAAGTAACACTGCAAAATAGGCGTGTGCTAAATACCATAAATGCTAAAGGGGGGAGGGGCTGTGCTAGCATTGAAAAAAGATGCTGTTTTTATATTAATCGCCCTGGTTTAATTAAGAAGAATTTGCAGGCCATCAAGAATGCAGCTGTTGTTTTCCATACTGTATCTCTTGATCATACCCTTAATTTTGAAAACCTCCTCCCAGACCGTGGGTCATGCTTTACTGGGCTTTTCTGTAAAATTGTCAAATTATTTTCTCTTTTTTCTATGTGTCATTTAGGTAATGTTGCAATGTGCAAGATATTTGTGTAGTACTGTTACTAAGGGCTCTACTGTCCATAAAAAAACACAATCTCTCTCCCTCCAGCTTAATCGCAAATTGTGTATCGGGCCTGAAAATTTGGATGATCAGGCCCAATGGGAAAACTGTAACAGTCAGCAGCAACCCCCAAACAGCTAATAGCTTTATAATAGCTGGCAACCATTAGGAAAAATTGGACACCTCACAAACACAGTCGCCTAAATTTTTTAACTATCTTCCCTTATCAGTCTTAAGGCAGTTAAAGCTGGTCCTAAGCCGGTTTTTGCTAAGAGCAGATCAACTTGGGCCCAAAGGACTAAGAAATGGATCCCTGAACATGATTCAAATTGTGACAGTCAGCAGCAACCCCCAAATAGCCTTATAATAGCAACCTTTCCTTATCCCTGTCTCGCTGTCATTGGCTCTCAGCTAGGCAAACCCGACATTTCAGTAACAAAATGGAAACTTTTTGAGACCACTAAACCTTCCTGGCCACACTATAGCAGACCTTAAGGTGGCCATCCTGCAGCAAAAAAACTTCAGGACCAGACTGCAAAGAGAAACTGCTGAGCTTCAGTTCATCTGCAAATTTGACACCATCAGCTCTGGACTAAACAAAGACTGTGAATGGCTTGCCAATTACAGAACCAGTTTCTCCTCCTTGGTTTTCATACCTCTACTGCTAGAACAGGGCCTCACCTCCCTGACTGAACTAACGCTCTATCTCTAGCTGCTGCTAGCATATTATATACCTGCGCCCTGGAAATTTCCACTACCTGCGTCTGACGAAGTGGGTATTCACCCACGAAAGCTCACGCTCCAAAACCTCTGTTAGTCTATAAAGTGCCACAGGATTCTCTGCTGCTTTCACAGATCCAGACTAACACGGCTACCCCTCTGATACCTTCCCCTCTGAGTTTGCAGTAGGCGCTGCAGCCTTGTTCTTGTGCGTATGAACCTGCCCTGACCTGGGACTAAAACCACAAAGAGAAGAACCGCCCTAGTGCGCTTCCAGGGGCCGGGCGGGGCGGGGAGCGAACAACCCCCTTGCACAATGAAAAGCGAACGAGGGCTTCAGGGCGCTAACTCTCCAGGTGGCGAACAACAGCGGCGGGGCAGCTGAGCTATAAAGACCGTGAACTTCCACCTCGGCGTCTCTGTGCAACCCTGGCCGGGCACCGGCCAGAACGGGTAGCCCCCGGGTCGGGCTCTCCTCAGCCAGCGGGACAGGTGCGCCGATTTCACGGCACCGCAGCCTCCTGCTCCGAGTGGGGCGTGGCTGCCCCTTTCCCTCAGTCAAATACCCAGGGCCCGGCCCTCCCCCCACAGGGGCTCCGTAGCCTCCTCAGTAACCGACCCCCCAGCCAGGCTGCGAGCCTTCCCCGCCCCGCCCCTCACCTCATGCTGGGCTCCTGCAGCCCGCGTGCCTATGTCTCTGCTCTCTCCTCAGGCGCGTTGATACGTCATGGAGGGTGTGTGACGACATCAGGCGGCGCCGCCGCCGCCGCCGCCACCACCTCCCCCGGCCGGCGCAAGGGGGAGGCTCCAGTCCAGCCTGAGGCACCGCCCAACTCCCGCCCCTCGAGAGTGGGCTGGGGACGGAGCGGCTGGCTGGGGTCGGCGCACAGGGCACCATGCAGCAGCCGGGTCCCGCCGGGAGTATCAACCGCGAGCCGGGCTGGTACCTGTCTGCCCGCGAGCAGGAAGGGGAGCAGGAGTCCGCCCCGTTGCTGCCTCCAGCGCCGCTGGGCAATGTGTGTGAGGGGGCCGGGGGCTGGGCGTGGGGGGCTCCCGGGGGTGGGTGTCTGTGGCAGGAGCTGAGCTGGGTCGGAGCTGGAGCCGAGGAGGAGGGAGGTGTCAGGAGAGGAGGTGAAGGCTTTTTATCCCCCGGACAGGTCCCGTCTAGCCAGGCTTCCCCACTAGTGCTTTGAGGGGCGACTGGGGTGGGAGGTAGGGTGACCAGATGTCCTGTTTTTATAGGTTTCAGAGTAGCAGCCCTGTTAGTCTATATCCGCAAAAAGAAGAGGAGTACTTGTGGCACCTTAGAGACTAACACATTTATTTCAGCATGAGTTTTTGTGAGCTACAGCTCACTTCTTCAGATGCACAGAATGGAACACGCAGAGAGATATTTATACATACAGAGAACATGAAAAGGTGGAAGTATGCATACCAACAGGAAGAGTCTAATCAATTGAGATGAGCTTTCATCAGCAGGAGAAAAAACTTTTGAAGGTGAAATAAGAATGTCCCATCTGAGAAGGTGTGAGGAGAACTTAATTACAGAAATAGATTCAATATTGTAATGACCCAACCATCAGTTTTCTGTTTAGGCCTGAGTTAATTGTATCTAATTTGCATATTAATTCGAGTTTCAGACATCTTCTTTGGAAGTTCTGGTTTTAGCAGACTCCAAAGAGACTGCTGAACGTGGAATTAATATGCAAATAGATACAGTTAACTCAGCCTAAACAGAGAACTGGAATGGTTTGGTTATTAACACTAATTGAATCTAATTTCCATGTTAGTTCCAAACACCTTCTATGGGTCATCTTAATTATACTTCAAAGGTTTTTTTTTTTTCCTCCTGCTGATGATAGCTCATCTCAATTGATTGGACTCTAACAGTTGATATGGGTGCTTCCACCTTTTCATGTTCTCTGTATGTATAAATATCTTCTGTCTGTGTGTTCCACTCTATGCATCCGAAGAAGTGGGCTGTAGCCCACGAAAGCTTATGCTGAAATAAATTTGTTAGTCTCTAAAGTGCCACAAGTACTCCTGTTTTTATAGGGACAGTCCTGATTTTGGGGTCTTTTTCTTAAATAGGCTCCTATTACCCCCCACCCTGTCCCCATTTTTCATATTTGCTGTCTGGTCACCCTACTGGGAGGATAGATCATTGTCCATTGGCAATTCAAGCCTTGGCTTCTTTGCTTGACCCTGCCACCTGAGAGAGTAGATTAGGGCCATTGGTGATGGTGTGGGTTGTTCGTGAAGTGAAACAATAGTTCACTTGACTGAGATCACCAAACTCGTTTTGGACATCTATTAGATGGTAATGACTATTGGGGTTGGGTTTTACTGGTCTGGGCTGAATTTAAACCATCAGGGACATGGAGCCCTGATGAGAATGTGGGGAGGTTGGGTGGGAATTACTGTCTAGGCATTTTTTGGTGCTGCTTGTATTTTATTAGCATTGGTGTGCTTGGTGCCCTAGAAGTAAATGAGGACAGTCTCCACCCCAGGAAGCTGATAGGCTAGTTCAGACAAATAATATGTAATGTGGCCGTTGAGTAAGAATATTGGAGCATTTGTTTTTGAAAGACTTCATGAAGACTTCATCAGTGATTTAGATAATGGGATAGAGAGTACACTTATAAAGTTTGTGGACAATACCAAGCTGGGAAAGGTTGCAAGTGCTTTGGAGGATAGAATTAAAATTCAAAATGAACTGGACAAGCGGTCTAAAGTAAATAGGATGAGATTCAATAAGGACAAATGCAAAGTACTCCACTCAGGAAAGAACAATCAGTTGCACATATACAAAATGGGAAATGACTGCGGAAAGGAATCTGGGGGTCATAGTAGATCACAAGCTAAATATGAGTCAACAGTGTAACACCGTTGCAAAAAAAGCAATCATTCTGGGAGATACTAGCGAGAGTATTGTAAGCAAGACTCGAGAAATAATTCTTCCGCTATACTCCGTGCTAATTAGGCCTCAGCTGGAGTACTGTGTCCAGTTCTGGGTGACACATTTCAGGATAAATGTGGACAAATTGGAGATGATCTACAGAAGAGCAGCAAAAAAAATTAAAGGTCTAGAAAACATGACCTGTGAGGGAAGATCGAAAAAACTGGGTTTGTTTAGTTTGGAGAAGAAAACTGTTATGCCCCCTCTCAGTCTTCTCAAGTATACCTCTACCCTGATATAACGCTGTCCACAGGAGCCAAAAAATCTTACTGCGTTATAGGTGAAACCGTGTTATATCGAACTTGCTTTGCTCCACCGGAGTGCTCGGCATCCCCCCCCACCCCCGAGTGCTGCTTTACCGCATTATATCCAAATTCGTGTTATATCGGGTTATGTTATATTGGAGGAGAGGTGTATATAAAAGGTTGTTACAGGGAGGAGGGAGAAAAATTGTTCTTCTTAAGATCTGAGGATAGGACAAGAAGCAATGGGCTTAAATTGCAGCAAAGGCGGTTTAGGTTGGACATTAGAGAAAAACTTCCTAACTGTCAGAGTAGTTAAGAACTGGAATAAATTGCCTAGGGAGGTTGTGGAATCTCCATCATTAGGGATTTTTAAGAGCAGGTTGGACAAACACCTGTCAGGGATGGTCTAGATAATACTTAGTCCTGCCTTGAGTGCAGGGGACTGGACTAGATGACCTCTTGAGATCAACTTCCAGTTCTGTGATTCTATGAAGTGTATTTTGAGGAGATATTTTAAGGAGAGGAGAAGGTGTTTAGCACATGAAAAAAAGACTCTCTTATGCTCAAAGGACAGTGTGAACTAATAAAATAATACCTAGAAGGTGGCAGAAAGGTGACAAGGATACAAAGTGGGGCTGATAGCAGGGAGATTTGGCCCTACAGAGTGGAGCAAGAAGAAATGAGCATTGATGCAGGCACACAATGTAGTACAGGTCTTTAAAGTGAGAACTGTTTTTCTGAGATGTTTGATCATTTATTTAACTAAGGCTTGGAAGCATTCAACTCCCCCAAGTGCTGCCATTTCCTTATCTTTCTCCTTCTTCTCCCCCACTTCAATGGCTATCAAAGTCATCTTTAAAAACAAAGCTAACCACATTCTAATATAAACCACTCTAGTTTGCAGTAGAAAACTACTGTGTTTGGGGATCATTACTATGCTGTACCATTTATTTTTTGAGTCTGGGTTCTAGAGTTTTATAAGGGTCTACTGATGGAGAGAGGGAGAAGTTATGTGGCTGAAATTTCTTCAGTCTCTCCAAAACAAACAAACAAACAAAAACACAAAACGTTCATACTAATTGTATTTGTTTATCCTATTTACAGAGCGCTCTTAATCATGCATCTTCAGGTGTTTCCTTTGGTTTCTCAGTATTTAATTTAATGAATGCAATCATGGGAAGTGGAATACTTGGTTTATCTTACGCCATGGCCAACACAGGGGTCATTGGATTTAGGTAAGTTTTTAGTTTCACATACATATCCATTCTAAAATGACCTTTACATGTTCCTGAAATACTGTACATAACTTTTTTTTTTTTTTTTTTTTTTTTTTTTTTAAGTGGGGAGCAAGATCTGAGCTGAGATTTTTGTATGGAAAAATATTACATCCTACAAGGACTGGTTGGCTTGTATTTTTGGCATTTAAGGCTATGGACCCATTTCACTCCTAGGTTATTCATTCAAATCTGGCCTGTGGGGGTAATGACCTGAAGTCTCATTAAATTACCATTAAATTGGTGGCAATTTGGTAGTCAACCCAGTTCCTATGGATAGATGTTTATATCACAAAATCATTATCCTATTTAGTTTTAGAATTGGACTGTCCAGGATAGGGCTGATGCACTTCTGCTGAGCAGTGTGGGGAAGCTTGTATGTCTACTCTTTATGCAGTACCTATTCTGTGAATAAGCAGAGGACTAACTACCACTGTATTTAGTCTGACTCCTTCTGTAAGGACTAAGTTCACTTTAATATATATACAGACACACATGCAGTAGAGTTGCAGTTCCTGGTGGTTATGTTCCAGTTGTGGTTATGAAATGGTTCACGTGCAGTACTTTTGTCCTACATAAATCTGTGATGACTTATAGTCTAGCACATAAAAACGTGAAGTGTAGTGGAACATAGCAAACAGCAGATAAGTCAGTGACCATATGAACTTTGGTCAGCAGATGTGAGCCATAAAATGAGGAAGTCTTGTCTCATAACTTCTTCCTTGTGCAATCATAAACCAGTTTTGAAAAGAGAATATGTTCTTTACTTTAAGAAATGCCTTACTCTTCAGTATTTTATATTTTAGCATCTTGCTGCTGATTGTTGCCAGCCTTGCTTCTTACTCAGTATTTCTGCTGCTTAGTATGTGCATTCAGACTGGTAAGTGAAGAGAGAATATATAGAGCAATAGTCTATTGTTTGTCTCATCTACAAAGATGTGACCCTGTAAAATTATTTGAATTAATGATATATAAATATGATACTGTGTATCTCACTGTTGATGTAATATTTTGAAAATTAAGATTTGTCATTATTTTGTTAAAACTCATCCATAAGTGTGATTTTTGAAACATTGTCATACTTCTGAAACTTTTACTGAAATTTTTTTTTGCAGTAGGTATGATTTTTGAGCTCCCCGATATTCTGCAAAGATGCATGAAAAAGGCAAATATCTGAGATAGCTTAGTAAGGATGGTTTTAACACCTTCTGGATTCAATCTTTTTTTTAAACACACACACATACACACAGAGCTGCTGTCTTTGAACTCATAAGAGCAGCAGCAAGCCCTAAATTAGCATCATTGTGGACACATGTTCACTTCAATGGATACCTTATCAGGCTTAGTAATCTTATTTGACTGTTATCCATCCCCTTGCTCTTCGCATACCTCTTCTGTCTTAGAGATCATCTGACACTACTTGATTCTGGTGTGTCTTCTGATTCTAGACCCTTAGTATTAACTTATCATAGTGCATGAATATTTGCTTTGGAGTCTCAACTCTCTACAATAGCTATTCAGCTGCCACCTAATGATTTAACTTATGTTTTTTTTAAACTGTTATTGAAACCTTAAAATGCCAGTTCCTTAAATTCTACTACATGGAGATTTTCTAGTATAACCTGGTCTCTGTCTCCATCATCCATCTTGTCATTACCACCCTATCTGTTTTCCTCACTTCAAGGATGGTTTTCATGGTAGGAGAAAGCTTTCTTTCTTTCTTTATTGCTTTTGTTTTCCATAGCTAGCTTTGGTCACTCAGCTGACTATTTCCTGATTCTGCTCGGAGACTGCTGTTCCTGTCTTCATCAGTTGAGTGATCTCCTTTACGCACACTAAAAAAAAAAAAAAAGTTCAGTAGCGGTTAGGGATACTTTAGTGATAGATGGCCATAGCTGCTTGGTGCTTTTGGACTAGTTTGTGGCTACCTTTTTCTCTCCAGCCAGTTAGGATTCCAAGATTAGACAGGTATCATTACCTGATAGTGCAAAAGTTTGAAAACTCTTAATCTGTCTATTGTAGGTTCTTTTATGGCCCCCACTACCACAATCTTCTAATGTACAGTATTTATCATTTCTCATAGGAGGTATCCATGCAGTGGATAAGGCACTGGACTGGAAGTCAGGAGACATGGGTTCTAGTCCCAGTTACGTGACAGACATGCTTTCTGACTTTGGGCAAGATATTTAATCTGTTTTCCCATCTGTAAAATGAGGATAACAAACTTTTGAGTATTCAAAACTATGGATGAAAAGCACTGTATCATATACATCCTAAATGGTGGTGATATTATGTTGATTTTATTTATCATCTTCATTGACAACCTAGTGCAAAGGAAATTACAGGGGCAGGGAAAAGGGGAGAAATGGAAGAAAAACTGTTTTACAATAAAGGAACTTTCCACTTGATGAAATTTGAGGCTTTAAACCATCTTTATATTCTAGGTCCTTAAGTCATTATCCATAGGAAATATTGCTCTTCTGGGAAGCATTTTTTGTTGTTTGTATTAACAACAACAACAAGTATAAGGAGTCAATGTCAGTAAAGTGATTAGATGAATTATTTCACATGCTTTAGAAGAACACCTTTCCAGTTAATAATTGCTACCAATTAACTCATTGCCAGGCTAAGCTAGGACCAGAAATATGCCTCAGTACTTCATTGAATAAAAAATGTATTGAAATTCCTGAATTTAAACTTGCAGACTTTCATTGATTTTTATATGGTTGCAGTCAGGTTATATTTAATATAGTTTTGGTCAGTGATTCCTGTAAAAACAATCAGATAATTCCAGGTTACAGAACATAGCTGGTCTCTTAGTGGAAACCTGTAAGGGCTGAAAGGCCACAAGCTTGACCTACTATGTCTCTATCTCAGTGAAATGTACATTGTTCTTTATATGTGGGGTACTCTTCAAAACAGATCATTATCTATTCTTTAAAAAAAATGCATCAGACCAGCATTTGTGAACAAACCTGCAATTATGGGCTAATGTGAGACTGGGGTTGGGAAGGAAGGAATTGCGGTGGTTAATTCTAGAGAATGAGTTGGGGATATATTTTTATGGTATGAAAAGTACCTTGATAATGTTTATAAACTGTTCATTGTGGTGATACTAAGTCATCATGAAAAATGAGTGTAAAAAGAAATGGCATGCAGCTACCTGCAGAGGAAGCTTCTATATTAATTCCATTTTAAAGGGAGATAGATATATTAAGCACAAACATTTTAGGCATAATGTCTTTTGGAGAAGTGCTTCTAATTTTTTAATGACGCAAATACTCTGGATTTGTAACAGTGACCGAATCTAATTACTAGTAGCGATCAAATGGCTTAGCAGATAAACATTGCTGTTTACTCCCAGGTTGTGTGTTGAGGTTTGTTCAGTCTTCAGTTATAGCAAGATTGAACTAATAGCTGGAATTATTTTGCAGGGGTAGAGGGTTAATGTTATTGATGGGATTATTGTGAGCTGCCGCTGCTACATTTTTGCATGTGAAGTATGCAGCCATCAGTGTTGCTGGTATCGTAATTGTCAATTTCACCTCAGGGGATACAACTGGATTTCCCTTGTGTTGAAGTATGTTTCAGAAGTCATATTTTTGCTGAACTATCTTGTCTTTAAACTGGTGGAGTTTATTTTGCTTTTTAAAATCAAATTGTTGTACTTTTAAAAAATTGAGAATAAATGCCACTCTATTCACAGGACTGAATTTCTAGCATAAATGCAGTTACTCCAGGTTTACACCGGTGTAACAGAGCAGATTCTGGCCCATTTTGTTTTTGTACAACATACTGATGATGGTACTAGAGAGGAGTGTGAAACACTGAGCTTGCAAAAGGCCTACAAGATGATTAAGATCTCTGTTATTTATCGTGCTACAGTAATTTATTACTGTGTGTAACTTTACAGACAAATAACAGTTTCTCTGTCTTGAGTTTAGTCTGAGGCCCTGTGGCAGGGTGACCACTCACCAGCATGGCCCCGCCTGCTGTTGTCCTGGGAATTAGCTTTTTTGCAGCCTTGGAGTGCCTCTGCAGGCTGCTGTCTGGCTCGCCGGAGGCCCCCCATGTCCCTCCCAGACCCTGGTGCACCTTCTCTCTGGGATTTGCCCCTGCAGTCTCTCAGGGTCTCCCCTCCCCAGGGAACCCCCTATCTCCACCTCACCTCAGTCTTAGAATACTGCCAGTCACCATCTAGCCCCCACTCACTGGGACGGACTGCAGTGTAATTGCTATTCATTATCGGCCAGGAGGGTTTGGACCTGCTGCCTCTGCCTACCCTTGGGCTGTTCCGTTGCAGCCCCAGTACATTTTCAGCCTTTAACAAGGCCTGCAGCCTGGGGGTTTCCAGGCTGGAGCTCCCCAGTCCTCCTTCACTTAGACACCCTGTTCAGCTCCCAAGTAGTCAGGCCCGTCTCTCTCTACAGCTAGAGAGAGAGACTCTGTCCTTGTGCTGGCCCACAGCCCTCTTGCAAGGGCCAGCTGGGCCCTGATTAAGCTGGCCACAGCTGTGGCTGCTTTCTTAAACAGCCCAGCTTTTCCAGTTGCAGCCCTCTCCAAGGCTGCTTTTAATCCCTGTTTACTGGGGTGGGCAGCTGCCACACCACAGGCCCCAATCTTGCAACTTGATTGACGCAGGTTGATGCATTCTCCCATGTGATATTCCATTGACTTCCGCGGGACTTAGCTCGGGGGGGTTTCCTGGCAGGTCAGCTTGCAGGGCTGGGGCCAAAATAACTTGTGGCATGGGAAGAGATGGTAAAGCACATCGCAAGGGGGCTGAGAGGAAAGAGTATAAGAGTTATAAAAATAAAAACGTATTTAAGACTGGTTTGCCTTCTAAAATACTTACAGCAGTTTGAATCTCAGCCATGTCTTGCATTAATATAGACTAGAAGAAAGGGGGTAGCATTTTTGAGAATAATTTACATCTTTTTGATACTCCTTGATTTTCTAGAAACAAAATGTGGACTGACCAACATTTTGAGATTAATTCTTCCATTCAGAATGATCCCTTTTCAAATTACCAGCACATACATTGGAAATCTTGGATTACTTTAATATGGTTGCATAGATCAGGGGATTACTTTTGAAGGTGGGCCTCAGTGCAGCTTACACTGTATGTAAGGATCTGTAGTGATTGTGCTTAGGGGCTAACCCTGCAAAGTACAGTGCACCTTCAGCACTCCCTGAAATTAGTAGGAGTTGGGGGTGCTCAAAATCCTGCAGAACTGAGCGCTGAGGCTTACATTTCTTGAAAGATTTGTCCACTATAATATAAAGCTGCCCCTTTTATTCTTTATGAAAATGAAGTAAAATAATTTGTTTAAAAATATTGTTCAGAATGGTTTAACCCATGGTATAATCTACAAGAATTCTTGAAGAGAAGGTGATGTGGTATCCATATATTTGTAATCATGTTTAACGTAAAACTACTGTAATATAAATTTCTACTGCGCATACGGATCATTATGTATGTTGAAGAAAGTGTTTCTATTCTGAAGCTGTATTATAAATGAGAATCATAAAATACTGCTTTAGTTTTGTCAGTGTAAAAAAATTAATAAAACACAATCAACTATTCATAACTAAAGTGAATATGAAGTTGGAAATACTTCGTTTTTCTTTTAACAGCTGTCACTTCTTATGAAGATCTTGGTCTCTTTGCATTTGGATCACCTGGGAAGGTAACTTCTGTTTACAGTACCCATGTCTCTTTTATTCTGTACTTTAGTTCTGATAAATATTTTGTTGACTGTAGTTACATCGTTCCTGTTTAAGAAATAGCTATGTAGTATAATTAGCAAAACGCTAACATTTTTTGTAAATAAATTCCTATTACTCCCCCAAAACAATGAGGAGTCCTTGTGGCACCTTCAATTTCTAGACTATGCAGGCCAAAAGTTTAGTCAGCCCTGAAATAAGTAGCTTTAATTTATGGTGGCATATTCTGTTTACACACAAAGACATCTTGAAAATGTTGTTACTTTCCAATCCATATTCAAATTCTGCACAATATTACCACATAATCTGTTTACAGATGTCTCTGAATGAGTCGTCATGGTGCTTCAACTCTTAGAGAGCTTAGGGGATGTCTATACAGCAAACCCCTTTGCAGCTGTGAGTCTCGGAGCCCAGGTCAGCTGACTCAGGCTTGCAGGTCCTGCTATGCAGGGCTAAAAATAGTAGTGTAGATCTTCAGGCTTGGGCTAGAGCCCAGGTTCCAAGACCGTCTTTGGGTTTCAGAGCCTGAGCCCAAACATCTGTACTTAGGTCCCTACCAAATTCATGGTCCATTTTGATCAATTTCACGGCCAGAGGATTTTAAAATTGGTCAATGTCATGTTTTCATCTATTTGCATCTGAAATCTGATGTTGTAACCTTGGGGATCTGATTTTCCGCCTCTCCTCTCCCCGTCATGCAAAGGAAGGACAAATCTTGTTCCTCCCCGGCCCAGCAGGGACTTACAGCTAGGAGCCCCCTAGCTGGGGCGCTTCCAGCAGCAGGAGGATATCAGACCCAACCCCACAAGCCGCCTCCAGCTGCAGGAACCTCTGGGGCTGGAGCTTCCTGCAGCGGCGGAGGCATTTGGAGGTGGGTCTGGTCTCCCCCTGAGAGCGAGAGCAGCTGTGCAGGGGAAGGACAAGCCCACCCGGGACTTGCACCTAGGAGCCCCCAGTAGCAAGGGGAAGATCAGATTTTACAGGGAAGGGCTTATTTCATGTTCTGTGACACATTTTTCACAGCCATGAATTTGGTAGGGCCCTATCTATACTGCCATTTTTAGCTCCTCAGCATGAGCTCAAGTAAGTTGACCCAGGCTCTGAGCCTCTCTGTGGTGGGTGTTTGTTTGCTGTGAAGATGTATCTTAGATGCTACATGAAAGGTGAATACTGTAAGTAAATCAGACAAAGTTTAAGGAGTGTTATAAATTTATTGATCACTTCAGATGAACAATTCTTATTCTCAGACGTCCTTATAAAGGCTTCTGGGGGTTAAGAATAAATTGATGTGGCTTCCATGTTGATTAGCAGATGGTCTACTGCAAGCACTTTTCTTAAACAGATTTATCCAGTATTAGGTATAGCATGTGCAGGTGTAACGGGGTTCACTCACTGTTGGGACACCTCTTTATGGTGACAACTAGATATTAGCTCCTTTCAGGTCTGAGGCTCCCTGTCTGACAGTTGCTTCTACCACATCTCCCCCTCACTCTCCTGGTTTTGCAGTACTCCCTCTTTGTGACTTAGCCCTCCAGCCAGCTCACTGTAGTCCTCCTCTTCCAAGATATTAGCATTCCACTGGATCTACTGTCCACATGCTGTTCCAGGCAGTCTTTCAGTTCAAGGCCAGGTCTTGTGTAACTTTCCCAGCTGCTGACAGGGAAACTTGGGTCCACTAGGTTCCAGCCCAGGGACCATGTGTCTAGCAACTACAGTCTTCTTGCTCTCAGACCCTGTCGCTGTTTCCTTGGGCTCTTTCCTACATCCCCTTTTTAGTCCCTCGGTCCAAATACCCTCCTCCCAGGGAGTGACTGTAGACTTCTTCCTCCCTTTGACTTGTCAAGACTCTGTAGCCTTAAAGAAACCTCCCTTCCCTTAGGGAGGGACTGCCAACTACTTCCTCTGAAGCAGCCCCGTTCTGTTCTCAGCTTCATTCCTTTAGACAGGCCCAATCTGCTCATTTCCAGCTGAGCTACTTCTTCCATTAGGCTTTATTGAGCTCTGGCTCTCCTCTAGGTGCAGCACATAAGGTTAATTGACCTACTGTAACCCACTGTGCCTTGGGTGGGGTGAATACCCTGTCAAAACAGGAAAAACACTGGTAGTGGATCTCCTTTTTGAGAGAGAAGTATACTAAACATTACCCATTCTCCATTATTATTGTTATAATCTGTGTTTCAGAGTGGTAGCTGTGTTAGTCTGTCAGCAAAAAGAACAAGGAGTACTTGAGGAGTACTTCAGGTTGTGTGTGAACTGCCAAAACAAAGTTAATAAAAGGCTGCCTTTTTAAACAACTTCCTGAAGACAAAAAAAGCACAAGTCTTTTTTTCTGCTTCACTGGCCAGATTCTGATCTCAGATTTATTGACCAAAGCTAAGATTAGATCAAGTTATCTCAACTAGTAATAAATCTCAATATTTAACAAAATATTAAATCTGTTTTTATCATATCCATTCTAAATGTGTTAACCACAAGCAATCAGAACCAAAAATGTGTGGTTTCTACTGTTGAAAAGCTGGTAATTTTAGCTCTCTGGTAGTGTTAGACATTTCTTTCCAGCCTTGGCAAATGACAAGGTCTCATACTTCTTAAAAACATGTCATACTTATCTTGCTTTTTTTCTCAGCTTCAATTCTGGCATGATTTTAATAACTACTATTTTGTAACACATTACAACTAGAAATTAATTCTATAAACTACCTGAAAGATTGGAATCTGAACTTTGAAATGTACATAGAAGTTGATCCAGGTTTTCAGTCACCTTTTTCTTCTTTTTATTCCTCTTTCTTAGCTTTTTCCATTGCACCCAACACTGTGATATTCAAATGCTGATTATTTATTTACTATCTTTGTGCCCACAAAATAAGTACCTACTACTTTGGTCCATGGTTATATGCTGGAATTGAACTAGAAAGACAGCAAGATAGTAATCACAGAAACATAATTTGTTAACCTGATTTTATAGGGCTGATTTATTATAGGCTTGCCAGTGATCTGACCAGAAGATGCTTAGATTCTTATCCCAAAATCAGGCTACAGAATTAGAGAATGTACAGAGTTCAATACTTTGTCTGGACTCTTGAGGTGTGCAGCAAGGACATTCACACTGTGCACAAAGTCAAAATTTTAAGATCTTTATTAAAATAAACAAGAGTAATCAAAGCTACAAACCACAGAGCCACAAAAAAAAGGTACAGTTATGTAGTTCCTGGTGGTAACATCCCTTTTACAAAAGCTATATAAACCAGCATACTCACTCTTTGGTAGTGCTACACAGAGGACCACCCTCGTCTCTGGCATGTCCAGTGAGTTTGTTGGTCCAGGTTCCTCAATCCCAAAATGGTTGAGATTAGGTTCGAGAGTTGAGTAGCTAAGCTATATTGCAGAAGTTAAGCTGATAGTTATCTTTCTTTAAATTTTCTTTTGTTAAACTAAGAGAAGGATTCCTCAGCCTCGGGGGTTGCCCTCTTATAGGGTCCTGGCACTGTCCTGAATTTTCATATCAGTGCCCAACCTTCCATGCCCAAATCTTATTTTCTCATCCAGATAAATCTTAGAGTGCCCTTAATCTACAGACTAATATATTCTTACATATTAATAACATATTCATACATATTAATACTGATTCTCATTCTCAAAACCATTAACTTTGGCTTGAACTGTTACTTCCATGTTCTTGCGGTATACCTTGTGGTTACTGATGTGTTCCAGAACTTAGTTCTCCATTCAGTTCCCCAAAGTCGGAAGGATAACTGGTAGGTAATTTATCTATGCCAAAGGTTATGCTAACACTTATGCTAACTTATGCTTATGCTAACTTGCTCTAGCTGATCATACAGGATACAGTCCTGTAGGTTCCTTGCATTACCGCCAAATATAATAAAATAATATCTACTGCAATATAAATCAAAATATAATCAAACAGATTATATAACATAGCAAGCTGGCAGGCTAGCCCCATTGGCTACAAATTTTAAGGTCTTCTCTCATGACTATAAAGGCTAGATATACTTTGGATCAATTCAGTGCTTTCTGGATGGATAAACTTCTTTCCCAGCACTGGTCCTACAAACAATCAAATTTAAATTTAAAAAAATCCCTGATCTAAGAGTAAATTTTTAATATTCTAAAGAGAAAATGAGGTTTAAAAATATTCATAGTCTCTGATGAGGCTGACACACAGAAGAGATTTGCATGAACTATCTGATTGTCTCTTCAGAGCTGAATGACAGATGCAGTGAAGTTCTAAGAAAATTATTAGAATACATTCATATGCCCTCTGAATGATACAAAAATGAGCAGTCTATGGAGCAGACTTCATTTATAACTACTTTTGTTCTGTCATCTCAAAATGAAAATACAGTATTCTGGTGAAGATTTTTGCTGTTCTATTACATTTGTTTCCATATTTTATGAACTAGTCATTAAACAGAAGACACCCTTCCTTTCATTGCTAATTATTAGTTCTACATTTGGTTTAAGATCATCAGTATGCAATTTGACTGTTAAAGAGTGAAGTTTTGTTTTTAGTTTTCCTTACCCTTTCTAAAGAAATCAATTGTTTTACAGGTTATTGTGGGAAGTACGATAATTATTCAGAATATTGGAGGTAAGAAATTTCATAGTGGGATATGTGTGCTTTGGGATGTTTACAAACACAAGTCTATATTTAGGTAAAATTATACTTGTGAGAGAGGCTGACAGAGGAAATTTAAGGCAAAGTTTGAGATCTTGTTATGCCAAAGTGCTACAGTAGGTACACTTTGTCACATCACATGTTCTCTACCCTACAATTCCTACGCGTGACATGTTGAATGCAAGCATAAAAGATTGGCCTTTGAATGTAGTTGTTTTAGTGGCTTCTATTTACTGAATCACAGAATGTTGTATATGCTAGCTTAATGGTAGTTTTCCTCCGGTTTTGGTTAATTCGAGATTTTGTGCTGACTATACATTCTCCTTCATAATGTGGTCTGTTTTTCACACTAATCAGTTTTGTCATCTGCTGTGTAGTCTAGCTATATAGTTCTTTTTTGCCCTTCTTAGTACATTTCCTAATGAAATAACTGTCTTGAAATAAAAATAATCAGTTACATAATTATAAACATGTAAATCCCAATTAGCAACCAGCATATGAATAAAGTAGGAGTAGTCACAGAAATATTAAGAGTAGAGTCCAAAAGAAGGTAGGTTTAAAAGGTAGAGTTAGAAGAGACTGACTGACTATTGTGGAATGCTCAGGTTTAAACTGGATTCTTTCTCCTGGGTGAAAGCAGGAAATGGGCTGAAAACAAAATAAAAAGATTAGGAAAGAGGACGCAGACACTCATTTATAATGACTAAGACAAACAGTGTTCCAATGTTTGTCTATAAAGAACAAGCAATGATTAGCAGAGTACCTGGACTCATTGCAAAAGGGACCTAGAAGTAGAGCAAATGACTGATTTTATGATTGCCCTGCCTTTACTAAAATTGCTAGTAATGGAAACTACTTAATTTAAATGGCTGTAAAAATCCTGGAATTAATTCCAGACAGGAGCGAACACATTAATTCCAAGGTCTAAAGATTATTTATTCATGCAGGTTTTAGAGGATGTTATGTAGCTATGAACAGATTTTTAAATTTCCTTTCCCATTTGACTGGACCACTAAATAAATGCTATAAGACAAAGAGGGGATACATAGTGAAGGTTCAGGTGACTCTGGGATCTAGTACAAGGCTGTCTGGTCAAAGGAAATTTAAGTCTTATTTCATCCTCGTAACAGTTCATAACCTTCTCTGTCTGTCACTTTTAATAAAACTCAGTTTAGTCATGCTAGAGGCCCAAGCTGTTGTATGTTGGATATTATTAAACTACTTATTCCATCTTCTGCAATGGACTTCTGTGCCAGAGAGCTTGACCTGTTCTGCCAAGAATTTCATTTCTGTTTAATATGTTAATTCAAGGAACAGCTTTCACAACTGGAAAACATGCTTTCAGGTATTTAAAAATGCCTGTCACTTTCCAGATCTTCTGTCTTTTGGTTCTCAGGATTTAAGTGCAAAGGAGTATAGGAGAGTGGCACAAGTATTTTCTGCCCTCATATATTTAAGTTCTTTGCAAAGATTAACCAATTTCACAGTGAAAAATCAGCTATCCCTAACTGAATCAGTGTAGACCAAAAGCACCTCCCTTTGCATAAAGAGGCACTCTGCCTTGTCTAACTGGGGGTGGGGATGGGGAGTGCAGCTTCCATGGGGGATGAGAGGAATAGGGATTTGTCTGTTGTCCACGTCCCCCTGCTCAGCCTCCAGATGTACATGTTAAAACAGCTGTGAGCTTTGTTTTCACTGCCAGGGAATCCTCCCTCCACAGCAACTGCTATTTCTACTGTCTCTAAGGGACTCAGCCAATGGCAGCGTGGTACTTTGGAAGTGTGCTGCCAGGGGAAAGGTGGGAGCTAGTGAAGCTGTGCGGTGTCAAGAATCATCCTTGTAGTTGGCTCTCCTAGTATCTAACAGATTCCCAGGATTAGGAGGCCTCTCCCCATCAAAACTCCATCTTCTTGACCCTTGAGGAGTCAAAGAAGGTACAGGAAGTTTTCTTGCCTTTTTGGTCCCCTTCCATGGATTTCTCAGTGAGAGGGATCAGGCCTTTGAGTTCAGTTTGTCCTGAAGGGATGCCTCTAGATTTGTCAGTATGGACTTCTTTATGTTCAGCCCTTTCTTTGGTATGTCTCCCCACCCTTGTTTCTTTGCAGCCAGCAAAGCCATGACCCTTCAATAGTCTTTCAAGCTCTATCAATGCCTTAAATTTCAGAATACGACTAGAAATAAAATGGTCTCTGTTTACCTCTTCCATCATCAGAGCTGGGAATATTGCATCATATGGAATCTCTTTACAAAGAAGATTATTGGCACTTTCAGAATGTGGGTTAGGCATTATTTTTTAGTGTGGTATCATTATTTCTAAAAGTATCCAGAATATATGGAAGTGATTTACACTCAATTGGAGTGGAGATTTTATTTTATTATTATTATTATTATTTTTTACCATGTTTAAAAAGATGCCTTCAGTGTTCTGGGTTTGTTTTTTATTTATTTTTTCATAATCTTTAAAAAAAACTTTTTCTCATGGTTATATTTTGTTTAAAAAAACTCAAAACAAAAGACATCTTGCAGAGTTGAAAGCAAACTTCTCATTTTTAATAACTTTATTGCACACACCCGCTGGTTTGTTTGTTTATGTGGGGATGCTGACTTTACTACTGTGCAAAGATGCATTGACCAAAGAAAAACTTGCATGGTTTTACAAACGGCTATAAGAAAAGGAATAGTAACTGAAATTTGGATCAATCAGCCTTGAAAAAAAAAAAAATCTCTTCAATAGTCATTTTAAAAGTTAAAGTTGAGACATAAGCAATCAGAAGCCAGGGAATTCAAAGTTAGGGATAGAGCTTGGGATTTGTCATTCTAAAGTTTTTAAACACGATTATTCAATTCTTATACTGTTGTTGTGAAGATTAAATCAACATTCAACCTATTTTTTTTTTCCACATTTACAAGTCTTGATGGTGCCTGTTGTTTACTCAAGCAGAGCCAATTAAATAGTCCATTTAAGTACCAAAAACTAGCTGAGGACTTGTACAGACTAGCGATTAATATTTGTCAGCTATTTTTAGTTTTGCAAGCTTTAAAAAGCTTCTTAAACTATTAATATTTTTACTCTGCTCATTTTGAAATAGCCACATTTAAATTGCACTTTTTAAAAAGACAAAACAACAACAAAACTATGGCCTAAAGATTTTTATTTTCAAGCAAATTTTTACTTGAGTAATATAAACTTCAAAAATAGAGAACGATTAAAAAACAATGGAAATACTTACCAAGCTGTCTTTATAGCAACATGAATGTGTTGCGATGTTACAGATATTCATTAATGAGCTAACACTGGTAGGTTGAGTGGGAGGTTTCAGGCTAATCTAGTATCCTCGCTGATTCCCTTAGTCAGTATTTTGTGACTTTCAGTGGCCCAGTTCTGCAGGTCTTTACTCCATACTAGTAATAGTTACTCACTCAAATAGTCCCACTGACTTCAATGGGATTATTCACAAAAATACTACTTAGCATGAGAAGAGGGTGCAGAATTAGGCTGTAGATAGGAAGTGACACAATGCCAGATCATCATGTTATCCCAGCCACATCCTTTGTCTCACTTCCCAACCTCCTCCTGAGATCCATGCATGGAATGATCCTCTAGGTGTACATCCCAGGCCTGCCATGCTGAAAGTGGGAGGAGGACTGTGGCCTATTCCATCTACACGCATCCCAGCTGAAAGGCTTTCTATGCAGTTCTCAGACTGCAAGTGTAGAGGGGAGAGGGAAAAATCATTTTGTCCTAAGGAAGATACTCAGTTACCACAGCACCAGGTGATAATCACTTATTTACATAACAGAGTGGATTGATTTAAATCAATGATTTTTTTATTTAAATCAGCAAGTAGGAAATCTTGATTTACATAATTAATTTTAATCTTGTCCTGCATTTATACTCTTTAGTTATTTTGAAAAAGAATGGTTCATTCTCATTGGTTAGTATGTGTCACAGAGTGACACTGGCCTTTTAAGAGGAGCAGGTCCAGTACCTGTGCTGCCTCCGCTCACTTCAAGTGGACTTAACAGAGGTTATCTGAGCCCTAGAGAAGAAAGAGGGCCAGTGAGGGTTGCCTTAGAACACAGACGTGAGTCAGGAGGGAGACGGGCAGATGAGAGGTGCCAGAGCTAGGAGACTGACTGGTTCCTTGGAGAAGGCTGAAGGCAAGGAGAGCAGCAAGAGGGGTTTCTCTTCAAGCCAGAGAGCCAGGGCTGAAGGCAGCAGGTGCCTGCTGTTTCCAAGCTGGAGCCAAGACTGATGTCTCAGCACTGAAAGGCTGAACCTTAGGGAATAGTGAGAGGACCAGAGGGAGTTGAGGGATGCTCCTCTGGCAAGAATGATTTCCCAACATGTGGATGATTCCACTGGGAAGAGCAGGGTTGCACTCCAGTTGGAGGGATGGGGTGGCTATCCTGGCAGAGGGTCAGAAGAGGACTGGCAAAGAGGCCATGGCTGAAGGTGCCAGTGTGTCGTATATGTGGCATCGAGGGACAAAGATGTGTTGAGATTTAAATGTGTGTTTGCACTGAGGTGATAAATGGAATATGTGTTGGGATTTTATTATTTTGAACTATGTTCTGGTCATAAACCATGGTGATGAATTAGAGGATAAGACTGTATGGAGTCCTTCAGTTACCTAAGAGGGGACACTGGGGCAGGGTGTCACAGAGCTACTCCTGGCCATGAGGGGACAGTCAGGAGGTGACTAGCCCTGCTATAGTATGGTTTGGTGGTTCTTTGCTAACCAGGAGGGTATACCATACTAATACACATTATTGAAGCAATTATATAACACGTATTTATTCCAATTCTTCATTTTTACTTTTTTATTATGTTGAGATGCATTTCTTATTTTTTGGATTATTAATATTTTTTTTACTTAAGATTTGTGTCAAGCTACATTTGGATGGAAATTGAAATTCAGTTAAAATCTACAAAATCATTTTAAAGATGTTTGTTAGTTAAAATTACATGTGCTAGCCACATAAAGAAAAAAATTAATCAAAACATGTTTTACATATAAACATATAAATGAAATTAAATTAAAATTAAACAAAAAGTATTATCTGTAGTTAATGAAGTCAACTGATCGTTTCTAGTCACCATAACCTTCAAGATTTTAGAACTGTTAGATCTCCTCCTGTCACACCTCGTTTTTATTCTGAGATTGGAAGAGGAAAATAAACTTTTTCCTGCTCTTTCAACTCCCAACAGGTTTCTCAAACTGAATGAACTTGTTGTTGAACTGAACTAGTGGAATGTGGGACAAACTGAAACGAAGAAATTATCTCTGCACCTGCAGAAGAGGCTACTGCTGTCAAAAGCTGATTTAGCCATACAACAAACTCTGGTTCCAGTGCTTATTCAGTGATTTTTCAAAGAGAGTCAGTGGTATGACTTTCTTTGAAACTTCAGCAGCAAAGATGTACTGTTTGAATGTTTTTTATTTAATTTAAATGATTTTAATAGAGTATAGTAAGTTTGTAATTTTAATTTGAAATGGGTTTAATTTTTAAAAGAAAAATATATTTTAAATTTAAAAATCAGATTTGACCTTTTAAAACATCCATTTTGTAATTTAAAAAACCCCATCAATGTTTATCTGTTCTGTTACATAATCCTCTCCAGAAGTAACCAAATCTAGAGGGAGCCCCTGCTATTGAATCTCCAATGGAGTTGTGGCTGTGTAGCAGTGAGCGGGGTGCATTGGGCCAGACCCAGTGTTCTGCATCCTGTGGCTTCCCTAGATCCTGAAGGATCTGCCAGGTTTGTGGGCGGCTACTCCATGGAAGGGGGCAGGACAATGAGAAGGAATTCTTCCCCAAGGAAAAGCTCTCAAAGATTTCTCATTTAAAAAATACCCTCCGATTAATCGTCCTCAATAAAGTGTGTGTTTCAGTAGAGATATGACAGCATATATAATGAATGAAGTTGGAGAGTGAAGTATTTTAGCAAGATTTGTGGGAAATGGAGAGACACATAATAAAGTATTGCACAAGAGCATTTCACAATCTGTTGCCAACAGTAACAAATCTTCAGCATTGAGGTCTAAAGCTGGAATTGTGTGGGCGGAGTTTTACAGCATATTTCTCCAGACTAAAAACTGGCACTAGCTGAAGATCATTGCGGTAGGCAGGTATGACTGACCACATGGAACCTGGAAGTTTTGATAGAATAAAAACAAATTGGAAATTTTGAGAACATGAATTTAATAATACTATATGCAGTAGCAGCTGGAATTAAATACTGCAGTTGAACATAGATGATCTCCACAGGGATTTTTTGGAACAACAATAGTCTGAGGTCCACAGTGGAATTCTTTTGTTAAAGATCAGTTTGGGTTACCTGCCTGCTTTTGTTTGTTATATCCAAATGATCAATATTTGCAGCTCTGTGGAATTAAGTTCCCCAGATCAAACATATGTGAAAGCAACATTTCATTGTACAAAGATTTAGCAAATTCTAGTGCTGAAGAAAATTAGTTAGTTTATAATTGTTTCCAGTTGTGCCTTCTACAAGTTAAATTATTTACCTGCATTCAGCTGGCTCTCAAAAGGTGCAAAATTATTTCCTCTTTGAAAACATCAAAAACTGTTTCCAGTCAGATTCTAAACTAAAAGCAAAGACAAATTAATAAACACCAAAGAGTACCGGGAAAGGAAACTTGTTATGGTATTGGTTTTGCATCCTGCAAGCCTAGCTCTATCTTGATCTATGCTGTTTGCTTGCATGCTATACATTTTAAACAGACGTTCTACAGATATCGCAGACATTTAATTTTCTTGTGAGTTACATTTACGGTCTGTTAATATGATCAATAAAATGAATAACACATGAAGACATTCGACTAAACTGTAGCAAATTTCAATAAATTGTGTTGAATACATTACTAAATATTAAAATTTTGCTTCCTTATTTTTTGTTTAGGAATTTTTTACAGTTAAAATAGTCATTATTTGGCAGACTGTTTTCTTAAGTATAAAAAGAACTAAATCTAGGAAAGAGTCTGCATAAGAGACATTTGGGGGTTTTGTAGAGATGTAGATGTGGGTAATGTGCTTTTCCAGCAATGCTCTCTCAATGCCATCTGCTGGCCAGTCAGAGCACAGCACTAACATGAAGTTGTGGAGTTGGGTTTTTGTTTGTATTTAAGTGCTGCTAATTAGCAGTCTGAGGCTGGTTATGCTGAAGAGAGGACTTTTTTTTTAGATTTTACTTGAATTTACATTTATTACAGTTAAGACGTGGGAGAACTGGAGGAAGCCTAAATTAGAGAAGTAATTTATAACTTGTGTAAGGTTAGTTAAACATATTTATTGCTCCAGTGATGAATTTGTACATAGTGCAATTTACGTAACTTGTATATAAAACTACAGCATTATCTTGCTTGTACCAAAGATCAAGTGGCATATTTTACACTGTGGAATTAAAATACTCAAACTTCAGTTGTTTCCTGTGATCAAGATAGTCATATTTTTCTGCTTTGCAAGTTATCTTTTATTTTGCTCAGAGTTCCTTAGTCATTTAATTACAAAATGTATTGTAAATAGAATTTTGTCTTGTTTAAAAAGTGCTAATCCACAGGAATTTAAATCTGGCCGATATAGTGAGAAAATCATGGATTGCATCCTTGTCTCTCCCATCAGCGTACATATTCTACCAACCTATTTGGAATAAATTAACACCCCCATAGAGTGGAAGGGCAGACATAGCGCATCTCTTTGTTAAAGAATGGATTGAATTTCCCCCAAATACAGAAAATCTAATCCTATTTTTAAACAAACTGGAATGCACACTGCAGTTTGTGTTTGACCTGAAAGCTAATTAGTCTTATTGTTTTAAACTGAGGATTTCTAGTGTAGAGCTTCTTAAAATACGGGCACATTTGTCAACTGCCATACTAAATTAACACTTGAGGGCCAGTAAGAAGAATTATGCTATATTTTCATAATGCAGTGAATGTAATTAGGAGATTTTTGACACAGTAAAAAAATATTAAGACTTTTAAGAAAAAATAATTCTTAAATCTATCTGCAGACTGAATACATTTAGAGCTTGTCTAATGAGATATTTCTCCTCTTAAACTGGTCTAATGGTACTTAAACCACCATAGTTACACCAGTATAACTACGACATGTGGATACTCTTATTCCAGAATCAGCGTGGCTGTTTCCAGCTTTTTGGAAGTGATTTAAATAGTGACATAAGCTAAACCGGAAAAAGGCCCTCATGCCAGAATAAGAGAGTTCACACGGGAAGTTCTGTTGGTATATGTAATTATATATTCACAGTGCCTTCTACCAATATACCTTTCCCATACAGACAAGAGCTAAACCTATGGTTTTTAGTACTGTTTTAAACCAAATTCATGCATCTCCCGTGATTTTGTAGATTTTTGCTAAAGGAAATATATTTTTAATAAATATTGAGTGGGAGAGCCCTCAAGACTTTGTTTTGATTGTGTAATATTTTTATACATACTTAATGCATGAGATGGATGCCTTAGAGTGGTTCTAAAACTTCTGTATTGATGACCCCTTTCAGACAGCAAGCCCCTGAGTGTGACCCCCCCCCCATATAAATTAAAAACACAGTTTTTTACATTAAACACTATAATAAATGTTGGAGGCGAAGCAGGGTTTGGAATGGAGGCTGACAGCTCACAGCCCCCCATGTAATAACCTTGTGACCCCTGAGGGGTCATGGCCCCCAGTTTGAGAACCCCTGTCTTAGAAACTGACACAAACAGAAGAGTCATGTAGTATGAGGGGCAAAGTAGCATTTTTGGTAGCATTCACACTTGTTTTTCTGCTCCTCTTCTCTTCGCAGTTTGGTTGTAGTATTATTTTGTTTTTCAGATGGGTAGGTGGAGATACTCATGGGCGGCGGGTGAACTTCCAGCTGGGGGAGGCTAGCCTCCGGCCAGCCCTGCTTCCCTCCCCGAGCGCAGGGCAAGCGATGCGCCCCCGAGCGCAGAGCAGCCCCAGCCACCCCAAGTCCCAGCTGCCCAAGCCCCAGCAGCACTGAAGAGGAGCAGCCTACCACCTGGGCTGGGACCAAGGGGGAAGGGCAAGCAAGAGGTGGCTTTGGGGAGGGGAGGAGTGTAGGCAGGGTCACACAGGGCCGTTTGGGGAGGCACAGCTTTCCCCAGCTTATTGGATGTGCCATCCAGGGAGATACTGTAATGTTCCTCTCTCTCAGCCCCACTCCAAATCCCCATACAAACAGAATTAGCCTACTAAAAATTCAGCACTCCACTCTCCAGTTCCACTCACATTCACAATTCTCATCTCCTGACATCACAATATTTAGATGGACACTTTCTCTCCATTAGGTCAGAACAGACTATTGATAAGGTCATTTTGCCTATAGAGGGAAATGTAAAAGTTCAAATGATCTGTTGTCACATTAATTTCTATGAAAGATTCAGTTTCAACTGAGCAGTCCAGCTCAGTTTCTCAGTGACAGGTTATTTATTTATTTATTGGTAGTATAACTTTTGGTTCCCCCCGTTCTTATTTTAGTTTTTAACCTCTCTTCTCAGTGTTTTGAAATGAACAGGACTTTCTTGGTCAGATTCTCTCTAGCAAGGGAATACAATTGTTACTTTTCTTTCCATCTTCTGTGCTGCCTGGAATCTATGAGGAGACACCTTACTGATCTGGTATTCACCCAGTTCCACAAGACTGCTCTGCTGTCTTACTGTAATCTGTTCCCCATCTCCCACTTCACAGTTCTCTCATCTCTTCTGACCAAGATATCAGTGTCTCAACAGAGGGGTTTTTACAAAGTCTGTTTCTCTTCCTCGCCTCGCTCCCCTCCTGTGTATAAAGTTTGTAAAATGCTTTGGGATTTTTTGCATGAGGCGTTATAAAGATGCAAGGTATTAGTAAGAATGTAATGAACTGAACTAGTTGGTTGAGAACAAGTAGCCAGATGGAATAAGGTTCATTCTTTCCAGCCATGGGATTTTTTTAAGGGGTATTACCAACCCAAGTATAAGGAAGGAACAATCATGTGAACTGTCCAACAGTTCCCTTTGGATGTGAATATATATCCTTCCAAGTTAAGAGTAACAAGAAGAGTTTCTTCAGGTATGTTAGTAACAGGAAGAAGGTCAAGGAAAGTATTGGTCCCTTACTGAATGGGGGACGCAACCTAGTGACAGAAGATGTGGAAAAAGCTAATGCACTCAATGCTTTTCTTTGCCTCTGTCTTCACAAACAAGATCAGCTCCCAGCCTAGTGCACTGGGCAGCACAGTATGGGGAGAAAGTGACCAGCCCTCTGTGAAGAAAGAAGTGGTTCGGGACTATTTAGAAAAGCTGGACGTGCACAAGTCCATGGGGCTGGATGCACTGCATCTGAGGGGACTAAACAAGTTGGCGGATGTGATTGCAGAGCCATTGGCCATTTTCTTTGAAAACTCGTGGCAATTGGGGGAGGTCCTGGATGACTAGAAAAAGACTAATGTAGTGCCCATCTTTTAAAAAGGGAAGGAGAAGGATCCAGGGAACTACAAGCCAGTCAGCCTCAGCTAAGTCCCTGGAAAAATAATGGAGCAGGTCCTCAAGGAATCAATTCTGAAGCACTTAGAGGAGTGGAAAGTGATCAGGAACAGTCAGCGTGGATTCACCAAGGGCAAGTTTTGCCTGACTAACCTAATTGCCTCCTATGATGAGATAACTGGCTTTGTGGATGAAGGGAAAGCAGTGGACGTGTTATTCCAAGTATGGGCTGGATGAATGGACTATAAGGTGGATAGAAAGCTGGCTAGATCATTGAGTTCAATGGGTAGTGATCAATGGTTCCATGTCTAGTTGGCAGCCAGTTTCAAGCGGAGTGCCCCAAGGGTCAGTCTTAGGGCTGGTTTTGTTCAATATATTCATTAATGATCTGGAGGATGGAATGGATTGCACCCTCTGCAAATTTGCAGATGACAAAGTGGGAGGAGTGGTAGATACGCTGGAGGGTAGGGATAGGATACAGAGGGACCTAGACAAATTAAAGGATTGAGCCAAAAGAAATCTGATGAGGACAAGTGCAGTGTCTTGCACTTAGGATGGAAGAGTCTTATGCACTGCTACAGACTAGGGACCAAGGGGCTAGGCAGCAGTTCTGCGGAAAAGGACGTAAGGGTTACAGTGGACGAGAAGCTGGATACGAGTTAACAGTGTGTCCTTGTTGCCAAGAATGCTAATGGCATTTTGGGCAGTAGAAGTAGGAGCATTGCCAGCAGATCGAGGGACGTGATCATTCTCCTCTATTTGGCATTGGTGAGGCCTCATCTGGAGTGCTGTGTCCAGTTTTGGGCCCCACACTACAGGAAGGATGTGGAAAAACTGCAAAAGTCCAGCGGAGGGCAACAAAAATGCTTAGGATGCTGGAGCACATGATTTATGAGGAGAGGCTGAGGGGAGTGGGATTATTTAGTCTGCAGAAGAGAAGAATGAGGGAAGATTTGATAGCTGCTCTCAGCTACCTGAAAGGGGGTTCCAAAGAGGATGTATCTAACTGTTCTCAGTGGTACCAGATGACAGAACAAGGACGAATGGTCTCAAGTTGCAGTGGGGAAGGTTTAGGTTGGATATTAGGAAAAACTTTTTCACTAGGATGGTGGTGAAGCACTGGAATGGGTTACCTAGGAAGATGGTGAAATCTCCTTCCTTAGATTTTTAAGGTCCAGCTTGACAAAGCCCTGGCTGGGAAGATTTAGTTGGGGATTGGTCCTGCTTTGAGCAGGGGGTTGGACTAGATGACAACCTGAGGTTCTTTCCAACCCTGATATTCTATGATTCTTAGTCACTACTTTAGGCTTTGGCAGCAAATCCCTTGTTTATAGGTAGGATGACGAGGAGAAACTGAGGTTAGTATTATGGAACCCAATATCAAAGCCATTTAGGTGGCTTAAGATTGGGCTTCCTGAGAGGATTGGCAGTTCATTTATTGGACTTTTCTCAATTTTTCTCTCTCTGCCCCACATAATGGTTTTTTAAATCTGAGTTCATATGGTGAGTGCCAAACAGTATAAATGCACAGTACAGAAATGCTGACTAATGCATTTATTACATATGTGTTTCTAGTGAGTATTAACAAGTTATGATGTCCCCAGCTACATAATGAAGAACTTTTGGTGCAAAGTAGCCTGACGTTATACATTATAAATCCTATCCTGCAAATTAGCCAGCCAACATCAGCATTTTACAATGTGCTAATAAGTTCTGTATATTGATAAGTGTTGTCACTTGTTACTCTTAGGACAGTGGTGAATCTGTTGGCTGATAACTTACAGGTGGTGAGAATTATTATTTTTCTCCCTGATGGAATGTTGAATTACAAAATTTCCATAAGTCGCGGAGGAGTTATAAAGATCAGCCAGTTCCTAGTAGTAATTATGTACACAAAGTTAAATTATAGGATCATTAAGGTTGCTAAATCAAGCATTAGAAAATGCCCAAATTAAGGTTGTCTCTGCAAGTGTAGTTCAGCCTCTTTGTGCATCTGAATTATGTTACAGTCTCTAGTTACGTCATCACATACCATTTATTCTATAGGACCCCTGCATCATTCAGTGCACAAGATGGACAGCGAATGAAGCAGAGGGTAAGCAGGAAGAGAACAGACGTTGTTTTATGTTCAAGGCACTAGACTGAGACTGAGAATATTGAATTCTCTCCTTGGCTCTGCCACACACTTCCTACATGATATTGGCCAAGGCGGTCATAATACGTATATATATGTAGGAGGGCTGAACCAGATTGCACAGGCAGCCTTACTTCTAGTACTTACTAATTTTTTGAGTGCTTGGCTTTGCAACCTTAATGTTCTTTTAATGTTACTTTTTGTACGTAGTAGATAATTCTTTAGAGCCCTTAAGTGTCTGTTTTAATACTAAACCAAATGTTAATTCCTTACTATTGGGACAAATCAGAGATTATGATGTAATCCAGGCCTGCACATCTCATAAAGTGGCGAGGGCCACATTACTCCAAAGAAAAGAGCTGAGGGCCAAAACCTCCCAGCCCTGCAGAAACACCCTGCCCCAGGGCCACCCAGCTGTGCAGAAACAAACCCTCATTTCCCAGCACCGCCCCACCAAAAGAGCTGTGGGCCAAAAAGGCAGGTTGGGGGTGGGGAGGTGATACTTTATTTTAAATCAACTGGGGGCTCCCAGCTGAAGAGGTGGCTGGGAGCCCTCAGGGTCAAAATTAAAGGGCCCAGGGGTCCGGCTGCTGGGGGACCTGGCAGGGCCGGCTATAGTTTTTTGCTGCCCCAAGCAAAAAAAAATTGGCTGCCCCCCGTCCCAGCCCTGGGCTCCCCCCTGTACCCCCCTGCTACCTCAGTCTTGGGCTCTCACCCCACTGACCCACACCCCCTGCTGCCCCAGCGCTGGGCTTCCCCCTTTCCTCCCCACTAGTGCCCTCCCCCCACCCCGCTGCTACCCCAGCCCTGGAATCCCCCCTACCAGTGCCTCCCCCACTACACACCTTCTGCCTCCCCAGCCCTGGGTCACTGGTAACGCTCCCAGGGTGGGTCATTCAGCAGGAATTTTGGATGTGTACAAAACACAGACAGGATTGGTTCCCATAGGGTTACAGAGCTGCAGTAAAGTGGAACAATTTTCAGCTTGTGTGATTGGAAGATATCTGGATGCATATTATAAGATCGTTCTACATAAATGAGGAAAAGTTGAGGTGCGTTTATTATTCTTTTGTTCCACTCTTTCTTTCTATGGGGAATATGCCAATGCAATATCACTGTCTTCCTTTTAAACAAACAAAAATGCAATGGCTGTTGAAAATAGCAATTCCAGTTCTAATAAGCATTTCTTGCTCAATTTTATTCTACTTTTTCTACAGCAAGTTGCAGTGAATCAGTATATTTGATTTTGGAGAAATGAAGTAACAGCTGCCCAAACTAAGTTTGAGCACTCCTGAATTTTGAGGTGTTCAAATCTGGAAGGCAGGTGCTGGGGTGGTGGGGCCTGTGGGCTCCACGGGGGAGCATGTCAGCAACATATCTGGAGCTGCATGGAGCCAGACACGCTGGTCTGAGTGGCATGGTAAGGGGGCTGGGGGGTTGGAGAAGGGGTAGGGGATTCCAGGGGGCAGTCAAGGGACAGGGAGCAGGGGTGGATGGGGCAGAGGTTCAGGGGGGCAGTCAGGGGACAGGCAGCAGTTGGATAGGCATGGGAGTCCCAGGGGTTTATCAGGGGACAGGTAGGGGGTGGGGTCCTGGGGGAAAGTTGGGGGGGTCTCAGGAGGAAGGGAGGCTTAGATAGGGGCTGGGGTCCCAAGGGGCAGTTGGGGCAGGGGTCTTGGGAGGGGGCAGTCAGGGGACAAGGAGCAGCAGCATTTAGATAGGGGGTGGGGTTGTGGGGGGCAGTTAGGGGCAGGAGTCCTGGGAGAGGGGTATCAGGGGATAAGGACCAGTGGTGTTAGATAGGAGGTGAGGATCCTGGGGGGCAGTTGGGGCAAGGGTCTGGGGAGGGAGCAAATGGCGGCTGCTGGCCGGGACTCAAAGGGCTCTGGGCTGCCCACAGGCGCGGGCAGCCCACAGGCGCGGGCAGCCCAGAGCCCTCTGACTCCCAGCCGCGGCTGAGATTTAAAGGGTTCTGGGCTCCCCGCCGCTGCCGGCAGCCCAGAGCTCTTTGCTTCCGGCCGCGGCCGGGATTCAAAGGGCTCTGGGCTGCCCGCAGAGTGCTGTGTGCTGGGGATTTAGAATCCCCTCAGGGGCCGCACAGTGGGGCTCTGCGGGCCGCATGTTGTGCAGGCCTGATGTAGTCTTCTGTAATTGCTGTTGAACAGCTCAGCTTCATGGCCAGCTCATCTGTTCCCCTTATGAGAAATGACCTTATACACTAGGTCCTCTCCCGTGTATACTGTAAAACATTTAAGTTTTACAGTAAGTAGGATAAAAAAACATTTAAGTTTTACAGTATAACTAGAAGATTTTTATGGCTGCATCTGCCATTTTTTAAATCATATAAAAATCATTCCTTTGTAGCCAAAGATACCTGTTTTGATTCTCTCCTACTTTTATTAGTAGACACTGGACAAAACTAGTGGACATTGTAGTTATTTTTTCTTCTTACTGGAAAATAATTGGTTAGACTTTTTTTTTTAATTGCTACATCCCTTCTTAATGGAAAGCTTTCCCCCTTTAGTTTCAACAAACTAATTTCTTTAAGTAACTTTTTTGTAGTTTTTTTCAAAAGATCCATGATTAGCCTCTTCATTTTTTTCCATATTGTTTAATATATTAAAACAGGGTGTGTTTAAATCGAACTGATTTAAATCACTAATGTTAATCATGATTTAAATCAAGTTTTCCTTCTTGCTGACTTTAATCATCAGTTTTAATTGTTTTGCATTTGTACTTTTTATTTTCCTAAAGAGAGGTGATTCTGGCTAGTTGGTAACCGTTAAATATGTTGATTTGCAACTAAATAGAGCCTCTACACTGAATTCAGTGTGCATTTTTGCTGATCAGGATACGCTGTACATATTTATTTAAGCAATTATATAGCTTAATTTATATTTATTCAAATTCTTAATTTTTACATTTGTTATGGTAAATGATGCATTTCTTACTTACTAGATTAATTTTTTATTTGTGATTTGTGTCAAGCACTGTTTGAATTCAATTAAATGTACAACACCAGCATTTTATTTTTTATTATATATGACTCCCTTAAAAGTGTTGGACACACATTTTTCTTATAAAAAAGTTTATCAAAACATGTTTTGCATTTAAAACTGATTTAATGAAGTATCATCTGTAGTTAGTGAATCAAATTGATTGTTTCTGGTCACTTCAAGATTTTAGAACTAATAGATCTCAACCTCTTACACCTAATTATTATTCAAAGGTTGGGAGAGGAAAACAAGCTTTCCTGCTTTTTTCATTTCCCGGTTGTTTTCATAACTTTGAATGAACTAGTCATTGAACCTAACTAGTTGAATAAATTTAAGTGAAGAAGCCACTGCTGTCAAAAGCTGGTTTAGCACTTCAATAAACTCACGTTCCAGGTGCCTAGCCAGTGATTTCCAGCAGTTCAGTGGTTTGAATTTCTTTAAAGCTTGGCAGAATACATGTACTCTGTAATACTATTTTTGGTATTTAATTTACATGATTTTAATAGATTATAATAAATTTAGGCCTTAACTTAGGTTTTCAATTTACAATTTAAAGTGTGTTCATTAAAAAAAAAATCAGCTTATTTAATTTAAATAAAAATATTTGATTTATTCATTTAAATCTTTGGGGTTTTCTCAGCCTCACCAAAGTGCTGCTGTTCTTGTGAAATACGTAGCTGTATTTGTTGATATGAAAAAGAAGCTGGACTTACCCTCTTAAACAATGAACAGAGCATGGTATCCTGTGCAGTGCTGTTTATTCATGAGTTGTCAAAAGAGAGATTCATATCTTATGTAAGCTTCATGGTATAAATATACTTAGTACATTCAGCACTGATTTTCTTTATATCCTAGAGGAAAGAAAAAAGGCAAAGAGAACATAAATTGGACAAGAAAACTGAAGTAGCTTGTTTAGATTATGTATTAGTATATTAGATTCTGTATACATACAGAAAGTAAGAAAGATACATACAAATGTTTAGCACGTGCAAGTTTCTTGTTGCACAATTAGCTCCCTTCTTGGGAGTGGAATTCAATGAAATAGGACTCCAATTTGAAAAACAAACAGTAAGCACACAACAAAGGATAAGCAATTAAATGGTTAGCCAGAGGCTAATAGAAATGCATGGGAAGAGTGACATCACATATTAGCAGGAAAACTTTCTACAGCTGAAGTTGCAATAGAAATTATAATTTTAAAAAATCTTTCTGAAAGAGATAAGTGTCTGAAACTTCAGACCTGTGTACGTAGAATGAATTGTATAATACAAGTAAGAGAGAGACTGATGGACAGTTAGTGATAAATTATAAGTTACTGTTTCTTGACTTCAGGGTTTTTTTAAATCTGTCTTTTTGTATGAATGTATCTGTAGGTCAGTATCAGAAAATTCAGTTCTTTGTCTTCTTTCTATGGTAATACTGATATTTTAAAAATTATATTCAATTATACATATTCTTATATAGCACATACCATCCAATTTCCATAGTAAAAGAATCAAATAAAATTTCTCACCAGGGTTTGTGTCAACAGGGAAAAACAGTTCTAGATTGGAAAAATCTGAGCTTTTTAATACAAAGAAGTGAATATTTCCTTATTTAGTGACCTAGCAACTGTTTTTAATTTAACCTTGGTGTAGGTATATGTCACTTTGTATTAATACATTTCACTTTCTTTATAGAGACCACGTTCCTTCTCTGCAGAATTTACCATTAACTGTTTCAGTGCTGCAGCTTCTATGATTACTAACTTTTAAAGATTGGAATGTGTTATATTTGATTTCAACTTAAACCCCAAATAATTGAGGATTAATTTGGGGATTAAAAACCCCAAAATAATTGAGTATATTGGAGTAAAACTTTAATCTTATTAAATCCAAAAAATGTTTTTCAGATTTTAAAAATATTTAAAGCTTTTTCAGCAAATTTCTAAAATCATTCAGTGCTGAAGGGTAGAGGGGTACCTTCATGGTAGTTTTAGGTGTGTCTTATAAGCTACTGTAAAACAGAACAAATCACTGAATAATTTTTGGTTGGTCTTGGAACTATACGTAAACCTCTACAGACAGTGAAGACACAGTAACATGAGAAGTAGCCTCTTCTAGAGGCTAATGGGTTGTAGATGAGGTAATATATTAATGAGTAATAGCAAAGAAAGTTGTAAGAGTTGTTGTTTACCCGCAAGGCTTTTTACAGAGCGTAATGATTAACTGTATATATTTGTCTATATCATTGCCCTCATCTCAACAGAATCGTAAATGCTTAATTGTGTGTCATAGTTCCTATGCTGTTGACAATTCATAGAGATTCTTCTTTGACTCTAAACTGTTCTGTGCTTTTTAAGCAGAGGAACAGAATTCTGTCTCTGTTATTCCCATGACATTCCTAGTGGCCATGGTATGCAGGGCAGGGACAACCTTTGAAGTCCTAGTTGACTACTACATATTTGTTATAATTCCTTACCAGAAATATTAGTAATTTTGTATTGTAAAAATATTTCAATCCTGTAGTTGCCGAAATTGTTGCAATGTATATTAGATACTAGTGTACTGACTGATTTAAAAAAAAAATGAAAGTGCATCATTTTAAATATTTTCTAAATATAAATAATTGTCATGATTTGTTCTCATAATTTAGTACCCCACAGATATTTTTTTATTTATAAAAGAAGTGGGAAGAGACCATGCTGCAGCCAGGCTATCGGTTGTAGATCAAGTTTAAGGAAGAAAGTTTAGCAAGAAATTCCTTTTTTTTTCCAACTTGTATGGGTTTTTCTTCATTTTGTTTCATACTATCTTTCTTTAGTGTCCTATAAAATGTTCCTTATATCAGGATTCTCATGTGGTAGTAATCTCTTTGCTGCTTTAGTTAACTGGTGTAATGCATGTGGATTTGTAGATATTTCTAACGGAAGTATATGAAAAAAAGCATTAATTTTGTCTGTGGTGCCACTGAGTCTAATAACTAGCTGGGATGTTACGTTCCAACCACTCTGGGCAGGCCACGCTAATTGTAATTACTAGAGATGCTAGTATTCCAGTACTAAATCTGTTCCACTTCTATTCACAGCTATGTCATCTTACCTTTTAATTGTTAAATCTGAACTGCCTGGTGCAATTGCAGGATTCATAAGTGGAAATGACAGCGGGTAAGAGAAAAATGTTTCAAACACTATATAATGGAAGAAAGTAAGTCCTGTAGAAGGAGTTCAGCTCTGTTGCAAAGTATAGATACCAACATTTCCCTTTGATTTCACTTGCTAAAAAATTAGTGATTTACAGGAGTTCCTGGAACATAGAATGCTGTTGGCGTGTTTAAGAGTTCTTCATCACATACAAAAATAGAGCCTGATTCTGTTCCTTCATAAATTTCACATTGCTTTAACTCCACAGATTTTAGTGAAGTTACTCCCAAGTAGGAAATTAGCCCTGTAATTTCTGAGCTTGATTTTGCAGCCTTTGAAGTCAAAACTCCATCCAAAAAAAATCTCTTTTTCTACATCAGGAAACAAGAATCTTTTGAGAACTGAGCTTGAAAGGAGAAGGCAGAAAAAAACAAAACATTTAAACTGCTGTCATGTTATCACTTTGCATATTGTTAAACCGCAGTACAGAACCCAGCAGGCATTCAAATTTAAATATTTGTTGTCTTGCTTCAATAATTGGACTTGTCTTGAGAAACATGCCAAGTTTTCAGACATGGTTTATAATTCCCCAGCTTGGCTTCCATTAAAGAAATTATGCTTTGGAAGTACAGCTATATAGTTGTATACAGCAGGCAATGTACTTTAGATCTCAATCAAATCCATCACAAGAAAACTGGCTCTGCTAGCTAAGAAAAACGTTCCAGCTTCAGCTTTAGAATATCTTATTTTGGTTGTTACAGTGCTGTCACTATTCATGACAATATGTTTTAGGTTGTGTTTTATGGCTGTTTTGCACACTTATTTTCGGAGATTTTTTCACTCAGTTATAACATTTTTCTCTGGGCTGAAGCTCAGTATACAAACTCTGACAGAGACACTGTGTATGCGAGTGATACAAACACAGTACATAAATGCTGTAGTGCTTACTTTAAAAATGTTATTTTTGCTTAATTTAATTTTTTCAGTTTGATACTACTTTATGGCTATAATTAAAAACTGTTGTCACTTAGGGAGAGAGCACTCTGTGATAGTCTGAAATACTTTGTTTTTAAATAATAGGGGTCATTAATCTATTAAAGCTCTATATAAAATGGTAATGTTTTGTATTTGCTTTTAATTTGGAAAATATTGCCATAAGCTTGGAAAAAAGATGTAATTGTTGTCTTCAACATTGTAACTAATGTCATCTTCCACCTTCAACCTGATACTTTAAGCCCTCTTTGAGCACTGTGACATTAAGCATATTGAATTGATTGGGTAAGTGTTACAGGAAAAAATCTTTGTTTTTGCAGTCCAATATAGCCAGACATTATTACTGATTTTACTTTACTTTTAAATAATGGTTGTGTTCATTCAGAGTTGACTCTTTCCAACAAAAATTTGTAATAAGGATTGTAATAACTTTTAATCATCTTTTCATAATTATTGGCATTCATATGACAGTAGAGTCTAGAGGCCCCAATCAGGACTGTGGTCCCATTCTGCTAGGCACAGTACAAGCGTATATCATGACACAGTCTCTGTCTGGACACCTTTCAGTCTAGAAGAAAGAGTTGTATTTCTTAATGTACCAAAATTTCTGCCTGATACAGACTCCACCAAACTTTGCTGGTTGTCGTGTAAATAATTCATATGTTCAAAACGAGAACACTACCAGAATATGTATCTTACCTGAAACATACTGAGGGTTCCTTTGGTCTGATCCATTTCCATTTGAAGTCAATGGGAATCTTTCCACTATGGACATGATCGAACTCCCATAATCTGTTCCATATATAAAACATATTCTGAAAGTACTGATTAAGCCATAATCAAAGTGCATACAGTGAACTATGACTTTTTTCCTTGTTTTTTCTGCATGTCCAAAGCCTGTTCACTTCATGTATAACTTATATAGTTTCTTTTTCTCTAAAGCTTCACATAGCAGCCTGAATTGTCAGGATGGAGCAGAACCTTCAATATTTTTATTTCTTTTTGTCCATTTGTTGCAATCTTAATGTATACCTCTTTGGTAGTTAGTTTGTAAAATTGTAGGAAATAATTAAGCACCCAAAATACGTAATCAAATATCAAACCTAAAGGTAGCCTTAAATATGCAAGGGACATAATTATTGGGTGGTTGATTTAACTAATTATAGTAGGAAATTTGTTTCCAGATGTGGTTACATGACAGTTTTGTTTCTGTTAGGTCAATATGGCATCTGATATGCTTTCATTTTGGTGCATGGTTTATCTTAAACTTCAGTTAGTTTAGCAAATTCACACACTTGAAACATCACTATCTGTGAAAAATGAGTTTTATATGCACGTATAGGATCTAAATATGCATGTATGCAATGTATTTAGAGTATGTGTATGCATGTAAATTTTTCTGTAGATAAAATTTAAAAAAATCAGTGTTTCCAGGCTTAGGACAATAGTTTGCAATGTGCCTTAATGCCTATTTTGTATATTTTTAAAAAAAGTACAGTACACATAATTGTTAATTGGAAATGGAAATGTTTCAATCAGTCTGAATAACAAGAACTCCATATATTTTTTGACGATGACATGAATGTAGTTTAAAACACAGACTGCGTCAAAATGTTGTAATTTGTGAGCTCTCTGTTAACATTTAATGACCCTGTCAGGAGGATATGATTGATGCAATTAAGTTGTCTTGCCTCTGTGTTGTATAACTGATATGGACTGAGAGTAAGAGCCTAATTTAGAACATATGATGATCTTGTCCTGTTCTATTTGGGAATGGAATTAAATCAATTTATAAATGTCTGTTTTTAGTTAAAATATGGGAAAAAAAGAACATTTGCTTGCCAAAACATTTGCAGTACAGCTAAAAATTTATACTCCATATTTCATACTTGGAACATTTTTATCATAGAAGAGTAAAGTTACAGTTCAAACCAGTTTTATAGGAAATCTAAAAACTTTCATTTTGAGAGAAAATATTTTTATACTTTATGGAAAAACCTGGGGTCTGTTTGATCACTGATGTTTCATTCTTATATTTTTAATAAAACATAACTTCCATATGTCAAACTAAAACACTTCAAGAATCTTTTTCTAATACTTTTTTGTGATTTTGTATTTCATATGTTGTAGTTGTATTTTATATGGTGTTGTTTTGTTTTGTTTTTTTTGAAGAGTGCATTTTCCGAACATAATAGTATTGATTAGTACATGCTAACCAAAAAAGTTTTGCCCTCCTAACTCATCAATGGTTACTGGTACTGTAATCTGTTGATTGTTTAGCTATTGGTCTAGACAGTCATGTGGCTTAAAACAGAGATGCCTCAGTATACTGCAGCTGAGGTACTTCAGCTTACCGCTCACTTAGTGCAGCATTTATAGTCCTTATTCTTACTCCTTCTATTAATTTTAAAGCTCATCAGCCACCCTGTGGGAAACAAATTATGACAAACTGTGAATTAAAATGACAAGTAAATATATTGGGGGCACACTTTGAGGGAATGACCTCAGTAAAGTACTGAGTAAATACAACATTTAAAGCAAACATGAGAGACAAATTGTAAACAGTGAGAAACAGGCAATATATTTATCCAAGATGGCTGCCACTATTACTGCTGGAGCTCTGCTGTTGCCTGAGCTGGTGGTATTGACTGACAGTGCTCCTAAGGGCTGCAAATAGCAAAGTTTCGTTAGAAAGTAACTGAAGCTGTACCACATCAAGGCAACAATACATTTTTTTTTTTTAATAAAAAAAAAACCTGTAATATAATGTTTCTACAAAAGTTTTCAATACATAGCAGAATGGTCACTTGACTTGGAAGTATGACCTCCAGTTGGCAATAACACTGTCAGCTTGTGGAGTCTGGGCTTTTTATCTCACTATACATAATACTTTTTTTAAAAACAGGACTGGTAGTTGTCCAGTAGTTGACAGTCTATATTTTTCATAGATAGTACATTTTCTATAAAACTCAGGTCATCTGCTTCTTTTCTTAAATGATGTCTTGAGGGTGCCTCCTGTGTATGAAATGCAAACCATATCCTGGACTACACAAAACTCTAAGGCCAAAGGCCAAGGTGTTTATAGGTAATAAACCTGAAGGCTGATGTGCAAAGTATTTATCAGTCAAGGATATGGTGGTTATTACCAGGTTAGCCCAGAGCACCCTCTGTTACTGTTTTTAAGAACAATTTGTACCTTTATACTTCAGGTTTTGGAGAAGGGACTCTAACTTTTTGGATGAATTTTGACTTCTGTAAAGCATTGTGTACCTCTTTGATGCAATATATGTAAATGACAAAGAAGATGCTCTTTCACTCCCTTTTTCTCCTTTACTTTTCTTGTATCTGTGCCTCTAGGAAATGATTGGCCACTTCTCCCACAATAAATATTTAAAAAAAATAAATATCTCATTCTCCCTTCTTTCCTTACTCTGTCTCTCTTCTCCTCAGAAAACGTACATTTCTCATAAACTTTATTTGAAGACTGAATATGATGGATATAGATGTTTTCTCTCTGCTGCCTGCACCTAGCAGCATGTTTTTCACTGAAACTTGGGCAGAATGGAGAAACAGGGTCTTTAAAAAATCATAATTAATTTTAAAAAAATTAAGTATGCTTGTGTGTAGCTTAGCTGTCTGTGTTTGGCATCTTGGAGGAGATGAGCCAAGGTCATGTGGGAGAAACAGGATAGGGAAAAGAGTGGGAAGCTGAGATGGTCACTTTTGTTTGGTCATATGGATGTGTGGTTCTGAGAGCACCAGTCAATCAGATTGCAGCTGGCATACTGTACAGGCGTTGAGATTTAACCATGGTCCTGGAAATCCCAGTGCTGTGATCAACTACTTTTGTCTGAGCTCAGGGTTTTGCATCCTGCATAGTTATTAAGAAGTAATTACAGCTATGTAAATCAGGCCTCTTCCACCAATCTCAATGCAAATATTTGCCTGCCAGAAAACTGTCTAGAGTGTTGGTCATTGCTGTATTCTGATCATTGGAGAACTCCATTTCAATACAACCATATATATAAACTTAAAAATACAAATCCTTATAGTGAGCATGATGATCTAGCGATGCTGAATTTAAAAAGCATATTTTTCTCCTAAGGATTATTTGTCCAAGGTAAGTGTTGTGTAAAGTAGTATATGTATATTTTAGGGCCTTTGAATTTTGTGCAATTTATAATTAACTTTTCCAATAGGTCATGGTATCTTGATGGCAGAGTGCTGTTACTGATTACTTCAGTCTGCATTGTTTTTCCTCTTGCACTTCTTCCGAAAATTGGTAAGTAATTTAAGGAAAGAAGATAGTATTATTCTATTTTAGTATCAATTACAACTGAGGACTTAAAAACCTTAATGGGTTATTTATTTATTTTAGCTGGCTGGGGGTTGGTGATGGTAGGGACTATTTAAGTTATTGTAGCATGTTCTGCTTTCCAGGCCTGCCTAGTTAACCTGTTACTTTGGTTGCAATAGTATTTTGTCTGCCATACTAAAATAAAATCTTTACAGCAGAACATTAAAGAGCTGCATTTACTTACAGCATGCCATTAGCGGTAAGCCAGTTCTAATTCTGCCCTACAAAACTACATAAATGATCTGTGACAGGCAGTTGGAATGTTGTTATTCTGAGTCTTAAGCCCCAGATACCAAGCCCCGTAATAGAAAACATACCTAAAATGTAAAGCTTTAGCTGTACATTAGGATCAATTTTCTTATAAATTGCCTTTTATTTTTACTGTTATTTTACAGGCTTTCTTGGCTATACAAGTAGTTTATCATTTTTCTTTATGATGTACTTTGCTCTTGTGGTAAGTTAAAAATCAGTGCACAGCTTATCTAGCTAACATTTTCTTATTGTTTAAATGCTTTTATGATTTTCCTTTTTTTTCCTTTTTTTAAAGTTCTCTGTAAAATTAAGAGTTTTCTCTGTGTCCTGGCATACACTTTTTTGGACAGGATAAGTTTGTTTTGCTGAAGAGGTATGAAAATATCTATGAACTTTAAAGCATGTGAAAAGATTTAAAATAATTATATTTTGGTCTGGTAAATGTAACAATATTTTTGTTTTGCTGACATGGCAGTGAAAACTGGCGCGTACACTTCATTTTCCTACTTGTGGAATGGAAATCTGTTTTCTTAGCTTCTAACTATTACTCTAACTAGCACAGGAAGAAAATGTCATATTACAAGTAAATTAAATTTACATGTAAAATGGAGTGAAACAGTTCAAAGTGAAACTGCTCAAAAAGAATCCAGGAGAACTAGAACTTAGGCAATTTACATGAATACATCAAACACCTTCTTTGCAACTGAAAGGAAAACTACTTTCCTCTGAGCCATTTGAGAGATTTTTGACCCTGATATTCCCCTATTGTGGGCTCTGTAAAGGAAACAGAACCAAATACTGGAGCTGAGCTCTGTTATGCAGCCCTTGGAAGAGAATTGTGCCTTAGAATTACATTACTTTTTACTGGAGAGAATATACAGTTGCTAATGCACAAATATAGGATCAAGAAGGTATGTAAAGAAGAGTCCTATTTAGAAGCATGGCAAAATGCCCCCCGCTTTACTCTGGCTTGCATTGACTTGCACGGCAGACTTATTGTATAAAAGGATAAACATTGTGGAAAATGAATCCAAAGAACATGCCATCCAGAAGAGCAAGGCAGCCCATTAGGAACTGAACCATGTGATAAAACCAAACTTCAAAGCTGTCCAAAACAGCTCCTTAGGGGATCTGTCAAGAACTGAAATGCTCTTACAGGGAGGTTGGGAGGTAATCTTCTGCAGCTTGGTATTATGGAGCAACAATAGCCTCTCCGTAGTTAACAAGGCTGAAAATGAGTTTCCACTATTAGCTCAGTGTTTGACCTCCCCTCTAAAATACATTTTAAAAAAGCTACCAGTCTCAAGAATTATTGGTTAGATCTTGGGCTGAGGTAGGTACAGTGAGTTTTAAAATGCCCTTTGTAGTCCTTTTACATTTAAAAGGAAATGTGTGCAGTTTTCAAAAATAAGTCATTTTGATGAATGAAAAGATCTGAAAAAAAAATTTTGGTTTAAAAAGAAATGTATGCACAAAACCATAAGAGATGAACCTAAACTATAAGAAGGATTCACACATGGATACTGCAGAGGTAGAAAGCATTTTGGTTCCAGGCCCAGAACTTGTGTGTGGAGCTAGAAAACTCTATGTATTTCATGGATGCAGCCTTGTTAACTACATTTCTTATGAAACTGTAAAAATTGCATGTTTCTGCCTTAGTTTTTACAGGACAAATTAGGAACTACAAAGAAATGTAAGTGAGGCCATATGCCATGATGTATGTTTAAAGAAAAATAATACTGTTGGGCAAAAATTTAAGTTTTTTTAAACTGCTACTCTGAAAATCTGGAAGCTGTATGAAATGCAATTTAGTTTTCATAGTTAACTACTTTGAAGCAGGTGATATGTACTATTGAAATACATGTTGTAGTTTGCACAGTATTAATTTCTGTCATGATAGATGTACTTCAATTTGTTGCAGAAGAAATCTGCACCAGTCATTGGAAGTAATACCCTTATTTTACATATACAATAATTCTATACAATTGGCTTCATGTACATACTGTCTCCTTCAGCTTTTGCTTGTGAGCAAAAATTTAATATTCCCTGCTGCAGGGATAGGCACCATATATCGCTCATGTCTTATTTAAGCAGCGTGGTCTAGTGCAGTGGGTCCCAAACTGTGCGGCACTCCCCCCTAGGAGGCCATGGAGGAACGTTCAGGGGAGCGCACGGCGGGACCCAGGCCAGCACCCACAGTGGGGAGGGGGACAAGGAGGGATCGGCACCCAGTTCTGCCACCATCCCTGCCTTCAGCCCCACCTCTGCCCCATCCCCTCCTTCAGTCTCAAGTCTTCTGCTGAGAACAACTGTGCTGTCATGGGGAGGGGGCCTGGAGACATTTCATTACTGGTAGGGTGGGGGCACAACAGGAAAAGTTGTGGGACCATTGGTCTAGTGTATAGGGCATTAAACTGGGTTCTATTCCTAGATCTCTGTCCTGCTGTGTGACCTCAAGCAAGTCTTACCACCTCTCTACACTTCAGTGCCCTCATTTGCAGTGGAAATAATGAAACTTACCTGCATTTGCAAAGTGCTTTCAGTTCAGCTGATGAAAAGTATTTTAAAAGCTTCTAAGCTGCATAATTTAAGACCTGTGTTATTGCTGCAGAGAGTTTTCTTGAGCCTGTGTTGCAAGGTTGCATGAATAGCATGCCATTTACCCACTATTCCCTCTGGCCACACTTTTGCTGCTCCATGAGAGTGGGAAGCTTCTAGTCATTGCTTTCTTGAGAATGCCACAGGTTTGTATATGTACCTCAAGAAGAGTTTGTGTGAGCTTGAAAGCTTCTCTCTCAGCAACAGAAGTTGGTCCAATAAAAGATATTATTTCATCAATCTTGTCTCTCTAACAAGCTTGTACAGATAGTTGGTAGATTTTCAGAGATAAAAGGACAGATCTCTTCTATTTTATCCGTTATGAATCTGACCCCTTATTATTTCAATTTTAAAGCCTCAAGCAAGTGATACAAAGAATTTCTAGCCTCTAAATATAGATAACTAGAATGAGAAATGTGGACAGAGCTATAAATACAGTGACAGGAAGAGTGCAACTATAATTATAAATCAACTCATGAGAGGAAAGTCATATTTTTTCCTTAATTTCCTTCTAATTTTCATTCTCATGACATCGAACTGTCAAAACCCTTAGTGTAGGTAAAACTCCCTATAGCTTTCTGGGAAATATTAGGGTTTTGGTTTGAGGGGTTTTGTTTTCCCACTTTTGCCTTCTAATTGCAACCACGTTTCTGCCATTGCAATGTTAGACCTAGACTCCAGCCATGCCTCCTTTAAGGCAGCCTTTAATATCTAATTAACTGGCTGGAAATGATGTTGACAGCATTTTCTATCAAATCCTGTCTATCTTTCTTGCCCAGCTCTCCAGGTCGTTTGCGATGGATGCAGTGCCCTGTATTACTGTGTTTATCATTATCCTCATATTATAGTTATTTATACAATACCCCAGCTTTTAGACAGTCTTGAAAATATTAAATACAGTCTCTTTACAGGTTGTAATAAAAAAATGGTCCATCCCTTGTCCACTGACATTAAACAGCCCTATAGAGATCTTACAGGTAACATACATGCTATTTTGAAGTTTTTCTGTGTTTTTAGTAATATAAATAAATCTTTCTCTACTTCAAACCCTCAGGTTAGTAATATTTTATAATTTAAAAAATAGTTGATAAATCCTTACTTCCTTTTCATTCATATAATATTGATACTCTTTAATTAGCATGATTTTATTAGCTTGAAACAATGTGATCTAATGTCTGTGGTTTGTAGTCAGTCATTTAATATGTCATTTCCCTTATTTTGTGTATGTATCTTGCACAGATTTCAAATTCTACTGAGGATTGTAAAGCAAAGCTCTTCCATTTTTCCAAGGAGGTAGTGTGCTATGTATCTTATTAACAGTGGGGGTGTGCAGAGGTTTTGGGTTTTTGATAGATATGAACTCTCCTGGCTTAGAGCATAAACCAGTGTTTTCTAAAGGAATAGCTGTAGGTTGGGAGTACCCAAATATGCCTCTCAGTTGTTCTCCAGTGTCTCAGCTTTCATTTAAAAAAAGTTTCTAGCTGTTAGTTGTGCAGAAGAAAAATCACCCCCCTGGCAGTTTTACTGATAAAACCTTGAGTATAGACAGCCTTCAGACTTCATTTGCAAAAGATTTTTTTTAGGTCTTTCAGGTTTCTGAATGCTGGAACCAATTTTTAAGAGACATGAATACTGATTTTTTTTTTTTTTTAACTAAAAGTTCAAGGCAGGTTAAAGGAGTCAATTTAACACACTAATGTTGCATGTTATAGACAGCTGTACTTGTAATTTAGTAAGTTTCATACTAAATAAATGACCAATTGTAGTATTTTTACTGGCCCTATGGCCAAATCCTACTCATTTTACTTATGGGAGTAGGCTCAGGAACTAAAGTGGAAGTACCTACATGAGTAAGGTGAGTAGGATTTGGCACTTTAGGGCCTTTAATATCCAAAAAGAGTCTTGCAGGCCATACCCTCCACTGTCAATGGAAGATTAATCTTAAATATGACCATTGGCTGATATACTGGTGTTCTTAGCTGAAATGGCACAGTTGCATGAAAAAATTGGGAAACCCCTATTTGGTAGCATGGAGATTATCCAGAAGCATTAATCCAAAAACACTCCCATTGATTTCAGGCATTGGATTATGGCCATGAAGTAGAATCTTAGGTACACTCAAATTAATTTACAGCTGTTTATAGTGAGAAATTACGTTTTCTTTGTTTTCTCCCCTGCTCCTTTTAGAGTGCTTATGCCATCCCAACCATGGCGTTCTCATTTCTCTGCCATACCTCAGTATTGCCCATTTACTGTGAGCTCCAAAGGTAACAAATAGAAAGCAAGTAATGTTAAAATATAACGATAGTTTTTCATATTCAATCAACGTTGTCAGTAAATCTGTTCCGTATTTAACTTAGTGCTGTTGAACAACGACAAGGATTTATCCTTTATATATTAGGTAGGCAAAATTTTCATCTGAGGCAGCACTGGGATTTGCTTCTTAGGCTATGTCTGCACTACAAGCCGGGGGTGTGATTCCCCTGCTCATAAGCACATAATCATATTTGCTTATGAAGAGCTAGCGAGTGTGAATTATAATGTAGCCATGATGGTATGGGAACCATCAGCAGAGGCACAGCTGAGCTATGCCATGCCAAATATGTACCCACTGTTTTCAGGCAGGTTTGTACTCAGCACAGCTCACCCCTGCCTCTGCTGTCCATGCTTCCATGGCTAAACTATTATTCATACTCGTGCTAGCTCTCCATCAAGCTACTGAGAATAGGTGTCCACAAGCAGGGGAATCACATGCCTAGCTTGTAGTGTAGACATAGCCTCTGACTATATTTGTAGCAGAGAAACTAGCAAATACATTTTGATTGTCTACTGGCAGAAAACAAAATCCACAGACATTTACTAGCTGATTTTTATAGCAGCCAAAGAGCCTGCATTTAACCAAATCACCCTGTGTGGCTCAGGTGATAGGATACTCAACTACGTTTTATTCCTGGCTCTGACATTGGCTTGATGTGTCATCTTGGGCAAGTCAGAACTGTGGGGTGGGGGAGTTGACCTCTGTGTGCCTCAGTTTCCATGTCTGTAAAATGGGGATAATGATACTTGTCTTCATGTGTAAAGTGATTTGAAATCTGCAAATATAGGGACCAGCAGAGTATTGGGTAATGATAAACCACAGGGGTTCGTCCCTGTAAAATGTAAATTACGAGATCATTCTAAAGATAAACTGTGTTCAACACCTCAACCCATAATAATTATGGGGGGGGGGGGCTATTTTGCATTTTAGTCCATCGAAAAGCAGAATGCAGAATGTAACCAACACAGGAATTGGTCTGAGTTTCCTACTCTATTTTGTGTCTGCCTTGTTTGGGTATCTTACTTTTTATGGTAAGTATGTTCTTAACAGTTCTTTAAAGGTCAAGATAATAGTGAAGAATGTTCTGACTTATCATATATTGCATAGTGCATGTACTGATTCTGCCTGCTCCCAAGGATTTTTTCATTTGATTTGTGTGTTAAATAATTCATTCTGTTTGAACATACATAAAGCGTACTATAGAATGCATCCGGAGGAATAAAATATTTGGACTATTTAAAATAAGGCTGGTGTTGCACATATGAAATAGTTATGCCGTTTAAGGACCAATCCTGCAAAGGCTTACAGATGTGCCTAGCTTTCTAAAAATTAGCTTCAGTATGGTTACTCAGTGTGTAAATTAAGTGTGTATGTAATTCTTTGCAGGATTGGGGCCTTAAACATTATACAAGTAAACAGTTCACTTACTTAATTGGGATTAGTGAAATATCTTCTAAGATCATGCCTACATTCGAGAAGCTTGACATGCTAATTACCATTTGGTCAATCCAGTGCACCTGTAGCACAACATGCAGCATTGAGCCTGCTCTGCCTTACACCAAGGACTGGATCGGTAGCAGGATGACTCTAGGAGCGTGGAGGTGTAAAGGTGGGTTACGGTGACCTTTGCAACCCTCCAAAGCACTGCCAAGAGCAGTATGGACACATCACAGAGCCCATGATAAGCTGTAGATTTCTTGTATGGATTTATATGAATAGAAATCTGTGTGATTAATGAAACAAGAACAAAAGTTTAAACAAACCCTCCAAGAAAACTTTACTAAACAGCCTCACTAATTATTTCTGTCCTACATTCCTCCACACAAACTGACATTTTAAAGACACTGCTGCTATCCACAACAGAAAGGCAAACCAGAGTAAGCACAAACACAAAATGATACATAGAGTATGAATCACCCTGGACATGGGGACCAAGGTGTGCATTCTGTTGAAGGTCTTTTTAAAGGACCCTTCCATTTTGTTAAGGGTGGGGATGGGGAGGGTTGGTAGTCATATTTTGTTGATGAATTTTTGTAATTAAACAGAAAATGAGGATTTCCAATTATAAACTTGTACGTATAAAAATCATCCGACCTGTTCAGCAGACTCCCTGAGTTCTGCTTTTCTGTAGATTTTGCATGGCAGTATGCTGCAGCAGCAGTGTAATAACTATGCAATTGATAATGCAGTTCTTGAAGACTTTCAAGTGCCATATTTTTATAGCTGGGGCTTAAATATAGGTGACTTAATAGTCTTTCTGATAGGCTTGCTTCTTCCAAATACTTAGATTTTAGAACTCTTAACTACACAATGGCTTTCTTTTTTTAAAGGTCTGTCATAACATTGTCAGAAGTAGGTGAGTGTCCATTTAATATAGCAGTTCAGTCTTCCTGTAAAATATAGATAGATGCTAGTCTGCATCAGTGTGATATGTCAACTGTGTGACAGTGTTTGCAATACCGTCATATAATGTTGCAGTGTTACATCTTTCCAAGAGAAAGTGGTTCAGCTCTACATGTATCCAGCTTTATTTTCACATGATTATATATTTTGTTCATAGATCATGCATGCCAAAGTTGTATTCTTTCAAGTTTCCATCCAGCAATCTGGATCAACTGCCCTCTGAAATATGGTAGCATTATACAAACATGGTCACTGAAATGCATTACTGACCTGCATGAGGATTCTTCTTTCAAATTGCTTCTCAAAATTCACTCTTCTCTTGAAGTTAACATGTGTTAGTCTCTGTCAGTCAAAGTAAATAAAACTCTCAGCCAAACAGTAGGGGGGGAATTGCTCTTAAGAGAACCCTTGTCTCTCAGTATTTTGTGTTGTGTGTTTAGAATGTCTGTGGGCTTGGGACAATCTGGCACAGCACCAGTCCTATTGACCCTTACCAAATAATTACTAATCTGCAGGGGAAATTGCTTTGAGTTCTTGCAAAAAAGCATGCTGCCTCTTCAGAGCATTAATGTATTTCTATTGTAGGCACAACAAATTCCTATTCTCAGTTACATGGTGGAAACTAGCAGTCCCTACCTCAGTGCCTTTGCTATTGGTGTAGGACTGCTCCTGCCAACTTTCCAACCTGACTTTTACTGCCTTCCTGGAAATTAGGGTATTTTACCCCCTTCGTTCCCGTTTGTCTATTCCCTTTGCTTGCTTTCTTGCTTTCTAGTCAGCTGGATCTGACAATGACAGAGCAAATAAATTATATGGGCTTCCCCACAAATGATAAAAAATATCAAGGATAGCCGTGTTAGTCTGTATCCACAAAAACAACAAGGTGTCTGGTGGCACCTTAAAGACTGACAGATTTATTTGGGCATAAGCTTTAGTGGGTAAAAAACCTCACTTCTTCAGATGCATGGAGTGAAAGTTACAGATGCAGGCATTATATAATGTGTCGTGTCATTATGTAATGCCTGCATCTGTAACTTCTTCGAGTGCTTGCTCATATCCATTCCAGTTAGGTGCGAGCACGCCGCGTGCATGTTCATTGGAAGATTTTTATCCTAGCAACACTCGGTGGGTCGGCTGGGCGCTCCCTGAAGTAGCACCGCCATGGCACCGGATATATACCCTGATGACCCAACCGCCCCTCAGTTCCTTCTTACCGCCCATGTCAGTCATTGGTACAGTGGAGTGCGGTTTCACTGGCCTCCAGCTCCCTAGCTACTCATAGTTCTCTAGTTATTTTGTTGGGTATATAGTTCAAAGTTATATAGTTATAGTTAATTTTTATTATTCATAGTTAGTGTATAGTTAAGAGAGGTTCGGGGATTAGCCCCTTCCCCACACCTGGTGCCAGGGCCCATGCCCGGTTCACCGGGTTTCAAACCGTCCTCGGCCTGTCACAAGCCGATGCCGACAGGAGATCCACACGACTCCTGCCTTAAGCGCCTCTGGGAATCTCACCTGGCAGATAAGTGTCACATTTGCAAGGCTTTTAAGCTGAGAACAAAAAAGGAGCGGGACTTTCGGCTAAAGCAGCTCCTCATGGAGGTAGCTCTTACCCCTCCACCTTCTGCACCAAGCACTGGTCAATCGGCAGGCAGAAGCACCTCCTCGGCACCGGACCGTGCCGGTACTGCCAAGGCCTCTTGGCACCGGCCGTCGCCAGCACCAAAGTCGACTCGGCACCGCTCGCTCTCCCTGAGGTCGAGAAAGCCTAAGACTCCTGCTGCTTCCATGCCACCTGCACCGCAGCCAGAGAGCTCGTCTAAGTCGGATTCCCCGGCACTGACGACGTCGGCGCCGTCGAGTCTCGTGCCTGACAGCTCCCTGGCACGTGCCATGGTTGAGCTTACTATTCTCTCTACACCAGAGACATTCTCGACGGTGAGGGATCTGATTGCCATGACAGTCGATGCTGCCTCAACCCCTGGCACCGCTGGTGTGGGTAATACAGTCTGTCGGCAAGCCTGCCTTGATAAGGCCATCCTCTGTCGGCTCAGCAGAGCGGCACCGTTCACAATCATGGTCCCGCAGATGCTCCAGGTCCTGTCGGCGCTTCTGCTCCCGACGCCGCTCACAGTCCCGGTACCGTTCTCCTCCTCGGTACCAGTCGCACTCACGGCACTGGTCAGTATCCCGTTCACCAGCCCGCTACTCTCGGCACCGTTCCAGCTCCCAGCACCGCTCCAGGCACTGTGACTCCCGTAGCCGCTCCCGATGTTGAGCCTTGAGATCTCGGTCCACCTCCCGACACTGCTCCGGTTGCAGGTCCCAATCTCATTCCCCAGTGTCAAGTAGGGCAAGGTCCTCTAGAAACAGAGACTTTGCCCAGGGCTTTTCAGCACCTCCATGGCCATCCAGATGCACATCGGTGTCATCCCACGCAGACAGCTCTTATGCTCAGGACTGCGATTCTGATGTGCCCACCAGAGTCTTCCAAGAGACCCACGCCCAGGACCAAGGACCCCATCAGTGGTCTTTCTGGACACCTTGGGCTTACCACCAGGCGCAAGGCGTACCAGTAGTTCCGTCCTGCTCTGTCTCATCAGAGCACCAAGCGCCAGAGGCAACGGTTAGCCATCCCCCTCCGACTGCTGCAGAGGAAGCCCCAGTCCACCCACCAGACTCCCGGGTTCCTCTGGAGCAGAAGATCGCCCAAGAGCATCAGGCCACCCAGGACCCGCTCGTCGCCAGCATCTCCTCTTCCTCTTCTCCAGATGAGGCAGTGGCAGGAACATCCTCCTTGGGCCCTCCTCCAATCGACCTGAGAGCCCATCAGGACCTCCTAAGGAGGGCAGCACTCAATATGAACCTCCAGGTGGAGGAGGTCCCGGAGGTAGAGGACCTGGTAGTGGACATTCTATTGGCGGATGCCCCCACTGGAGTGGCCCTCCCGTTTATTTGGACCATCCAGGCGAATGCTGATACTATATGGCAGTGCCTAGCCTCTATCCCTCCTGCGGCCAGGGGAGTCGAGTGTAAATATATGGTGCCCTCTAAAGGATACAAACACTTGTATGTCCATCCTTCTCCCTGCTCACTAGTCGTCCAGTCCGTTAATGAGAGGGAATGCCATGGCCAGCAGGCGCCAGCCCCGAAATCGAAGGGGGCTAGGCGAATGGACCTACTCGGCTGCAAGGTGTACTTGGCAGAGGCCCTACAGGTCCGGGTGACAAATCAACAAGCCTTGCTTAGCCGCTATAATTATAACACCTGGGTGGCGGTGGGTAAGTTTACGGAGCTTCTCCCTCAAGACTCCCGCCAAGAGTTCGCTGCCCTCTTGGAGGAAGGGAAAAAGGTGGCCAGAACTTCCCTCCAGGCCTCGTTGGATGCAGCAGACTCAGCAGCCAGGACTCTGGCCTCAGGTGTTGCCATGAGGTGCATCTCATGGCTTCAGGTTTCAAACCTCCCACCGGGGCTGCAGTATACCATTCAGGACTTACCATTTGATGGTAAAGGCCTCTTCTAGGAAAAGACTGACCCCAGGCTGCAAAGCCTGAAGGACAACAGGGTCATAATGCGCGCTCTAGGCATGCATACGCCGGTGACCCAATGCAGGCCTCTCCGTCCCCAGCTTCGCCGCCCATACTCTGTGCCTAGACAAAGACAGGACTTTAGCAGACGGCACGGCCGAGGTGGCCGCAGACAGCCGTCTCTCCTACTTCCTCCCGGCATGGTCCCAGTTAACTTCAGATCGCTGGGTCCTACGCACGGTCGAGTATGGGTACCACCTCCAATTTATTTCAACCCCGCCCTCCCACCCTCCAACCCTGTCCCTCTTCAGGGACCCCTCTCACGAGCAATTCCTCTTACAAGAGCTCCAGACGCTCCTCACCATAGGAGCTATAAAGGAGATACCGATGGATGAAAGGGGCAAGGGGTTTTACTCCCGTTTATTTCCTAATCCCCAAGTCAAAGGGAGGTCTCAGACCTATCCTAGACCTGCGAGGACTCAACTAGTTTATGCTAAAGTTGAAGTTCCATATGGTATCCCTGGGGACCATTATCCCATCCTTGGATCCTGGAGACTGGTATGCCGCCCTCGATATGAAGGACGCGTACTTTCACAAAGCCATCTTTCCTCCGCACAGGAGATACCTCCGCTTTGTAGCCAACCGTCAGCACTTCCAGTTTATGGTCCTGCCATTTGGCCTTTCTACAGCCCCAAGGGTGTTTACAAAGTGTATGGCCGTAGTCGCTGCCTACCTCCACCAACCTTGGATACACCTTTTTCTGTATCTGGACGATTGGCTCATCCGAGGGGCCTCCAAGACACAAGTCACTCAACATGTGGGAATCATCAAGGACCTATTCACACGTCTAGGCCTGATAATCAATATAGAAAAATCCACTCTGGTTTCCACGCAGAGGTTAGACTTCATAGGAGCTATCCTGGACTCCAATCTAGCCAGAGTCTGCTTACCACAGCCGCGGTTTCAGGCGATGGCAACAATCATCCGAGGTCTACAGAATTTCCCGATAGCCTCGGCTCGCACTTGTCTCGGTCTCCTGGGTCCCATGGCTGCCTGCAAGTTTGTAACCAAACACGCCAGGCTCCGCCTCCATCCTCTCCAAGTTTGGCTCAACTCGGTATACTGCCCGGGCAGGGACCCAATAGACACGATAGTCACCATTCCCCCGAGCACCCTAGACTCCCTAGAATGGTGGCTAACTCCCTCCCTGGTGTGTGCAGGGATGCCATTCCATCCGCCCCAACCCTCAATGTCCCTGACGACGGATGCGTCATCTCTCAGCTGGGGTGCTCACCTCAGTCACCTTCGTACTCAAGACCTTTGGTCTTCTCAGGAGCTGGCATTACACATAAATGTCTGAGAACTGAGAGCAGTCCGCCTGGCGTGCCAGGCGTTCCAACAACAGTTGCGAGGCCGTTGTATCTCAGTGTTTACAGACAACACAACAGCCATGTACTACATAAACAAACAGGGAGGGACACGATCCCCCCCTTTGTCAGGAGGCCATCCAATTCTGGGACTTTTGCATAGCCCACTCGATAGATCTGGTAGCATCCTTTCTCCCAGGCGTTCGGAACACCCTGGAGGATCGACTCAGCAGGTCTCTCCTGTCTCACGAGTGGTCGATCCGCCCAGACATTATGCATTCTGTTTTCCAGAAGTGGGGATTTCCCCACATAGACCTGTTTGCTTCCCGCGAGAACAGGAAATGCCAGATGTTCTGCTCCTTCCAAGGTCTCTCCCCGGGATCAATCTCGGACGCTTTCCTGATGCTGTGGAAGAGCCAGCTCCTTTATACCTTTCCACCGTTCCCGCTGGTTCACACGGTCCTGCTGAAACTCCGCAGAGACAAAGCGCGCATCATCATGATTGCTCCAGCGTGGCCCAGGCAGCACTGGTACACCACGTTGCTCGACCTGTTGATAGCCAACCCAATTACCCTGCCACTCCACCCAGACCTCATAACTCAGGACCACGGCAGGCTTCGCCACCCGGACCTGCAGACTCTTCACCTCATGGCATGGCTGCTGCGTGGCTAAACCAGTCAGAGTTACATTGCTCTGAATCAGTATGACAAGTTCTCCTGGGTAGCAGGAAGCCTTCCACCCGGTCAACATACTTGGCCAAGTGGAAGCGTTTCTCCTGCTGGCGCGAAACTGTTAATCTTACTCCCAGTGAGGTCTCGATCCCCTCTATTTTGGACTACCTCTGGTCTCTCAAACAGCCGGGCCTAGAAGTATCATCACTGAGGGCACACTTGGCAGCCATCTCTACCTTCCACCCAGGCGAAGGTTGTCGTTCCGTGTTCTCACACCCTATGGTTTCGAGGTTCCTCAAGGGCTTGGAGTGCTTATATCCTCAAGTGTGCCGCCCAGCCCCGATCTGGGACCTCAACCTGGTTTTAACCAGACTTATGTCTCCCCCATTCGAGCCGTTAGCAGCCTGCTCGCTACTATACCTGTCTTGAAAGACAGCTTTCCTCATAGCCATTACATCAGCCAGACGAGTCTTCCGAGCTTAGGGCTCTTACGGTGGATCTGCCGTACACTGTGTTTCCACAAAGCAAGGTGCAGTTGCGACCACACCTGGCTTTCCTCTCTAAGGTGGTTTCGGCCTTTCATGTTAACCAGGACATCTTTCTCCCAGTCTTCTTCCCGAAGCCACACTCAACGCGACGGGAACAACAATTGCACTCCCTGGACATCCGTAGAGCGCTCGCATTTTATATTGAGCGGACAAAACCGTTTCGTAAAATGCCCAAACTCTTTGTCACGGTAGCAGACCAAATGAAAGGCCTACCTGTTTTCCTCTCAGAGGATTTAATCTTGGGTGACAGCGTGCATCCGCACTTGTTATGATTTAGCTCATATTTTTCCCAAGCCACATCACCACGCATTTTACCAGGGCTCAGGCTTCATGTGCGCCTTCCTGGTCTCGTGTACCTATCCAGGAGATACGTTGCGCAGCTACCTGGTCCGCGGTCCACACCTTTGCTTCGCATTATGCTCTGGTTCAACAGTCAAGAGATGATGCAGCCTTTGCCTCAGCAGTTCTTCTTCGAGTGATTGCTCATATCCATTCCAGTTAGGTGTGCGCGCACTGCGTGCACGTTCATCGGAAGACTTTTTACCCTAGCAACACTCGGCGGGTCAGCTGGCACCCTTGGTGTGGCACCGCCATGACACCGGATATATATCCCAGCCGACCCAGCCACCTCTCAGTTCTTCTTAGCGCCCGTGTTGGTCGTTGGAACAGTGGAGCGCGGCTTAGCTGACCTCCACTTCCCTAAGCTACTCGTAGTTTCTCGTTATTGTGTATATAGTTATAATCTTACACACACACACACACACACACACACACACACACACACACACACACACACACACACACACACACACACACACACACACACACACACACACACACACACACACACACACACACACACACACACACATGGAGGCTGCCAATGTGAAGACCCGGAAGCTCCTGACAATGCACGGAGGTTTCCACCCCAAGTCCAACACCCAGAGACTGTATACCCAGCCGGAAAGAAGGCGGGCGGGGCTTGGTGAGCATCAAAGCCACTGTCCTGGATGAAACCCGGAACATCCAGGAGTACATCAGTAAGATGGCTCCCAAAGATGAGCTGCTGAGAGAATGCCTGAGGCAGCAGCAGACATGGGAGGAAGACCAAGCAGAAGAAGTGCCATGGCAAGACAAGACCCTGCATGGGATGTACCATCGAGAGATAGCTGAGGTGGCTGACATTGGGAAATCCTACCAGTGGCTGGAAAGGGCTGGACTAAAAGACAGCACTGAGGAACTGATCATAGCAGCAGAGGAACAGGCACTGAGCACCAGATCCATTGAAGCAGGGGTCTACCACACTAGAGAGGACCCAAGGTGCAGACTGTGCAGAGAGGCCTCAGAGACAGTCCAACACATAGTGGCAGGATGTAAGATGCAGGCAGGAACACCATACACTGAACGGCACAACCAAGTGGCTGGCATTGTGTACAGGAGCATCTGCACAGCATATGGGCTAGACCCTCCCAAGACCAGATGGGAGATTCCACAGAGGGTTGTGGAGAATAGCAGGGCTAAGATTCTGTGGGACTTCCAGCTCCAGACGGACAGGCAGGTACTGGCCAATCAACCAGACATCATGGTAATAGACAAGGACCAGAAGACAGCGGTGGTGATAGATATAGCAGTGCCAAGTGACAGCAACATCAGGAAGAAGAATATGAGAAGCTGCAGAAGTACCAGGGCCTGAAAGAGGAACTAGAGAGGATGTGGAAAGTGAAGGCCAAAGTGGTCCAGTGGTGGTAGGAGCACTCGGGGGCTGTGACTCCTAAGCTGGGTGAGTGGCTCCAACAGATCCCAGGAACAACATCAGAGCTCTCTGTCCAGAAGAGTGCAGTGCTAGGAACAGCTAAGATACTGCGCAGAACCCTCAAACTCCCAGGCCTCTGGTGGAGGACCCGAGGTTGAGGAAGACACATACCACCCATAGGGGTGAGAGGGGAATTTTTTTTTTTATATAGTCATACTTACATTACTTCTTTATAGCATAGTTAGTTTAGTAATCGTTCAGAGGGTTTCAGAGATTAGCCCCTTCCCCACAGCCGGTGCCGGGGCCCATGCCCGGCTCACTGGGTTTCAAACCGTGCTCGGCCTGCTGCAAGCCGATGCCAACAGGAGATCCGCACAACTCCTGTTTGAAGTGCCTGGGGGAATCGCACCTGACAGCTAAGTGCCCCATTTGCAAGGCTTTCAAGCCACAAACAAAAAAGGAGTGGGACATCAGACTTAAACAGCTCCTCATGGAGGCGGCTCTCACCCCTCTGCCCTCGGCACCGAGTGCTGGTCAGTTGGTGAGCAGAAGTGCCTCCTTGGCACCGGACCGCACTGGTACGGCCAAAACCTCTCTGCACCGGATGTCACCAGCACCGAAGTTGGCTCCACGCTGCTCCCTCTCCCCAAGGTTGAGAGAGGCCAAGACTCCTGCTGCTATGGTGGTGCCTGCACCGCAGCCAGAGAGTGCACCTAAGTTAGATTGCCCAGCGCCGACACACGCCACGGCACCGACTAAGTTGGCCCCATCGATTCCAGTCCCACAAGGGCCGTCGAGTCCGGTGCCTGTTAGCTCCCCAGCACGTGGCGCGGTAGAGCTCACCATACCGTCCACGCCGGAGACGTTTTCAGTGGCGAGGGACCTGATCGCCTTGACAGACTCGGCACTGCCTCTACCCCCGGCACCTCCGGTGCAGGTAATACAATCCATAGGCAAACTGACCTTGATAAGACCACCCTCTGTCGGCACAGCAGACTGGCACCGCCCACAATCGCGGTCCAGCAGACGCTCCAGGTCCAGACGGCGCTCCCACTCCTGACGCCGCTCGCAGTCCGGGCACCACTCCTCTCCACGGTACCGGTCAGACTTGCGGCACCGGTTGGTATCCTGTTCACCGGCTCACTACTCATGGCACCACTCCAGGCACTGTGCCTCCCAAAGCCATTCACGACACCAAGCTTCGAGATCTCGGTCAACGTCCCAGCACCGATCTGGTCTCAGGTCCCGATCTCGCTCCTGGTACCGATATGCTTCCCGGCACCGATCTCCGATACGTAGTGGAGCGAGGTCCGCTGGAACATCTGCCTAAGGCTTCTCCGCTCCTCCATGGCCATCCAGACACACTTCAGTGTCGTCCCATGTGGACAGCTACTATGCCCAAGACCGCGATTCGGATGTGCCCGCCGGAGTTTTCCAAGAAGCCCAGTCTCAGGACCCAGGCCCTCACCAGTGGTCCTTTTGGACACCTTGAGCATACCACCAGGCCCAAGGTGCTCCATTAGTTCTGGCCCGCTCTGCTCCATCAGGGCATCGAGCACCAGAGGCCACAGTTAGCCGTCCTCCTCCACCTGGGATGGAAGAAGCACTAGTCCACCCATCGGTCTCCCTGGTACCGCTGGAGCAGGAAGTGGCGCAAGAGCAAGAGGCCATATAGGACCCGCTCATCCCCGGCATTTCCTCTTCTTCCTCTCCAGATGAGGCGATGGCAGGAAACTTCCTCCACGGGGCCGCCTGCAATAGACCTAAGAGCCCATCAGGACCTCCTCAGGAGGATAGCGCTCAACATGAACCTCCAGGTGGAGGAGGTCCCGAAGGTGGAGGACTCTGTAGTGAGCATCCTGTCGGCGGATACCCCCATTAGAGTGGCTTTGCCCTTCATCAGGACCATCCAGGCCGATCCCGACACCTTATGGCAGTCCCCAGCCTCCATCCCCCCTACGGCAAAGGGGGTCGAGTGTAAATACATGGTACCCTGTAAGGGGTACGAGTATCTATATGTCCACCCTCCTCTCTGCTCACTAGTTGTCCAATCAGTCAACGAGAGGGAGCACCAGGGCCAACAGGCGCCGGCCTCAAAGTCAAGGGAGGCTAGGCGAATGGACCTACTCGGCCGCAAAGTGTATTCGGCAGGCTCCCTACAGCTCCGGGTGGCAAATCAGCAGGCAAATCAGCTGATATAACTACAACACCTGGGCGAAGGTGGGTGGATTAACAGAACTACTCCCCTAGACTCTCGCCAGGAATTCGCTGCTTTCTTAGAGGAAGGGAGAACTTCTCTCCAGGCTTCGCTAGATGCGCCTGACTCAGCAGCCAGAACTCTGGCCTGCAGTATCACCATGAGACGCATCTCATGACTACAGGTCTCCAACCTCCCGCTGGAGCTACAATTCACCATCCAGGACTTACCTTTTGATGGTAAGGGTCTGTTCTCGGATAAGACTGACCCCAGGCTACAAAGCTTGAAAGACAGTAGAGTCATCATTCTTTCTTTGGGCATGCATACACCCGTGACCCAACGCAGACCCTTCCTTCCCCAGACTCACCGCCCGTACTTTGTGCCCAGACACAGGCAAGACTTTTTGGCAGACAGCGTGGGTGGGGTGGGCGTAGACACCAGTCAGGACTCCAAGGGGGCCAAAACCACGGTCCCTCGAAACCACCAGCAGGACCAAAGTCTGCCTTTTGAAGGTACACCCAAGGACGGCGTACCAGTTTCAGGCCAGGATCCCTTTCCTCCCTTCTCCAACTGCCTCTCCTACTTCCTCCCAGCGTGTTCCCAATTGACCTCAGACCTCTGGGTCCAATGCACGGTGAAACAAAGATACCACCTCCAGTTTGTTTCAACCCCGCCTTCCCACCCTCCAACACAGTCGCTCTTCAGGGACCCCTTTCACGAGCAGTTCCTCCTACAAGAGGTGCAGACGCTCCTCGCCATAGGAGCGATAGAGGAGGTACCAAAAGACAAAAAGGGCAAGGGGTTTTACTCTCATTACTTTCTGATCCCCAAGTCGAAAGGAGGCCTCAGGCCCATCCTAGACCTGCGAGGCCTCAACAAGTTCATGGTAAAGTTGAAGTTCCGCATGGTCTCCCTGGGGATCGTTATGCGGTCCTTGGATCCTGGAGACCGGTATGCTGCGCTCGATATGAAGGACGCATACTTTCACATCGCCATTTTTCCTCCACACAGGAGGTATCTTCGCTTTGTAGCCAACAGTCAGCATTTTCAGTTTACGGTCCTTCCCTTTGGCCTCTCCACGGCCCCAAGGGTGTTAACAAAGTGTATGGACGTAGTCACCGCACACTTCCGCTGACGTTGGATACACGTATTCCCGTATCTGGACGACTAGCTCATCAGAGGGACCTCCAAGACACAAGTCATACAACATGTAGGCATTGTCACAGACCTATTCACACGCTTAGACCTGATGATCAATACGGAGAAATCCACACTGGTCCCCACACAAAGGCTAGACTTCATAGGAGCTACCCTGGACTCCAATCTAGCCAAGGCCTACTTACCTCAGCCACGGTTCCAGGCAATGGCAACAATCATCCGAGGTCTAGAGAACTTCCCGATGACCTTGGCTCGCACCTATCTCGGTCTCCTAGGTCACATGACTGCCTGCACATATGTGACCAAATATGCCAGGTTTCACCTTCGCCCTCTCCAAACGTGGCTCAATTCAGTATACTGTTCGGGCAGGGACCCAATAGACACAATAGTCACCATTCCCCCGAGCATCCTACACTCCCTAGACTGGTGGCTAACCCTCTCCCTGGTATGTGCAGGGCTACCGTTCCATCTGCCCCAACCCTCACTGTCCCTGATGACAGACACGTCATCTCTCGGCTGGGGGGCTCACCTTAGACGCCCTCGTACTCAAGGTCTCTGGTTATCGCAGGAACTGGCGCTTCACATAAATGTCCGAGAGCATGAGAGCGGTCTGTCTGGCGTGCCAGACGTTCCAGCAGCATCTACACAGCCGTTGTGTCTCAGTGTTTACAGAAACACAACGGCCATGTATTATATAAACAAACAGGGAGGGACTCGATCTTCCTCCCTCTGTCAGAAGATCATCCAACTCTGGGACTTCTGCATAGCCCACTTGATAGACCTGGTAGCGTCCTTTCTCCCAGGGGTTCGGAACACTCTGGCAGATCAACTGAGCAGATTCTTCCTGTGTCACGAATGGTCAGTAAGGCCAGACGTTATTCATTCGGTCTTCCAGAAGTGGGGCTTTCCCCACATAGACCTATTCGCCTCCCGCACGAACAGGAAATGCCAAACGTTCTGCTCCTTCCAGGGTCTTTCACCAGGATCGATCTCGGACTCATTCCTAATGTCGTGGAACCACCGACTGCTCTATGCCTTCCCACCGTTCCCGCTGGTCCACAAGGTCCTGATAAAGCTCCTCAGGGACAGAGCGCATCTAATCCTGATTGCGCCAGCGTGGCCCAGACAGCACTGGTACACCACCCTGCTCAACCTGTCCATAGCCAGCCCAATTACCCTGCCACTCCACCCAGACCTCATAACGCAGGACCACGGCAGTCTGCCACCCAGACCTGCAGCCCCCTCACCTCACGGCATGGCTACTGCATGGCTAAACAGGTCGGAGTTACGCTGCTCCACTCCGGTACAACATATACTCCTGAGTAGTAGAAAGCCTTCCACTCGGTCAGCATATCTGGCCAAGTGGAAACATTTCTCCTGCTGGTGCGAAACTCAGAATGCTACTCCCTCTGAGGTCTCGATCCCCACCATCTTGGACTACCTCTGGTCATTTAAGCAGCAGGGCCTGGCGGTATCTTCTTCGACGGTGCACTTGGCGGCCATCTCCACATTCCACCCAGGAGTGAGTGGCCACTCCATGTTTTCTCACCCTATAGTTACTAGGTTTCTCAAGGGCCTGGAGCACCTCTACCCCCAAGTACGCCACCCTGCCCTTACCTGGGACCTCAACCTAGTCCTAAGCAGACTTATGCTTCCACCATTCAAGCCGTTGGCAACTTGCTCGCTGCTATACCTGTCCTGGAAGACAGGTTTCCTAGTAGCCATTACATCGGCCAGACGAGTCTTCAAGCGCTTACGGTGGACCCACTGTGTACTGTCTTTCACAAGGATAAGGTACAGTTGCGACCACATCCGGCGTTTCTCCCTGAAGTGATATCGGCCTTCCATACCAATCAGGACATCTTCCTTCCAGTCGTCTTCCCGAAGCCTCATTCGTCCCGACAGGAACAGCAGTTACACTCCTTAGATGTCTGTAGGGCGCTCGCTTTCTATATCGATCGGACGAAGCACTTCCGTAAATCGCCCCAACTCTTCGTTGCAGTGGCTGACCGGATGAAGGGCCTACCTGTCTCCTCCCAGAGGATCTCCTCTTGGGTGACGGCATGCATCTGCACGTGCTATGACTTGGCTCATGTTCCCTCAGGCCATCTCACCGCACATTCTACCAGAGCTCAGGCTTCATCAGCCGCCTTCCTGGCCCATGTACCAATCCAGGAAATATGTTGCGCAGCTACCTAGTCCTCAGTCCACACCTTTGCTTCGCACTGTGCTCTGGTCCAACAATCTAGAGATGATGCAGCCTTTGGCTCAGCAGTTCTGCACTCTGCCACATCTCACTCTGACCCCACCGCCTAGGTAAGGCTTGGGAATCACCTAACTGGAATGAATATGAGCAATCACTCGAAGAAGAAAAGATGGTAGTAAGCTTGGGAATCACCTAACTGGAATGAATATGAGCAATCACTCGAAGAAGAAAAGATGGTTACTCACCTTTGTAACTGTTGTTCTTCGAGATGTTTGCTCATATCCATTCCCAAACCCTCCTCCTTCCCCACTGTCGGAGTAGCCGGCAAGAAGGAACTGAGAGGTGGCTGGGTCGGCAGGGGTATACATCCGGTGCCACTTAGCATGGCGGCACCACTCCAGGGGGCGCCCAGCTGACCCACCGAGTGTTACTAGGGTAAAAATCTTCTGACGAACATGCACGCGGCACGCGCACACCTAACTGGAATGGATATGAGCAACGCATCTCGAAGAACAACAGTTGCAAAGATGAGTAACCATCTCTTTCACTCCATGCATCTGAAGAAATGAGGTTTTTTACCCACGAAAGCTTATGCCTAAGTAAATCTGTTAGTCTTTAAGGTGCCACCATACTCAAATGAAAAAGTGCAGCCTCATTCACCTTGCTGCCCAACACCCTGTCAGAAGATCAGTGCAACCTGAGCTAGTTCCATCACATGCTAGCTCTTTCCACATGTTTCCAGATAAGTCCCCAGCAAAAGGGGAAAGGAAGAAAGAGCACTGAAGTCATGTCTGGAGACCATGTTCCTGGTCCTTTATGCAGTAGACATAGTTGGAGCTTTGCTCTGCCTTGACTACAGCCCTTAACCTTTTACTTTGAATGAAATGATTGTGTCTCTTTTCTTTTCCTTTCAGGCCTGATGGTATAATGTACATTAATTAAATAAAAGAACGAGTACTTGTGGCACCTTAGAGACTAACAAATTTATTTCAGCATAAGCTTTTGTGGGCTACAGCTCACTTCTTCAGATGCATAGTATGGAACACGCAGACAGGAGATATTTATACATACAGAGAACATGAAAAGGTGAAAGTATGCATACCAACTGGAAGAGTCCAATCAATTGAGATGAGAGCTGACGTGTTAGTCTGGATCTGTAAAAACAGCAAAGAGTCCTGTGGCACCTTATAGACTAACAGACGTATTGGAGCATGCGCTTTTGTGGGTGAAAACCCACTTTGTCGACATGCATCTGACGAAGTGGGTATTCACCCATGAAAGCTCATGCTCCAATACGTCGGTTAGTCTATAAGGTGCCACAGGACTCTTTGCAGTTATTGGTTTGTTTTCTAAGTAATCATTATTTCCCACTTTTAGTACAAAAAATAGGAGCTGTGCTTGTGCTATAAGAGATTTGAACATCACAGTTGCCATCTCAGATGTGACTTTTGCAAAACTAATCTCACTTTCCAAATAGCTTTAAAATGGTGGTGGTGATTAGAGAAGAACCTTCATTACTGCTGAGAGAATTAAAATTCTCACAGAATGTTCTCTCACCTGGTCTTTTATGTTGCTTCCACCCTGTTTTCTATTGAATTCTTGTACTTCCCATGGTTTAACTTGGCAGCTCTCAAGCACCAGGCTTTTGCCACAACATCCAATCACTTACACATCAAACAAACCAATCTCAGTCTCAAGTGTCATTAATAAAAGTGTAACTTTAGCCAATCATCCCTTCCCCATAATAACTAGTCTGCAAAAATACTGAAATAAGGCAACTAATTAGACAACAGTAGCATATATACAGTAGGAGGAATAACTAAGAATTCCTCTTTGAAATTAGAGGCACTGCAGCTGCTTTCCCAAATGGTGAAATTTTACCTTCCAAATCACTTTATACCACATGTGTATGGAAAGCTGAACATGTAAAGTCAATTGGTCCAGCAGAAAGAGTTTACTGCTGAGGAAAAAAAGTGTCTCCTAGTTTTCTGTTCCAGATACAAAGAACCAGCTATATGGCACAGTGCCTTGGTTTATTGAATTCCACTCTTTTTTTTCATCTGTTCAGACAAATGATCAGGAAGACTGAAAACCTAGCAAAAATTGTTCTGATTAGTTGTAACTACTGAGGGTACGTCTGCACTATGGGATTATTCCGATTTTACATAAACCGGTTTTATAAAACAGATCGTATAAAGTCGAGTGCACACGGCCACACTAAGCACATTAATTCGCAGTGTGTGTCCATGGTCCGGGCAGCATCGATATCCAGAGCGTTTGGCAACTGGTGGCGTAGCTATCCCAAGCTATCCCATAGTTCCCGCCAGTCTCCCCTGCCCCTTAAAATTCTCGGTTGAGAGCCCAGGGCTGATGGGCAATCATGTTCGCGGCGGTGGATCTGGGAGTAAAATGCTCACGTCAGATTCTTCCTCCCGGGAGAACCCGGCGGCAATCATTTTGTCGCCCCTTCCCTGGATTGCCCTGGCAGAGCTGCATGGCAACCATGGAGCGTTCAGCTTTTTTTTTTAGACGAGAATGTACTGGATGCCGCGGACAGAGGCACTCCGCTACACAGCTGCATTCATTTGCTTTTGCATATCGAGACAGTTACCAGTCGTTCTGTTGTTCTGCGGGGTAAATTGGCAATGAGATGAGGTTAATCGTCCCTCTGTACTGTCTGCTGCTATCATGGGCTGCCCTGGTCAATCGCCCGGGGGCGCAAAGCAAACTGGGATGACTCCCTAGTGCCAACCTCCCCGCATGTTTCTAAAAATACGCAGTCATCCTGGCCGTAGATATGGGCAATGTACTAGAGGAACAGGTTATCAGAGAAGCACCAGCTGCTCCATGTCAGATCCTTGCAGAAATATTGCTACATGCCATCACGGGCGCGGCCCCTGCAACAAACCCACATCCGTTGCTTCCCTTCTTCCCCCAAACTTCCTGGCTACGTTGCCTCAGTGTCCCCTATGTTGTCATTGAAAGTTATAAAGATGCATAGAATAAGAAACAAGTACTTGTAGTGAGATAACAATGAGGAGGAGGCAGCTCCGGATTCATGACTCCAGGCATGGGACATTCAAAGCGGTTCGTGGGGGAGAGGAGCCAGCATCGCACTGCTATGGATAGCTCCAGCAGTCAGAATCTTTTCTTTACAATAAAGGAGGGGCTGATGAAGCTCAGCCCCCAGTTGCTATGATTGAAGAGGTTACCGCCATTCTGTCATTACTGGGATACAGAATCATTCCTATTTTTACCCAGGCCGCCCCCCCCGGCCGGCCTTCACCTCAGGCCAGCCAGGGATATTCAGCATCTATCAAGCATTGGAGCACTCACGGTTGATAACAAGAACGGTTAACCAGTTCCTACTGCACCATCTGCCACCGGGGAGGGAGAGGAGCGCATACTGCGGCTTCAGCTTGTTAGCATCGCAATCTACCAGCCACATTCAGTAGACATAGTACACTGAAAGACAGTCAAGAAACCGATTTTCTTTTCCTTTTCTGTTCACGTGGGGTGGGGGGAGTAAATTAGGAGCTTTCCACTGAACCACAGGACAATTGTCTTGAGACCCTACAGGACGGGAGCTCAGCAAACGAAATGCAAAATTATTTCCGTGAGACTGCTGTGGACGGCGGGATAAGCGGGAGTCCTGCCAGTACCCCCTCCCCTCATGGGAGCGGTCCCCATTAGAGTCTCTTGGCTTCCCGTTACTCTGGTCACGCAGCACTTGTGTAGCTTCGGGAGATTTTTTCAATGCTGGCATTTCGTCTTCTGTAATCTGGAGCTTTGATAGAACAGATTTGATTTCCCATACTAGCGATCAGATCCAGTATCTCCCATACCTGTACATGCTGGAGCCTTTTTAGACTTCTGGGACTGCAATTGCCACACCGTGGCTGAATCAGAGCTCCACGCTGGGCAACACAGAAAAGAAAATCTAAATTCGCGGGGCGTTTTGCCTGTTTTACCGGGCCAGCGCATCTGAGTTCAAGATTGCTGTCAGAGTGGTCACAGGGTGCAACTGTGGATACTGCCCCGGAGGCCAATAGCTGTCTATTTGCGGCTACCGCTAACCTAATCCGGATACGATAATACGATTTTAGCGCTACTCATTCGGTTGAGGAGGAGACAGAAACCGATTTAAAGAGCCCTTTATATCGATATAAAGGGCCTCGTAGTGTGGACGGGTACAGCGTTAAATCGATTTAACGCTGCTAAAATTGGTTTAAACGGGTAGTGTAGACCAGGCCTGAGACCCTCATTCTTCAGACTGGAGGTGTCAGTTAGCAAGCCTATTCTCTAGGACATGCCATAGCAGAACCAAATCTTTCAAATGCATTATACCAGGCTTCAGCTTGCTGCTTGGAGCCTGAGAGGGTAAATCCTCATGTATTCCCCATGGATTATTACTATTCTGGCATAAACCAGAAAAGATTCTGATAAAGCTTTATTTGGTCTGAATATTTTTTCTTTGGTCTTAATCTAACAAAGTGGACCCTCTTCAAGCCCAACTCATCACTATTTTGGATATCTTATTTGAGGGCTACCAAAGATACCTTGGTTGCAGCTCATCAAGTTCAGTTATCTACACAATGGGCCTTGAGTTGTGCTGTTTTACAGGATAATTTATCATCTGTCTCCTCATCATCTTTTCTTTAAGCCACTCAGGGTATGTCTACAGTGTAAGTGCAGGGCTAGTAAAACTTAAGTAGCGGATCTTGGATTTGTTAATGAAACACTGGAGCATCTATACTCCTTGTAATCCTGCCTTGGGCTCCAGTGTCTATACTGCATTTTGCAGGCCTGAGTCCAACCACCCATATCCCTGACACTAGCACAATGTTGCCTTGCCTATGAATTGGCTAGCTAATAGTCTACATCTGCAAAACCCGAGTATCCCTCTCTTGTAGCCCTTTCTTCTCTGTGTTTGTTTTCTCACTTGTACATAGCTTGGTTTCATGACTCTGACAATGGAAGTTTCTCTAGATTGTGTATCAAACATCTATATGTTTATTTTTGGCTTCATTAGGGGCAGGAAGAAATTTGTACACACAGCCTTCATTCTGCCATGGGCACAAAACAGCCTGGTAGTTGCTCCAAATGAAAACTTTGAGAATTAATATGTAGGTGATATATAGTTCTGTTTCTGAATTTCCTTTGATTTATGACATTCAATTTCTTGGTTTTCAGACAAAGTGGACTCAGAATTACTGCAAGGTTACAGCAGGTACCTGCCGCATGATATTGTCATCATGACTGTAAAACTAGGCATGCTATTTGCTGTGATTTTGACAGTCCCTCTAATCCATTTTCCTGTAAGTACTCCTAAAAGTTTTGATGCTGGCACAGCAATTCCATAGTATGGTAATGCTAATTGTTTGCAGACTGCAATATTAGTCACATCTAGCTTTGTGTATCTTACTAATTTGTCAAGTCATTGATCAAAGACCTCATACTTGCATATGTTCCATGAAAACTCCAAAATAACTAACCACTAAGCTAATTTATGCTTTTTGAGACTGAGCTTAGATTTAAACTAACCCACAGCATTGTTTTTAATTTAGAAAATAAAGTACCAGTATTTCTAAAGTTTATTTGGTTTGATTTTTCTTAAATTCTGTTTTCCAAAGACTGTATGGAGAGGAAAATTGAAGTCAGCAAATAATACTCTGCTGCTAGTGATTTAACAAAAGTTTAATGTAGCTTTGTCTTCACGTAGTGTAGCATTTACTCAAGTTTTAGAGCAGTATTTATCATGTGGTTCTAAAATTTAGGGGACAATCTGTCAGTTTGTAGGGGATTTATATTCAGAACTTCATTTAGGTTTCAGGATAATGATACGTCTCTCTGGATGAACCATTAGCAAATATTCACATCAAAGTATATCCAACTACTACAATCGATATGCTCTTCATAAGGAGCTAGTTACATATATTAATGATTTGTGTGTGTGCACAATTTTGCAATAATTAAATATGTTTTGTTCTTTAAAGGCTGTGAAGTGTATGTCATATCTTCTATGACGTTTATATGTGAACACCTTTTTTTGGCTTTTGTTGAACTACGTCAATAAATGTTTTCCTCTAAAACGGTCTTTTCCGAGTAAAACCTGAGGTGTACTTTATCAAAATGGAAATTACAATAAGGCTTTTAGAATAAAGTTTTGTGCCTGCTTGATGATTTCCCCCCTTTTCGTTACATAGGCAAGGAAGGCTGTAATGATGATATTTTTGTCTCATCTTCCTACTTCATGGATTTGCCATATCCTTGTCACTTTAGCACTCAATGCAATCATTGTTTTGCTTGCATTGTATGTGCCCGACATTAGAAATGTATTTGGATTAGTTGGTAAGTTTTATTTTTTTGTTCTTGTTTGGGTTTTTTGTTTTTGTTTTGTTCTTTTGGGGATTATGGGGTTCTATTCTTAAAAGATCACACAATATATCTGCTTATATCCCTGTACCAGTCTTACTACAACTAAAATTTTTCTTACTATCTTGTAAAGGTTCTACCACATCTACATGTTTGCTCTTTGTGTATCCTGGACTGTTTTATCTTAAACTTAGCAGGGAGGACTTTATATCACGACAGAAGCTTGGGGTATGCTATTTTTCCATGTGTTTTTATTGTATGCAAGGATTCTCATGTTAGATACATTTTATTACGCTGCAGAATATGTTTTGCCTTTTGCACTGCACCCATTTTTAGCAGCCTGAAGTCTGCAATAGTAGTGGAGTTTGTCTTCTGCTAAGTTCTGTTTCCGTTCTCTGAGCTTATTGAAACTAATGTAGTCCACTTCTTTCATGAGCCTAAGCAGTGTAATATTGATCTGAATCCAAATTTCCCCAAAGTCCGGATCTGGAGCTTTAGATCAGATCCATCTGTTTTTAAACATGGTTCTGATATATTTTGGCCTTGTCCATGTTGTCCAGCCAACCCATGTTTGTGTGGAACACTGTTTATATGCAGTTCCCTAATAAACCTTCCTTGGCACAAGTCCCTTTTCCCCCTAGCATTTCCCATGGTTGATGCAACAGCTACAGCACTACCAGTGGTAACCATTGAGGGAGTTCTAATGCAAACAACATGCTACTGCCTGTTACCGTGGTCACTGTCATTTTAACCACCATATCAACTGAGAAAAGTTAGGACACAGTGGTTAAAATGCCAGCAGACCATCTACACTGATGTTTCCACCATTTTTATCTCCCCTCCCCCTCTCCTCCATAGAGTTGCACTAGGACTAGCAATTATGGGAAATCTAAAGTGAACAGGCTAGTATTGACACCCACGTACAGTTTAAAGTCTTGAGTATCTGGGCCATGTGAGTAGCTTGCGTAGATACAGCATGATAACATCAGCAGAGCTGGCTACAAATCGGTAATCTACTTACTGTTATAACAATTTTAATGCTGTCGAAAATAGAACACTGTTTCTAAACATGGTTTCCAGAGGGTCTGTCTCTGTCCACCCTGGCTGCTCTAGCAGTGTTTGGATGTGTTTAACTAGAACTGTCTTTTAAGTAGAGTTTAAATTCTGTTTCTTAACTTGCTTTGAGCCCCTGTGTGCATCGGATCAAATGGAATTAATTCCTTTCCAGGAATTTTGTTAAATATGCAAAGTTCATCTACACAGTTCCCAGGTGGATAGTGTGGACACACTAAACCAGTTTTGAAAGAGAATTCTTTGTGAAATCATTCCCAAAGCAGGCTTAGCTTAGTGTTCATATAGATGAATATCTTTCTGAATATATTTAATTTGGGTTGGAAAGAGCAGCTGTGTTTAAATACTTGGTTATTTTAAACATAACAGATGATTTAAAAATATGCTGTTGCGGCCTGTCAGTGCCTTAGAGGTAGAGTTTCTTTTTCATAGTCAAGGTCTTAACAGCAATTCTCAGAAGTATAAATTGAATTCTGCTGTTCAACATTCACTGCTTGTTTTTCTGTCTTCACAGGCCTGTGCATTGTTTATTTTTGGCATACTTGTTGGTCTCTTAAGTTTAGCCTTAATCATTTTCAATTGGATTAACCAATAAAATCCCTTCCATTGCTTCTTGAGCTGGACTTGAGAAAGACAATGCGAGCAAAGACTTCCATCAACATGTTACAAATTCTCAACTGAATGCTGGACGTCTTCAAGAAGAAGCCCTTCAAGAGTTGTGTATGAAACAAGTAACATTTTGTTTGTTTACTCTCATGTCTGTTTCTTTGACTGGTTTACTTCTTGCACAATTAAACTCTTCCATTCTACAAATATATTAGTCTTAAAATGACTTAACATTACCCAGATGAAGAGGTCACTTTATGAGAGGATATTATGTAGTGTGCTTACAATGCAAAAATATTTTGTTTAAGGCTTTCAGATTTTAAAGAGTCAGAGTCTGCATCTGCATCTGAACCGGCCCTAGCACCCAGAGCTGAAAGGGGCTATTTCCTGTGTTCTGGACTGGATTCAGCTGATTTCCCATGAGATGGGCAGATTTTACAAAAACTTGTGCCATTCATAATACTGGAAGTCTCACAACAGCAGTTATAAAAGGATTTGCATCACTTTCATTAAAATAGCTTACAAAATTTTATCACCCTCGTATTGAAATCTTGAAACTGATTGGTCTCCACACTGTTACGCTACCCAATAGAAAGATTTCCCCTTCCACCAGCATGTTCCTCTATTTGAAATTGCACTTTAAATTATGTATAGTTTATACATCAGTGTATTTAGACCTTCTTGGAGTGAGTCTGTCAGATAAACTCTGTGCCCTTCTAGGATATTTGATGTGTATTTTGAAAGTGCTAGCAATATTTTTTTTTTTTTTTGCACTTAAGATCTTCCAGCATTTCCATTACAAATGTATTCAAAGCATTTAGAGGCCTGATTTTTTTTTAAGCCCCCTAACTCTCACAGGTGTAACTCGGTTAGCTTCCACTAGAGAGACACTCATAAGTATTACAGCAAGAAGGAACTGTTATGATCATCTAGCCTGATTTGCATAAGACAGGCCATAAAACTTCATTCAGTGATTCTGGCTTCTAGCTCAATAATTTATGGTTGAAGTAGATTGTGTCTAAATTTTACCCTGGTGTAAATTAGAGAAGAATCAGACTCCAAGAGTGAAATCCTGGCGCTATTGAAGTTAATGGGACTTTTGTCTTATAGGACCAGAGTTTCATCCCACTAAACTCTTGCGTATCCCCTTATGCACTCTTTATGCTTAAAATGAAATCTGAATGCCATTTTCAGCACCAGTTGGACTTCCTCTGAGGTCTAATCCACACAATGCTGAAAATGGTATTGGCAGCCCAGAGCCAACATTGCTTATGCCAGAGGAGCTGAAACAGTGATAGGAATGATGGTCAATTTTTAAAAATGTCTTCGTTGTAGGGAATATCTTTTAAAATGAAAGCGCTCTAATCTATAGATTTTTATCTTCTAAGGAAGTTAAGAGTCCACAGAAATGAGACCTACATAAAGTTAAGTAATTAGACCTCAGACTGGAGCAGCAAGATTTAGAGGCTTGGAAACTTCATTATTTCCAGATGTGATATTTCTTTGAATCTGATTTACTACTTACTTTTACATCTGAAATGTAGAATAAGATACAGAATTGAAATGCTCTAAAGTAACATTTATGCAATTCAGCTGTATTTTGCAACTTTAATTCAAAGTAAACTCAGCTGACACAATTTTCAGTTGTGCAGTTGAGGGAAGTCAGATTTAAAGAGAGCTCTGATCACCAGCTCTAGTCTTGGGCCAACAGAAGGCCAAACAGGACTGCTTCAACTTCCAGCCACAAGAATGGGTACAGACCATTCTGCCAGCCCAGGATTCCTCCACGCCAAAGAGAATTCCCAGCTACCCTTTGAGTCTACTATAGAGACAGATCGATGTGCTGCTTTGATGGAGCAAAGTGACCCAATCAAGCCCCAGGATCTGACCTTGGGAGTTTTTGTAGCATATTTCTCTTGTCTTCGTGAATGAACATAATATATCTCAAGTATCAGAGGGGTAGTCTGGATCTGTAAAAGCAGCAAAGAATCCTGTGGCACTTTATAGACTAACAGACATTTTGGAGCATGAGCTTTCGTGGGTGAATACACGAAAGCATCCGACGAAGTGGGTATTCACCCACGAAAGCTCATGCTCCAAAACGTCTTTTGGTCTATAAGGTGCCAAAGGATTCTTTGCTGCTTATATATACCTCATGACAGTTTACAGTGTAGCCTTGAGCTGAACAAAACTGTTGGGGAAAGTTTGGGTACCTCTGAACATAAGAAGTTTCCTGCCTCCTTTGATCAAGGGATTGGCAATGTGGATTACTCTGGAAGCCTAGAACAAACAAACATAACGGAGGCTGTCTATCCTGCCTTTGATCCGTCTTGCAATTATTCCCATATTTTACTCCTGATAAATATCACTATTTTTTCTTCCCATAATATGTCTTAATTTCCCCCTTCTCCTAAATGTTCAGCTGCTCAGATATTTCGATGAGCAATGTAAAATCCTAAATCTTGGGTAACCTAAACCTAAATCTTGGATAGCTGTTACCCAGCCATCTTGGGTAAATGTGACAGTGGGGAGAGCTGTGAATCAACTACTTTTTTCATATGTGGCCTGATCCAAAGACCATTTGAAGTCAATGAGCATCTTTCTATTCATTTGAATGAGTGTTGAATCAGTCTCAATGTTTACTTGTAGCTTTTTTGCAAGGACACTAATAATCTACAAGAATATTAATCAAAATCAGGGTAATTTCTGTGAGGATTCTTTATTTCACATATTACTTTGCCCTGCTCTCATATCTTAATATCTGGTAATATCTGCAAGACATAATTATGGTAATCTAAAAAAGTATTTTAAACTGCACAGTAAGTTAACATTAAAAACTTAATTGGGTGAACTGGAAAGCTTATAAAAACCTGGCAAGATCTGCAGTTTTCTTATAACTCCCTGAAAAAAAAATGAAAGTTCTGCCCAGTATTAAATCTAATACCCTGCTCTTCTGAAAGAACTGGATTTACAATGGGGTTTGTGTGCATAATTTTGAAGAATGCACCCAAGGAAATATCTGAAAGCATATGAACATGCCAATGCTATATTTGTAATGGTTTCCCATTTAAAATACAAACTTTACACTGTAATATAGGTAAACATAACACTTTTAACATTGCTGGGTATTGCCAAATAACTAAGCTTTTAAATGGCTAATACTAGTTTATGAAGTTAATACTCTGTCATAAACAGATAGCTACGGGTTAATGTTTCTTTCACCTGTAAAGGGTTAACAAAGGGAACCAAACACCTGACCCAGAGGACCAATCAGGAAACAAGATTTTTAAAAGCTCACGGAGGGAATGTTTGGGTGTGTGTCCCTTTGTCTGTGTCTCCTGTCTGTCTCTCGGCTATGAGAGGGATCTTTCTATCTTCAAGCTTCTAATCTTCAGTTTCCAAGTTGTGAGTACAAAGGTAGAAAAACAATAGGCTTTTATTGTTTTTTTTTATTTACATGTGTGTAGTTGCTGGGATGTTTAAATTGTATTTCTTTTTGAATAAGGCTGTTTATTCATATTTTTCTTTTAAGCAATTGACCCTGTATATTGTTATCTTGATACTGAGAGCATTTTTATGTCTTTTCTTTCTTTTTATATAAAGCTTTTCTTTTTAAAACCTGTTGGATTTTCTTTTCTAAGTGAGGCTCTAGGGGATAGAAATCCCTGTGCCAGGATTACGGTCTTTCTCAGGGAAAGACTGGGAGGGGGAAAAAGAAGGAGGGGGGAAGGTAAATTGCCCTCTCTGTTTTGTAATTCAAGGAGTTTAAGTACAGTAATCTTCCAGGATAACCCACGGAGGGGAAGCCTGGGGAGGAAGTAAAGAGAAGACAAGGGGAGGGGGGTTATTTCCCTTTGTGGTGAGACTCAGGGCATCTGAGTCTTGGGGTCCCCCAGGGAAGGTTTTGGGGAGACCAGAGTGAGCCAAACACTGGAAATTTTTGGCTGGTGGCAGTGCTATCAGATCCAAGCTGGTAATTAAGCTTGGAGGTTTCATGCAGGCACCCACATTTTGGACTCTAAGGTTCAGAATTAGGAATTATGCTTATGATATACTCCATTAAGGGGAACGGAAGCAATTCACACCTCTGTTGGAGCTGTATTATTTCAGCCTAGGTGCAGAGTAGTGCAGACAGCAGTGCATTGATTTATAGTATTAGGGTTATCTTCACAAGGAGAAGAGTTTCAAATGTTTTTTTAAAAGAAATATATCTATGGGAAATAAAGTTTGGCAGAACCTAAAATCTGGAGAAATAACCTGAGTTTCCAGAATACCTACACTTCTATTGTCCTTGCTCATATGCTTGCCTATATTGTGGGAGAGTCACTGGATAAAAGCTACCATTTCTCTCCCCTCATTAATTATATTGATACTTTATACCATTTTTTGTCCTCATGTCAACATTATCTTTAAAACTTATGACTACCTTATAAATAAGTTAAATGGAAATAGAGGGAAAAGTGGACCATGTGTTTACTGAGTCGTTAGCACTAATGTAGCTACAGTAACATAGTGATACCAAAAAGAACAGGAGTACTTGTGGCACCTTAGAGACTATCAAATTTATTTCAGTATAAGCTTTCGTGAGCTCCAGCTCACTTCTTCGGATGCATAGAGTGGATACCAGTACAAATTCTCAGTGTAGCTGCATTGCATCAGTGAAAAATAGGGCTTGCACCAATGCGACTTACAAGAGAACTGGATGAAAACTGTTCATTTAATTTTTTTATGAAAACAAATTTTTAAACACATTTTTTTTGTATGATCATTTCTGTTTTTCATTGATATTTTTCAAGTTTGTGTTAAAAAATCAAAAACCCAAGGAAGAAAAATGCACTGTTCAAAAAGTAGGGAAAATTTTTCTTTGAACATTTTTAAAATAAAGTAGCTCTTTCAACTAGTTTCACTTAGCCAAGCGAGCTCCATTTAGTGCTAGCTAATTCAATATGTCTGTTAGGTGTTTGCATGATAATGTTACACCTGTGCAACCCCAGACGGTTTGAACCAGTGTTCCCTCCCGATCCCCATGCTCATAATCTTATGTATTTTTTTCTGTAGTTGGGTGTGGGTGTATGTATCCTAAATGAAAATGCTGATCATTGTAAGAGATGCAGATGAATTGGGAGAGACATAAATGATTTGGGAACATTTTTAAGCTAAATAAATCATTCTCTCTCCCATTGTCCTTGCCCACATATTTTGAATGCTGATCAAATTACAGAGCTATCTGTGTTTAGCTCAGTGAATATGATATTTCTTTTCTAGTCCCTCATTACTGTAAATGTTGGAAACAAAGTTAAGGAAAATGAAGTTATGAAAAAAGGAGCTTGCTTGTACTCATTGTAACATGTTTTTAGTTTTTGCGAAATGCTGACATGTTTCTATATTTTAATCAGTGCTATCTGGTAAGCAGTTTGCCTCTTAATATTTACATAGTGCTTCATTGTCACAGCACTAGAAATGTAATCTAATTAAGATTTTCTGCTGTATATATCCCTGTATGTTTAACACAGTTGAGTCTCTTATGCCTTTCATTTCACTACGTGGTAGGTCTGAGGCCTTGTCTACACTACTGCGGTAAGTCGACCTAAGTTACGCTACTCTAGCTATGTGAATAATGTAGCTGGAGTCGATAGCTTAAATCGACTTATTGTGGTTTCTGCGCTGCGTCAACAGCAGTACCTTAATCATCTTGTTCCGGTAGAGTACTGGAGTCAACTGGAGAGTGCTATGCGGTCGATTTAGCAAGTGAAAGACCCACTAAATCAACCCCCGCTGCATCAATTACAGCAGTGCCAATCCCCAGTAAGTGTAGACATGGCCTAAGATGAACTGAATAGTCATGTTCTGATGTATATTTTTGTATAACATTCCCATTGTTTTCAGTTGGACTGTCACTGTGCAGAAAACGTTTTTAGTTTAACAGCCCAACTATTTAAATATGCATTGTACAGAGGATATGGGATGGAATGTATAGTGTTTGTTTCTGATAAGTGTGGTGGGAATTGTCCCTCTTTTTGGACAATTCCTTCCATGCAGCACTTGGAGGCATGCCTGGCCAGAATTCTGAAGTAATTTAATAAATGTCTCATCAATTTGAATGCATCGTATTTCACACTCAAGAACAGTAGAAATTACATCCTACTAATTATAACAAAATCATTACGTACTGGTGCAATGCTATCGTTGTCATTTTTGTCACTGTTCTGATAACACCCACTTTGAGATACATGCTTAAACAGCTGATGTTTACCATGTTTTCATGAGAAAGATAACGAGCTTGCATCCTATTCATACAATTCTCGTGCTCTGTGAAAATGTAATTTTATGTGGGTAAAAATAGTGTATAAATTTAGTTCACAAAACTCATTTTTTAAAACATTGTGAAGCACCTATTTTACTGGAGACACTAACACTCAGTATAAACCTGGTTCAGACTCAGGGCCCTCGTTATGAAGACAGTTTTGCCAAACATGAATTCAGATACTTTTTTCTTTCTCAGAGGTATGAATTTCTGTGTATGTGCAAATAAACTATGCAACAATGTATGATTGTGGAAATAATTGTATTTAATTTATTTTATTGACTATTAAGGAATGCTGTTAACAGCCCTAGAATCTGCGATGTATAAAAAGAGAAGATGATCTTTGATTTTTTCACTAATGTAACTGAGTTACTAGTTCAGTTTAATTCAGTAAAATATCAGATTAAACTAAACTGCTGTAAACACTGTTGAAAAGGGTTTCAGTGTACTAAACTATCTAGAGTGGCTCATAAACATGGATGCTGACCTCAGGGCAGACTGTTACAAACCAGGACATAAACCCCAAATTGATTGTTGTTCTATAATTAGATTTTCCCAGCTATCGAGTGTGAACTCCTCGAGCACTCTAAGAGACTGTTCACTTAGGCACTCTGGTCTATCTTGCCACCCAGGTAAGCCTGCCTTTGTGATAGATGGTCTCTTACACGCAAAATCACAATAATAGGTTACTCCTAGTCCCAAAGGATCAGTCATTACCCCAGGTCAGTTGCACCTCAGATCGCACTCTTGTAGCCAATCCCGTAATAAACTAACTAGAGATTTATTAACTAAGAAAAGGAAATGAATTATTTACAAGGTTAAAGCAAGTAAATATATGCACACAAATGAGTTGGACTTAGGTTCCAAAAATGAATAGCAGCTGCTGTAACATGCAAGCTCTATATGTCCTGTAGAGCTAACCCAAGCTAAGCAGCTTGCAGGGGGAACCCTGGCTTATGCTTAGAAATATTGTCCTCTCCAAATTCCCAGCAACATAGTGATATAGTTCCTTCTGGTCAGGGATTTTTATTACCTTCCCCCAGAGTTCAAACTTTAATGGGACGAGAGTTTGTGCGCATCCCATCTTCATGGTTGTGGGGAAAGCAATCAACAAAGTATTTTGGTCACTGATGTTCCACAACTATTTGTCTGATGTCCATAGTTCTTCTTTTGTTGGGCAGGAGATGGCACCTTGTGTTAAACTAGTATTTCACACTTGGTAATATTTCTCTTCTGACTAGGGATGTTTACAGTTTCATAGCAAACACTTTTATAGTTATAAAGCAAATACTTAAATATCACCTTTTAACATGGTATACAGATATAAGTGGGATTAAAGCATGCAGCAACTCACAAGTATTTCATAAATTCCAAACACAAAACACATGTTTATAAACTGAACATCCTTTTTTTTTAACAGTGCTAAAATGCAAGTGAGCCAGACTAGTTTCCAGCTATGCATTTGTCAGTGTTCAGTGAAGCTTAGGGGCCTTGGCATGAGCTGGCATCTGATCTACCAGCATCACACAGTGATTCTAAATGAGGGGTTTGTGCCAGTATAATTAAATCAATGTCGTTACTGTTTCAAGCTGTGTCATAAGTATAAAGTAAGAATGCTGCATATGAGTAGTATACTTTATATAAAAAGGTGCTCAGATACTATAATGATGGGAGTCATATCTGTACCTAGCTAAACTAAACCAGAACCGTTTCATTTCAAATAACCCTGCTCCACCCCTTCCTGCCATCCCCATAACAAACAAGAGGAAGGGGGAGTGAGGTTTAGTTGAACCCAAATTTGAACCACTCAGACTCCTGGCTCTTTTTCTGACACTCCCTCCTTATCTTCCCCATCATCTTGCTTTCTCTGCCCCCTTCACTTTAAGAAAAGAGAGAGGGATGAAATCCTAGTCCCATTGAAGTCAGCATGGCCAGGATTTTCCCATTAGGCTGCAGCCACAAAATTTTGGTCCAATTTTGGGTCCAGAGATTGAAAACCTTCTCTCAGAAATCCAGGTGTATTGAGAGTGTGTCCCAGGATATCTTTCTTTGGGTCATGCAAGTGTTTATATTGCTATTAAATATACATATCTATATCAATATGACCCTTTTAAAAGAAAAAAGGGTTGCTTGCCAAATTGCCACAGATTAAATTTATTTTAATTCTTTTACATTTCTAGGAGAAATACTTATGTAATATCTAATTAAAGATTCAAAATCAGATCAGCAAGTGAACTGGACAGTGTGTTAAACTATTCTGAGTAAAACAGATCATGTACATTTTTTTTTTGAATTAGGCTTTGATTTTAATTCAAAATTTAAACTGAAATTATAGTTCTACAGTTCAATTTAAAGTTAAAGGAGCTTTAACTGTAGCTCCTTTTTTTCCTCCATTTTTTTTCCTGACTGAAAGGCTTAATAAGGGTGTATTTTCTTCATTTATTTTCTGTTTTTATTCATGCAACACCATCAATGGCTGAAAATTTAAAATATTAGGTTATCTAATCTCCAGATCAGTATTTTCCCCAGGAATTGAAATGAAGGGAGGTGTTCGAATTTACAGGGGGGGTGAGGGCCAGTGGATAAGAGTGTGAAGGCAAAGGTGGGCTGTATGGCACCATAGTAAAAACTGAAAAATGTTTAATGACCATTTTATTAGATTTAAAAGAGTCTCACAAATTAAAGTTGGCTACTCAAGCCTTCTATGAAGTACTACAGTGACTCCTCACTTAAAGTCGTCCCAGTTAATGTTTCATTGTTACGTTGCTGATCAGTTAGGGAACATGCTCATTTAAAGTTGTGCAATGCTCCTTTCTAAGGTCTTTGGCAGCCACCTGCTTTGTCCACTGCTTGCAGGAAGAGCAGCCTGTTGCAGCTGGCTGGTGGGGGCTTGTAACCAGGGTGGACCGGCAGCCCCCTCCTCGGCTCCCCCATCAGCTCTCTTAAGTTCCCTGTGCTGCAGCCGCCCAGCAGGCTATCAAGGCAGTTCAGCTGTCCCTCCCTCCACTCCAATGTGCTGCTCTTGCCCTCTGCCATGGAGCTGTTCCCAGAGACTCCTGCTTGTTGTGCAGGGGGGGAAGGGAGGAGCTAATGTCAGGGTGTCCCCCTCCCCCCTGCTCCTGCACCCCACTTACCTTTCTCCATATAGAGCAGAGGGGGGATACGGACGGAGAGAGACAGAGAGAGCTTGGAGCAGCAGCTGCTGTCTCAACTTCCTGATCCACTTAAAAAGACATTGCACTTAAGAGTGAGTCAGCTTACTTAAAGGGGCAGTGTGCATCTCTCTCTCCCACACACAAGGTGTGTGTCTGTCTCTGTCTGCTATTCTGTCACCCCTCCCTCGTGTTTGTGCTACCTTGTGTGATTGTGTGGTATCTAATGCAAAGTTTCTCATGTCGGGTGTCTTCAGAAGGCTCATGACGTACTGAGCATTGTTATGGTAATGTTATAAGTTGCAATTTCATGTATATAGTTATGAGGTTGAAAATGTGTCCTCATGGCTTAAAGCAAGCCTAGGCAAAAACTCTCCAGAAGCAGCGGGAAGTTCACACCTCATCAGGGCATGTAAGGGACAAACCCAGCCCAGCCTCACAGGAACAAAGGATGCTGGCCTAGGCAACAACAAAGGATCTGTTGGACTCTCGAGTGAGTCACCCCCCTTCCTTTGGTCATTTTGGGACTGTGATGAGGTAATGCTCACCTGACCCTGGATAAGGGGGGGGGGCCGGCAAAGCCAAAAGGAAGAAAGGACCATGATTAAAAGGGAAGAACATTTGCATGTGTCTCTCTCTTCCACCTACATCTACAGACACACACCAATGTGACTGAAGCGAATGATCAAAGGGAAGAAGCCTGGCTGTAGAGCAAGCAGCCAGCCTAGTTGGTGAGAAGTATCTATTGTTTTGTAAGGGCATTGAAAGTGTTAAGATCAGCTTAGAATGCATTTTGCTTTTAGTTTATGTTTGACCATATCCAAACTTTGCTATTGATTATAATTACTTAAAAGAATCTATTCTTTCAAGTTAATAAAATTTGTTTATTCTACCTGAAACAGTGCGTTTTGTTTAAAGCAGGTCAGAGGACTCGCCTTGGGATTAACAAGCCTGGTAACATCAATGCTTTGCTTAAATTGATAAGCTTATATAAGTTTCAGCGTCTAGTGGCCGATTACTGGACACTGCAAGAGGAGGTTCCGAGGTTGTTCTGGGACCAGAGATATGGCTAGTTTAGGTCATTCGGTGCACAATCCAAAGCAGCAGCTTACATACAGAGGCTTGTGCATGAATAGCCCGGGAGTGGGGCGTTTCTCACAGCCAGAGCAGGTAGGCTGCTCCCAGAGCAGACTGCAGATAACTGATCCAGATAACACCAGAAGAAACGTCACAGCTGGCCGCAGCAGCGATCACGGTGTATGTGCAGCTTGTTACTCCAAGTGGAGTTCTCACTTTAAGCACTAAGAGTCCTGTGGCACCTTATAGACTAACAATGTACATGGAGCATAAGCTTTCTTGGGTATACCCACTTGTCAACACATGTAATGGAAATTTCCAGAGGCAGTATAATTGCAGGCAAGAATCGGCTAGAGATAATGAGTTAGTTCGTCAGGGAGGTTGAGGCCCTCTTCTAGGCAGTTGAGGTGTGAACACCAAGGGAGGAGAAACTGCTTGTAGGTGGCTATCACTCTCAGTCTCTTGTTTAATCCTTGATTGATATGTCAAAATTTGCAAATGAACTGAAGCTTAGCAGTTTCTCTATAAGTCTGGTCCTGAAGTTTTTTTGCTGCTAGGTGGCTACCTTTGATCTGCTGGTGTTGTTTGTGTCCAGGTGAGTGTAAGTCGTGATCATGTGTTTAATTTGCCATTCCTCAATATCTTGACTTGTCCATTTATCCTTTTACATGAGGACTGTCCAGTTTGCCAATTACATAGCAGAGGGCAGGGGTACAGTAGACTCATAGACTTTAAGTCAGAAGGACCATGATCATTCTTAGTGCTATCCACTGGCACAATGCATGGCCAGCAGATCTCACGCCAGCCCGACGCCTGTAACACAGCCGCCAGATCTATGTCTGAGTATGAAGTCCTCAAATTGTGGTGAAGACTTCGAAGCTTGCAGAGATCCTCCAGCAAGGACCATGCCCCATGCTGCAGAGAAGGCCAAAAAACCTCAGGGCCTTCTGCCCAATCTGCCCTGGAGGAAACTTCCTTCCCGACGCCCAAATTGTGATCAGTTACAGGCCCGTGCTAGCATGTGGTCAATATCGATGCCACACATTCTCCCATTAAAACCGATATCTCATATCAGCGACGCCGCAGTCAACTGCGCATGACAGGATGCCAGCTGGGTGCAGAGCGTATTCTCTGTATTAATCAAGATCAATTGCCAAATTAAGTTGCCCAAAAGGTAGCTATCCCACATCTTACCATCCCCTCCATAACTTATCAAGCTTAGTCTTGAAGCCAGATATGTCTTTTACCCCCACTACTCCCCTTAGAAGGGCTGTTCCAGAACTTCACTCCTTCTAATTGTTTAGAAACCTTCGTCTAATTTGAAGCCTAACTCCTAGTGTCCAGTTATATCATTTGTTCTTGTCTCACATTGGTACAAGCTAATATTCCTCTCCCTCCCTTATTTTCCCTTGATGATATTAATAAAGAGCAATCATATCCCCACTCAGCCTTCTTTTGGTTAGGCTAAACAAAAGCAAGCTCTTTCAGTCTCCTTTCATAAGATAAGTTTTCCATCCTCAGATCATCCTAGTAACCCTTCTCTGCTACCTGTCCAGTTTTAATTCATCCTTAAACATGAGAGCCAAAAACTGCCCACAGTATTCCAGATGAGCGGTTCACCAGTTGCCTTGTGTATAATGGCCACTAAACACCTCCTTATCGTTTGCTGGAAATACCTCGCCTGATGGCATCCTAAAACAGCATTAGCTTTTTTAACAGTCATATCACATTGGTGCTCATACGTCATCCGGTGATCAACCCAATACCTGAGGTCCTTTTCCTCCTCTATTACTCCAGCTGATGTGTCCCCAATGTTATAACTAAAATTCTTGTTGTTAATCCCAAATGCGTGACCTTGCAGCTTTTCAGATTACATTTCATCTATTACTATTACTCCAGTTTACAGGCCATCCAAGATCTTCCTTTATGGAGATCCGGTCCTTCTCTGGGTAAACAATACCTCCCAAGCTTTGTGTCATCCGGCCAAACTTTATTTAGCACATTCCCACTTTTTTGCCAAGGTAAACAGGAATAAAAAGATTAAATAAGATTGGTCCCAAAAACTGATCCCTGAGGACGTCCCAACTAGTAGTCTCCTCCCAAGCCGACAGTTTTCACCGTTTCAGTATGACCCAGTTGTGTCCCCCTTATAACTAAGTTCCTTTCCACCTTTCAATTTTCATCATTGACCCATCTTCTCCAATTTAGACTAAATAATCCCATGTGGAACCGTATCAAAGCTTACTGAAATCAAGGTAAATTAGTATCTCTGCGCTTTTCCTCTGTCTAAACTGTTACTTTTCCCTTCAAAAAGCAAAAGATCAGGTGGTTGGCATGACTACCTTATTTTAAACACATGTTGTATTTTGTCCCAATTAACCATTGACCCTCAATGTCCTTAACACTGTTCTCTCCTCAAATTTTTCCCAGACCTTACAATACTACAGAGTCAAAACTACCAGAACCCATAGTACTCGGCATCACTCTTTTTCCCTTTCTTAAAAAATAGAACAATGTAGCAAATCTCAGTCGCGCGGTACAACTCCCTAGTTTACTGATTCATTAAAATTCTTGCTATGGGCTTGCAATTTCATGTGCCAGTTCCTTTAATATACTTGGATGAAGTTTATCTGGGCCCTCCGATTTTGTCCCATTAAGCTGTTCAAGTTTGGCCTCTACCTTGGATGTGATAATATCTACCTCCATATCCTCATTCCCATTTGTCATCCTACCATTATTCCTAAGATCCTCATTAGCCTCATTAAAGACTGAGGCAAAGTATTTGTTTAGATATTGGCCCATGCCTAGATTATCCTTAGCCTCCATTCCATCCTCAGTGTTTAGCAGTCCCACCACTTCTTTAGCAGTCCCACATGATGGCGTATATAACATTAGTGAACGTGCAGGTGAATGAACTGGTAATGTTGTAACTGGTCTGGTTAGGTCCTGTGATGGTGTCGCTGGTGTAGATATGTGGGCAGAGTTGCCATTCAGGTTTGTTGCATGGATTGGTTCCTGAGTTAGAGTTACTATGGTGCAGTGTGTGGTTGCTGGTGAGAATATGCTTAAGGTTGACGGGTTGTCTGTGGGCAAGGACTGGCCTATAATTCTTTACCCCTCAAGGTCTGTGAAAGCGAGGGATCATTGTCTAGGATAGGTTGTAGATCACTGATGATGCATTGGAGAGGTTTAAGCTGACCTAGAACAATGCTTCCTCAGCTCTCGTCCACTCACGCCCCTTCTCTACCTATGCTACATTGATGACATCTTCATCATCTGGACCTATGGGAAGGAGACTCTGGAAGAATTCCACCACAATTTCAACAGCTTCCGCTCCATCATCAACCTCAGCCTGGACCAATCTACACGGGAGGTCCACTTCCTAGACACCACTGTACAAATAAGTGATGGTCACGTTAACACTACCCTATACTGAAAACCCCCCAATCACTATGCCTACGTTCATGTCTCCAGCTTCCATCCCAGATGCACCACGCAATCCATCGTCTACAGCCAAGCGCTGAGGTACAACCGCATTTGCTCCAACCCCTCAGACAGAGACCAACACCTACAAGATCTTCACCAAGCATTCTTAAAGCTACGATACCCACACGAGGAAATAAGGAAACAGATCAGTAGAGCCAGACGTGTACCCAGAAGCCTCCTGCTGCAAGACAAGCCAAAGAAAGAAACCAACAGAACTCCACTGGCTATCACCTACAGTCCTCAGCTTAAACCTCTCCAACACATCATCAGTGATCTACAACCTATCCTGGACAATGATCCCTCGCTTTCCCAGACCTTGAGGGGTAAAGAAGTGGTAAGATCTGAAGGAAGGTTGGATCTTGTTCAAGAGCATTTCCAAAGCATATGTAAAGCTGATGTAAGACAAAGATGTAAAGACTGTAGATGAGATGGGTTTTTTAGCTGATACCTTCGAACAAATTCAGGCGTCTATTGAGGGTAGGCCACAGAAAGAGGGGTTTAAAACTGGTGGGAAGGGAAGATCCCATTTTACCCCTGGGAAGAGAGAAGAGGGTTGGGAACCTAAACATTCTCTTAGCCAAAAACATTCCTCTAACTCTCATCCTAAATCTCCTGTGAAAGCAGAAGGGACCAAAAGGTGCTATCAGTGTAATTCCATTGATCACCTGAGGAATAAATGCCCTGTGCTAAGAGGAAGCAAGTAACCAATAGCTCATGTCCTCAACACAGAAACCCCCCAAGCTGTCTGGTGTCCTCAACACAGAAACGCCCCCAAGCAATTGAAACCTATCATATTGGTTTTGTGAGGTTAGCCCCTGCAGAACCAGATATGGAGCATGTTAAGGCTGTTCAAATTAATGGCACGGAGTAGTTGGGGCAGAGGGATACAGGGGCCTGGATCTCTCTGGTTAGCAGCGTGTGGTCCCAAAGACCAGTATGCTGGCCAAATGGCAGAGACTGTGGGGGTGGGCAAAAGCAGATTCCTTGTACCACTAGATAAAATTCATGTGATTTGGGAAGGTTTGGAAAGTGTTTTGACTATGGGGGCAATGGAACACCTCCTAGTCGACCTGCTCTTTGGTAATGATTTTTTCTGTGTAGCTCAGGTTATAGTATTTGCCTGCAGCAGGAGGGAGTTTTATGCTGGGACCCCCGAGGGAAAGGCTAAAGTCTCAGGAACTGCTGATCGGCAAATGCTCACTATCTTTCTGCAAGAAACAAAACTGACTGGTTAGAAGCATGTAGTATAATGGTTAAACACTCAGCCATTGAAAAAGTGAAGAACATTCCAAAAATTCAAAAAACCATTCACCCCATTCAAAAAATGTGCATATATGACTCATGAATGCACCAGTGTAAATGGGCATCAAGTAGTCTTGCTTATGTTGTCTTGATGTCAATGATAGGCCAATAGATGCAATTCTAGATGTTCAGGTTATAGAAAACACATTGGCTGCATTTTTGACAACTCATATCTTAGAAGAGTTAAATGCTTGTAAATTATACCCGAACAGATGGCTGCTTGTGCACTTGATGGAGCTGAAAATTTCTCTGGAACACATGATGAAGTATAAGCTGTGACCTGGGGTGGGGGCCTGGGTCAGCCCTCACTTAAAATGCCAAAATCAGGGCAGGCTGCAAAAGGGAGAGAAGACATTCTCTAAACCAATGGTTACCACTGATGTTAACCTCACTAACCATTCGCAAACTGTGCTGCTGATTCCCCACATTGGGTATCAAGAAGCTGAAGAAAAGAAATCACAACACCCCTTTATTGCATTCCAGTCTCTGGCTCTCAGTCAGCACATAGGTCCAGTACAGTGAGAAGTTATTTAAAAACTCTACTCACTACACAAAATGTTCTTTTGACCCGAAAGGGTCAGCCATGTTACCAGGTCAATCAGGGAGCTCGTGGGCCGGCTTAAAATGTCTCACAGGCCAGATCTGGCCTGCGGGCCATAGTTTGCCCACCCCTGGTCTAGAGGCTTGGCGTTTTGCATCCCTTTCACGTAGTTTGTCAGAATTGGCTTTTCTGACTGGTCTGGCAAACCACGCTCCTCCAGTTTTACCAACTGTAGCAGTTGGAAACTTTCCTTCTTTGTAAGCTTTTTTTACAAGAAGTGCACCAGTAGCCATCTTTTGTAACTTCAATAAATGGGAAAAGTTTGACTGCTAAACATCAGGAATTGCCTTTCGGTTATGAAGACATTTTCTTCAATAGGTAGCTGTACTTGTGATTTGGGCTGTTCAGATGTAGATACCCCACTCGAACCTTCAGATGACATGTTGGTATGGTCTTGGTCTCTTCTTCATCTTGGTTGGTTTGATCACAGAGGGGTGTAAGGGAATCCCATCTCTAAATTGTGTGTGTGGGTATATATATATATCTTTCTATTTTAATAGTGATCAGTCTATCATGGGAATATTTATACTTAATGTGAAATTAAGAGGCATTTAAAAATTACCCTATCTTTGTATAATGTCAAACTTATGTGTTTTATACAACATATTTCCTGATTTTGATTCCTCATCATCTCAAACTTCCTGTGCAACAGTCATGGGCTTGTTCCAAAGAAACAGACAATAAAGAATAATATTTGCCTAACTTATTTGACTGTCTATTCTCTTTCAGAATGATTTGTGCATAATTTGCCTGTTTTATTAAACTAAGCTTTGTATTATCTCAGTTAACTTCCTAACCTACCACTGTTGCCAATAGTGTCAATTCAGCCTGTTAGTATTATAAAACTATTAGATTACTCTGCCATGCTTTTTAAGTATGATAGTGGTGTGACTTAAATGCATTTTAAAGTGTCTTCTCTCTCCCAGTTCCCGTATAATGGCAAGTCTAGATAACATCCTCCACATCCTTGCTCCATCCAATCTCTAAAAATTAAAGTTTTCCTCCACCCCATAAACACTCTCTTTGTAGTTGGTTCTGGTGCTTTGGCAGGTGAACAAGAAGTCTACTTAAATGGTCTAATCTGCCACTCATGAATAAAATGTGGTTGAAAATGAGCATGAAACTGTTCAATGGGCTATTAACTGGTCCTGGAGGATCTGTTTGCCTCCAGGACAATAGAGAAGAGGAAAACATTTTGGTTTTCTCCTTGAATTATGCTCTCTGACATTTTCAAGTTGCATAAAGTTGCCCAGTGTGAATTGCAACTGACTGCCTCAAAGGCAGTGGTTTAATCCATCGGAAACCTGCTACTTGTGCTGTGCACAGATTGTCCACTAGGAGGAGCAAAACAGAACCAATACCAGCAGGATGAAATTGAGGAATTGTGGCTAAGTAGCATGCTTACACCAGAATTGCTTCTGCAGGACATCAGAAGATATGGTTGGCCAGAAGTGGTCAGTGGCAGAAATGAGGGTAAGTGCTCCATATGGTGCACTCTCTCTGAATGGGGTTTAAAGTCTGCAGCAAGCTATAGTGGTGGGGTGAAAACTGAGAGTAACCCAACTGACTGACTGACTTTAAAAAGGGATGTGAGTGGGAGTTTGAGACACTACGTAGAATGCAAGCTGCTTTGGACAGGTACACCGCTACCTCGATATAACACCACCCAATGTAACACAAATTTGGATATAACGCAGTAAAGCAGTGCTTCAGGGGGATCAAAGCAACTTCAATATAACACGGTTTCACCTATAACACAGTCAGATTTTTTGGCTCCCAAGGACAGCGTTATATCGAGGTAGAGGTATATCATGTCTTTTTATTAGTCTGTAGAACACCATGCTTATCCAGGGTGCCATATAAATAATAATTCAGCCGGATAACTTTTGCGCCAAGTTTTAACCTGATACAGTTTGAAAAGTCCAAGCTACAGAATCTTGGACATCAGGATTTATGACTGGAAAATCCTCACTGTCTTGTTTCTAGAATAATTATAGTATCCGTGTAAATAAAAACCTGCTCACGTGCATGAGTGTTAATATCCGTGATCTGCTATGCATATGTTGTTAAACTTCCCTTTGCTCCAGCCAGAGTTGGTTTTGGGCAGTGTTAGATCAAGCTCTGTACCTTTGCTGAGCAGGGCATGGCAGATTTTATGTCTCCACCTCAGCAGCTGCTCATACCTGTTTTTGTTAGTAAGTGGGCCCTGTCCATGCTTGGCATTCTTCTTGCCTCCATTTTACTATTTCAGCATAGCTCCTCGCATGTTAGTGGTTTGCATAGCAGTCGTGAGACGCCAGGCAGCTTTCTGCACCTGGTTTAAATTTAAAGTTCCTTTGCACATGATGTCACGCTGATTGTCAGTACGGCAAAGGTCAGGACGGTCCGTTTTGGGAAGGTTTGCATTGCTGAGCCTTTACAGCGATGTCATTAACCATCTGACTTGTGTTTCAGTTTTCTCGAATGATGTAATCCAAGGCACTAGATTTATCAAATGAACAAGAATCTTGAGTGACGGCTAATCAAGCTGGTTTGTAGAACTACTTTTCTGGAGACCAGGGTGGAAATTATAGCACCACATGTCATGTAGCAAATCACAGCCCTAGTCAGAAGAGTTATCAAGTTGGGGAAGCCAGGTAGTTGCTAAAGATTGCTGGCTTTGTAGGAATGCAGTGAGAGGAAGCATGGTATTAGCTCCATCAACTTGAATAGAGAGTAATGTTCTTAGGGACTGGTTCTCTATACTACCATATAGCTCCTGTTGATGTTAATGGCATTTTCACGCAAGTATGGAGAAGAGATTTGTGACACTGGTTATTAAGACATTAAACCACCAAAGGGCTGAAATAACAGAGCATGAAAAACTCAAGGCCCTATTCTCATCTCTTAACGTTGCATTCTTTATTTTGCAAGTGAGTCTTTGGGTGGATGTTTAATGTACTATTTTTCCAGCTGGGTTTGTGGAACATGTGGCTGTGGATCCGTCTCTAGGCAGGATTTAGGTAGCTTGTGTTTTATGGCTGCTTCCAATTATGGCCCTGGGGAGAGGGTTATGTGGTTTTTGTCTTGTAGCTGGGGATATAGATGTACAACCTCCATCCCTTAAAAGGGGAAAGTGGCTGAATTCATGCCTGTTATTCTCTAAAATACATCCTTTTGTTTTCCACATTCATAAAAGCTCACCCAGTCCTACTGACCAACATTTTTAAAAGCCTCACCTCCCTTTCACTGGTGCAAATTATGACTACGGTGTTCACCAGCATCTCTTTTCAACTCCCACAGAATTCACAGCTGCATCTTTTATTTGTACCTGTATTTGTAACTGCAAGCTTAAATATTAGTGTGGTATAGATCAGAACATTTGCCATCCAAATACTAATAATTGTATCCTCGAATGTACAAAACATGGGCACAAAAGGCAAAAGAGGCTGAGGCCCTGCTGAAAATGAGGCATTTAATATTAGCATGCATTTTCTGAATGTGCTTAGGCTAATTCCCGGAAACTGCACACACACACCGTCTTTCCTCTTATGTGTAAATGCTTAATTGTCAATCATAGTGTGGTAACAGGATCCAAAGGCAAGTCGTTCCATGGTGAGCCATGGAGCTTCTCTTATAACTCTGGTCTGAGTGTTTGGTGTTTGGCTTTGTGACAGGAATGCACAGAACTCTCATTAATGCTAATAGGAAGAATGTAGCAAGGAGAGGATTCTTCCCAGCTCACAGCCCTGCCACTAGTGAATCTGATCCTACTTCATTGAAATCAGTGGGAGTGTTGACATGGATTTTATAAGAGCAGAATCAGACCTTGGCAAAAATGGCCAGAAATAGTTCTCTCTAGAGCACATTGATTAAACACCCAGATAGATGGCTGATCAATTATCTAATTAGTCCCCCCAGAGCTTTGTGAGGCAGACAAGTATCCCTATTTTACAGATGGAGAAACTGAAACCAACATTTTCATATGTTTGGGGTGATTCAGTTTTCGAGATCCTGATCTGAGTCAATTAGGGCCTGCATTTCAGAGGCACTGGGAATCATGGGTATGCTACAGCTTTAGAAACCAGACTCAGTATTGCTGACCTGACTATTCTTGAAAATTTGGTTGTAAGTGATTTGTTCAGGCAATGGAATCTGCCAAAGCAAGCATTAAAACTCAGGAGTTCCTGACTCTCAGCTCCCTCCATTCAGACCTCTGCCCAAACTTCAAAGTGCCCTTAGCACATATCCCATTTTCTTGATACTGTTTAGTGCTTTACTGGTTGGGAATCATTGTGTAAGTCTTTTCTGGAGACCTAGATACAAATAATAACAAAGGGTAGAGTGTACAGCTAAGCACTGCTACATTGAATAAATAATTGTATGTCCATAAATTGTGTGGCACAGAAGTGGTTAACCTGATGTTGGCAATCACTGAGAAGAGAGTAACTGAACTGAGTAATTATCATGGAACTTAAAGCTGCAGAATATTATTGTGGCAAATCACATAGGGAGTGCCAAAGGGTTTGTGATGGATCTGAATGAGAATGTTATGTATTTGCTGTTATGCTAGCTATGATAAGGTTGCAAGGACAGTCATACCTCTTGGCCACTGTCAGAGGCTACATATGTGACTGGTCTCCTGTGATATGGTAATGTTGATGCTGTTCATAACAATACTGTGCTGTTTCACTCTGAGACAGTCATTAAAATGGCACTATTTTCTCTTGCACTTCCTGACATATTTTTCACTGTTGTGTACAAGTTATTTCTTTTTAAACCATCTGCACCCCCAGCACATTCATCTGGTCCTCTTTAAGGAGGTTACTGTAGCAGACAGAGTTCCTATACTTGGATGTCCACTGTTGGTAGAAGACACTTGTGTCATATCTCTGAGCTAACCACTCCTTTTGATGGATAGCTATCAAACAAGAATGAGATGTCCCGCAGAAATACATGTCCCAAAGGCTGGATTTTTACAACCTTGACTATTCTGGAAATCAATATTTAGTTTTCAGTCAAATAAATCCCCTCACTAAAGATAGGGATTTTGCCAATCTTCATCTAAATGGATCCTTTTCTTTTGAATGTAAATTATGTCAGACATTTCCCAGTGTGGTGTTATGGGGGGAAGTTTTAGTTTTGACCCTTTTTTCTCCTTTAGCAGAAATGTTTGAAATGGAGCCTGCCTAATGGTGAGAAATAAAGTTCTTAAATTGTTGTCTTTAGCATAAAGTCTGCTGCTTTGTTATCAATAAAGGAGTTCAGTATATATCAATATTTTGACCCTGACTAACTGCAAAGCTCATAAGCACATGCTTAAATGCATTCCTATTCAGGATGGCACTTAAGCATGTGTTTAAGTGATCTGCTGAATGGGGCCTTTGAGAAGGTTTCATTTTCCATGCTGAAGAATGCATTTGAGCCCTGCTTCAACTCCTGTCAAAGCCCCTGGTTGTCTCTCTCTTGATTTCAGGGGGAGCTGGATCAAGCCTTTGAAAAGGTTTGTTTAGGGATCTTTAATGCAGGGCAGGGCATGAGAGCCAATTTTGAAATGGGCTAGAAAGTATTTAACTTTGTCTTCCATGCAAATTCCTTGCCCCTCCTACAGTCCCTTCAGCATGCTATTAAAAGAGCTCTTGGGCTTTTAAAATCCTTTTCTATTTCATAGTGGGGATATGCTAATTTTGCACAACTAGGAATGTATAAAATTCAGAATCAAACCTATTAATTTTAACAAAATGGCAGACCTAGTTAATTTATTGAATTAAAAGTTTTCCCTTTTCTTGATCCTTGCACTTGGAGTGGCCCAATCCTACCAGGTGCTGAGTGCCCTCAGCTGTCATTGCAGACATCTGGGATTGAGTATGTGCAACATTTTATGGGACGTATGGAACTTGTGCAGTTACTGCAGCTGCATGATTTGTACAAATGGTTTAGATATGAGTATTGGCTAGAACAAAATTTGACTTGAATTTGCAGGGTTCCAAATGATTGGTTAAATGACTATGCTGTCAAAATAAACCAGAGATTAGCAGTGTCATAAACAGATAGTTAACGGTTAATGTCTCTTTTACCTGTAAAGGGTTAAGAAGCTCAGTAAACCTGGCTGACACCTGACCAGAGGACCAATAGGGGGACAAGATACTTTCAAATCTTGGTGGAGGGAAGTCTTTGTGGTTTTTTTTTTTGTTCGTTGTTCGCTCTTGGGACTAAGAGGGACCAGATGTATATCCAGGCTATCCAAATCTTTCTGAATCAGTCTTTCATGTTTCAAAATTGTAAGTAATAGCCAGGTAAGGTGGATTAGTCTTATGTTTGCTTTCTCAACTTGTGAATGTTTCTTTTTGCTGGAAGGATTTTTACCTCTGTTTGCTGTAACTTTGAATCTAAGGCTGGAGGTCCCTCTGGTCTATCTGAATCTATATGAATGATTTTACAGAGATAATTTTTACCTTTTCTTTCTTTAATTAAAAGCTTTCTTTTTAAGAATCTGATTGATTTTCCTTGTTTTAAGATCCAAGGGGATTGGTGGGGGGAAAGGAGGGGGGATGGTTAATTCCTCCTTGTTTTAAGATCCAAGGAGTTTAAATCTGAGTTCACCAGGGAATTGGTGAAGCCTCCCACGGCAATCCAGGGAGGGGAAAGTCTGGGGGCGGGACAGGGAGTGCGCCAGACACTGAATTTCTGGCTGGTGGCAGCGTTACCAGAGCTAAGCTAGTAATTAAGCTTAGAAGTATTCATGCAGCTCCCCACATTTGTACTCTAAAGTTCAAAGTGGGGAAAGAAACCTTGACAAGCAGTAATGGCAACAACGGAGCATGAAAAAAGTCCGGCTAAAAAAGCTTGTAGGTAAAATTTTCAAAAGTGCCCCAAATTGTTGGTTTCCTAAATCCTGTTTTCAAAAGTGACTTAAACTCACCTCCTCAAAAGGTGTTTAAGCATCTAGCTTCCATTGATTTCAGTGCGAGTTAGGTACCTAAATACCTTTTAAGATCTGGGCTTTAGGCACTTGGAAGTTTGTCTCACTGTTAATAAGTGGGACATAAGCACCTAAAATCACATAGCTGTGTATTGCAAATGTTTAAATCTTTGTAACTAAGCCTTTGTCCTTTTGCCACCACCTGCTAGCCTCTATTACACGGGGTACTCTGTATCACAAGATAGCACTGAAAGTATTAAGATCATTTTTCAAGCTCCCAAACTTTTAGCACTTAACAACTTCAGCTTGTGGGATACAATTAGTAGGATTTTCGCAGGTTTATTTTAAAGTTGGGCAATTGTCACTTGTTTAGAAATCAGGGGCGGCTCCAGACCCCAGCAAGCCAAGCGCATGCTTGGGGTGGCAAGCTGCAGGGGGCGCTTTGCTGGTTGCTGGGAGGGCGGCAGGCAGGGTGCCTTCGGCAGCATGCCTGCGGAGGGTCCGCTGGTCCTGTGGCTCCAGCAGACCCTCTGCAGGCACACCTGCTGGAGGTCCACTGGAGCCACGGGACCGGCGAGTGGCACAGCGCCCCCCGCCGCATGACGCTGTGCTTGGGGCAGCGAAATGTCTAGAGCTGCCAGTGTTAGAAATACTAGTCAAGGCCCAGATCCTGAACTGCAGCCAAGTTGTGCTCAGCTACAGCTTAGGATGAGAGGAGTTTGAAGATGGCTTCACGCCTATGGCCTTCTATATGTCAGGCTGGTCCCTGGCATAAACGAGAACAATCTCAGGCAGCTGGTATAAAATAGAGCAGCCCTGTGGCTCCAGGCAGCCATTCCTGCAGCTTAAAATTGCCAGAACATAGGAATGCCCCAATCATGCCCTGCACTAGGGATCTGGGGAATAGTGTGGTGTAAGAGCTGCTACGTTGCCTCTGTGCAAACCAAGGATTTCCCCAGGCAGGGGGCCTGTAATGTTGGTTTTACAGCTGCTTTAAAAATCACCATATTGGGTCAGATGAATGGTCCATCTAGCCCACTATCCTATCTTCTGACCGTGGCTAATGCCAGATACTTCAGAGGCAGTGAACAGAACAGGGCAATTTCAAATGATCCATCCTGTCGTCCAGTTCCAGCTTTTGGAGGTTTAGGGACATGGGGTTGCATCTCTGACCATCATGGCTAATAACTATTGATGGACCTGCCCTCCATGAACTTTTCTGATTTTTTTTTTTTAAACACAATTACACTTTTTGCCAAAATGGAGCAGCCCAGGCACACTGAAGAATCTGGCCCTAGATTTTTTTCTGGGGTATTCATAGATTCATAGACTCTAGGACTGGAAGAGACCTCGAGAGGTCATCAAGTCCAGTCCCCTGCCCTCATGGCATGACCAAATACTGTCTAGACCATCCCTGGTAGACATTTATCTAACCTACTCTTAAATATCTCCAGAGATGGAGATTCCACAACCTCCCTAGGCAATTTATTCCCGTGTTTAACCACCCTGACAGTTAGGACTTTTTCCTAATGTCCAACCTAAACTCCCTTGCTGCAGTTTAAGCCCATTGCTTCTTGTTCTATTAGAGGCTAAGGTAAACAAGTTTCTCCCTCTCCTGATGACACCCTTTAGATACCTGAAAACTGCTATCATGTCCCCTCTCAGTCTTCTCTTTTCCAAACTAAACAACACCATAATTCTTTCAGCCTTCCTTCATAAGTCATGTTTCTCAAGACCTTTAATCATTCTTGTTGCTCTTCTGGACCCTCCAATTCTCACATTTCAATTTTCTTGAAATGCGGTGCCCAGAACTGGACACATACTCCACTTGAAGCCAACCAGCGCAGAACAGAGGGAAGAATGCGTTCTCGTGTCTTGTCCAACCACCTGTTAATGCATCCCAGAATCACGTTTGCTTTTTTTGCAACAGCATTACACTGTTGACTCATATTTAGCTTGTAGTCCACTATGACCCCTAGATCTCTTTCTGCCGTACTCCTTCCTAAACAGTCTCTTCCCATTCTGTAAGTGTGAAACTGATTGTTCCTTCCTAAGTGGAGCACTTTGCATTTGTCTTTATTAAACTTCAGACCATTTCTCCAATTTGTCTAGATCATTTTGAACTATGACTCTGTCTTCCAAAGCAGTTGCAATCCCTCCCAGTTTGGTATCATCTGCAAACTTTTTTGATTTGTACTGATTGGAAATTCCAAATTTTGACCATTCTATGGGGAATTCTGACATTTTGAAATTTCCTTTCCTTGTGAATCAAAAAAAAGTCAAAATTCACATGAAACAAAAATTCTAAAAATAATTGTTTCAGAAATATAGAAACAACCTCATGGAAGTGATTCATTTTGACTTATATTTGATTAATTTATAATATAAACTCGGAGTCCAAATGATAAAGTCAAAACAAGTGCTTGGATAATTTTTGATCAAAAATGGTAATGAAATTGATGTTCCCACAAAATATTTTGATTTTAATCAAATCAGCATTTTCCAATTGAAAACGGTTCCATCAGAAATTTTTAAGCAACTCTTCCACTGATATTTGCATTCTGATGATCTCCTTTCCAATCAGGAGAAATGGCTGTAATTCTAACAGCCTCATACCACTTTCAGTGAATCAATGGAGGCCATGAGATGTAGAAAGCCCACCTAATGTCCACTGACATCAGTGGGATTTGGATCAGAACATAAAACAGGGCTGTCTCCAGTGGTGGCTCTTACAAAAAAATTGCCAGTTTAATCTAAGCTAGATGCAGTTACCTCAGTTGCAGTAGTATTCCCTTATGTTTCCTCATAAGAAATGCCTTGTATATCACAAATTGTCAGGTCATTTAACTGCAACCACTTACTTAGTTGTCTAAGGCAACTGGAAAACGTTTTAATGGCTAATACTTTATGAACAGCATGTAAGAGTCACTGTTTTTGTTGTCCTACCTCAGTAGTTCCCAACCTTTTCCAGTTCATTAGACCAAAACCTCAGCTGCTCCAACTGTGTATTCTTTAACCTGAGGAAAAAGCCATTGCTTGGGCATGGTTCTGGAAAAACATCTAGTCTGTGACAAGGACACGAGAAGAAAATGATCTGAGCTGGACTTGGGAAGATCCACTGAGAGTAAGAGCATGTGCAATTCAACAGGAAGCAGGGAGATCCAGGGTAGTAGGCACAACGAAGTAGCAGTTTTAGGTCACTAAATGGGTTGAGACTCACTACGCGCAGCACCTCCTGCTGGTGATTTCGGGAATAGCTCAATTCCAGTGGGGCGCCCCCTCCTGGTGGTCTCCTGTCCATTGTTCTGCCCTCTGCTGCTGTCGCTGGACCCGCATTGCTCCCTGCTCGGCTGCGTCCTCTTCGAGGCCACTGCCCTCCAGCAGTGTCCGTTAGTCTATCTGGACCCCTTTCCGGATATCAGTAATCAGCAGTCTGACATTCCAGCCACACACCCCAATGTCTAATCCCTCTTGTCAGGGATCGGGCATAGTCTATAATGGCCACTCCCTACAGCCAATGGCTGGATGTACTGCAAGGAAGAAGGGGGGGACCCAGGCCTGCCCTCTACTCTGGGTCCCGGCCCAGGGATCCTCGGGCGTCAGCCTCGCTGTCCTCTTTCTTTCCCCTCCTCTGTCTGTTTCCCTGGGCCACTTCCCCTACAGCCCCTTGCACCTGCTAGGCCCTTCCCTTCAGGGCCTGCAGCCTGGCAGCTACGGGCTAGAGCCTTCTAGCCTCCCTGAGCCTGCCCAGCACTGCGCTGTCTGCAGTGCTAGTCTCCTCCTTGGAGACTGACCTTCCCCTATCAAAGGCCTGGGACAGACTGACCACTCCTGCTCTGGGCAGACTTTATATATGGGTGAGCCTGGCCCTGATTGGTTCCCTCCAATCTGGGCCCTGATTGGCTCCCCCTAAGCCCTTTTCTGACTGGCTCCTGGGCTGCGCAGGCTCCCTGGCCTGCCACAGCCCATCCTCCCAGGGAGTGGGGCAGTCTGCCCCACTACAGTCACATATTAGAAGATAATTTTTCAGTCTGTATGCTGGCAGTAGGTTAGGCCTTTTATAAACTAAATCCTAGCCTGCTTTTAAAGTTTCTTTAGCACTTGGTTCCATATTAAATGCTATGAAAGGAAGAGAACAAACTGTTTTCATTCAGGCAAGTAGTTTTTTGTTCCAGCTAAATGTTTTGAGACTCCCTACATCAGCTGCAAAAGCTCCATGATGTGTGTGTGTGTTTAATCAGAATGCAGTAAATCTGGGTTATTGGAAAAACGTAAAGCAAATCTGGAGTGCCGTGTCTGTATCTGGAACTGCTGAGTAAATACTTCTGAAAGCTTAATATAAACTAAAACAGCTCCCCTCTGCTCCTATCCCCTGTGAAAAAGGTTGAATAAAGATTATGGAGTTCTGTTTGCTGAACTTGCATTTCTTTTTTTACGTTCCTGCTCTTTAAGATTCCTAGAATACATTTTTAGAGCACAGCAGGGTAGGAAAAAAACGGTGCTGATGGCATCTCTGTTATCCCCATTGTGATGCAAAGGAAGAGATCAACTGACTTGCTGACTTGTCACTTACATGAAAATCATATTCCAGGTAAGAGGACATTTGTTCATTACAATCTGTTGGAGTTTGTTCAACAGCATGTGAACTCTGGTTTATTTGTAGACGCTTCCTGTCCTGCCAAGTCATTTAAAATTCTTGCAAGATGAATGAAAGTGCTGTGTGCATAGGGGACCGGTAGTGGAGTGGAGTAGGGGGGGAAGTACTGAAAAACAGGGCTATAATCTGTTTCTTTCTTTTGGGGGTGTCTGTTGGGATCTCCCATTCTCATTTCCCTTGCAGGAGCGCATAGACTCCAACAAGAAGAATGCATGTGGCACAGTGTCTGTAGCCTCTTAGCATAGCTCCTCTGGTCAGCCAAAGGGGGTTACAAGAGAGCTGGTTGGGGGGCTGGAGGGATTAACTGATGAGGAAAGCTTAAAAGAAATATAGCTTGGCTCTGTGATGGCAACAGGGCTGTGATAACGATCCATGAGGATGTGAACGGCATGAATGTTCAGGGGAGCGATTATTCCCAGTGGTTCAATAAGTAGTGGCATGTTAATAAGAGAAGGAAAATTGAGGACTGAGCTCTGGAAAAGAGTTTTAACAATAATGCCTACGAGGCTGTGAAATAACCTCCCCCAGGGAAATAATTGGAAGCCCGTCATGATTCATTTCAAACTGAGCAGGAGAGAACACTTGGGAGTATGCTGCAGGCAAAGTTCCTCTAGGGGCAAGGCTTAGAGAAGATGATCTAATAGGTCTTTTCCAGTTGTGATTTGTATGGGCACTCCCTCTAGAGAACACCACCACTGCAGAGCTCCCCCCAACCTGCTGATCTCAGATTTCACAGATTCATAGACTCTAGGTCTGGAAGGGACCTTGAGAGGTCATCGAGTCCAGTCCCCTGCCCTCATGGCAGGATCAAATACTGTCTAGACCATTCCTGATAGACATTTTGCTCCCATCTCCTTCCAGGCAGCATATTGCTGTGCCACTTGGCTTTGAGATGATATTTACGCACTTAAAAGCTGCCCTCTGATTTATATACACTCTCTACTAGGACTACATAGTGCTATGCTTACTTGGGACTGTGGATCTTGCTGGTAGTAGAGGTGGCAAAACAAAAAGGATATTTTGGGTACAGAATTGGGTCAGGGATTTCCCCCTCCACTCCCCCCTCCCCTCCAAAATATTTGCAAGATTTTTGTCCTTCAGTATGACTGCCATATGACTTGTCCCATAAATTACCATGGCAAAAATGGCACCCCTACTAAAGGACACTTCAGCCCAATTGAAAGCTGATACTATACAGTGTGACTGGCAGTCTGGTCCTGAGAGAGAAGATGGATTGAGTTATCTTGCAGAGGCCTATGAGGAAGTTTAGATAGGTCCTACCCAAATCTGAGCCAGAGCTATCAGTGTGTCCTGGGGTGAAGGGGGTAATTCACCCACCAAAGCAAATGCCAGATATTGCAATTAGATTTGACACTTTCATTTCATTATGTGAGTTCTGTTCTCGGGCCCTTAAGGCTAATCAAAGCAAAGAACTTACACCCTGAAATTACAAATGTTGTGTAATAAACTGTGATCGTATAATAGAATTTTGACACTGTATGAAATTTCCATTGAAATGTGCATAACTTCATTCTCAGTACGTATGTGTACTTTAAACACAAAGGATTCACTATGGGGAATTTTCCAAAAACATAGTCTCTACCAGATAGTTCTCTCCTGACCATTCTGTTTCTCCTTGCCTACAGCATTCATTAGATAAATGATGGGAAGATAACCCCCATCCCCCCAGAAAGCCAAAAGTTTGTGTGTGTTGCTTTTATCGATTCATAGACTCTAGGACTGGAAAGGACCTCGAGAGGTCTTCAAGTCCAGTTCCCTGCCCTCATGGCACGACCAAATACTGTCTAGACCATCCCTGATAGACATTTATCTAACCTTACTCTTAAATATCTCCAGAGATGGAGATTCCACAACCTCCCTAGGCAATTTATTCCAGCGTTTAACTACCCTGACAGTTAGGAACTTTTTCCTAATGTCCAACCTAAATCACCCTTGCTGCAGTTTAAGCCCATTGCTTCTTGTTCTATCATTAGAGGCTAAGGTGAACAAGTTTTCTCCCTCCTCCTGATGACACCCTTTTAGATACCTGAAAACTGCTATCATGTCCCCTCTCAGTCTTCTCTTTTCCAAACTAAATAAACCCAATTCTTTCAGCCTTCCTTCATAGGTCATGTTCTCAAGACCTTTAATCATTCTTGTTGCTCTTCTCTGGACCCTCTCCAATTTCTCCACATCTTTCTTGAAATGCGGTGCCCAGAACTGGACACAATACTCCAGTTGAGGCCTAACCAGCGCAGAGTAGAGCGGAGGAATGACTTCTCGTGTCTTGTTTACAACACACCTGTTAATGCATCCCAGAATCACGTTTGCTTTTTTTGCAACAGTATCACACTGTTGACTCATATTTAGCTTGTGGTCCACTATGACCCCTAGATCTCTTTCTGCCATACTCCTTCCTAGACAGTCTCTTCCCATTCTGTATGTGTGAAACTGATTGTTCCTTCCTAAGTGGAGCACTTTGCATTTGTCTGTATTGAACTTCATCCGGTTTACCTCAGACCATTTCTCCAATTTGTCCAGATCATTTTGAATTTTGACCCTGTCCTCCAAAGCAGTTGCAATCCCTCCCAGTTTGGTATCGTCCGCAAACTTAATAAGCGTACTTTCTATGCCAACATCTAAGTCGTTGATGAAGATATTGAACAGAGCCGGTCCCAAAACAGACCCCTGCGGAACCCCACTTGTTATACCTTTCCAGCAGGATTGGGAGCCATTAATAACTACTCTCTGAGTACGGTTATCCAGCCAGTTATGCACCCACCTTATAGTAGCCCCATCTAAATTGTATTTGCCTAGTTTTTCGATAAGAATATCATGCAAGACCATATCAAATGCCTTACTAAAGTCTAGGTATACCACATCCACCGCTTTTCCAAAAATCATTCTTTTATCAGAAAGCAAAGCCACTCAAATAACATGGCTGACCACTCACTCTCAGTGCCTGGCCAACATATTGACAATTCTCTGAGTTATTTTGGAAAAAGTGGAATGTGGCTCCCATCCCCAATCCCAGCACCCAAGCATGGGTTTGCTCTTCTTATAGTCCAAAGAGGGTACCATTATCTCTTATCACCTGTAACAATGTTCTCTTTTTTTGACTGCAATTGGCAGTGCTTGTCCTTGAACTAGTGAAGGCAGATGGGTACTTCCTGAAGCCACTCTTCTGCTCTCAGGGGCTCCTAGATGGCTCAGGGGATTAGTTAAGGGGTACAAAGATTTTTACCTGTCATTTAGTAGTTCAAATTCAGCACGGGTTGATAGCGGCCAAAAACAACTGATGAGAGCTGCTCAACACCCTACATGAAATGAGTTTGATTTCAGATCAGTTTGTAGTGTCCAAATCACTTATGCCAAAACTGTAACTGTCTTCCTGGTTAGCATCCTCAGGACAGAGACCAAAGTCTGAATGAGTGCGGAAACTAAACTACACTTTCATCCTTAGGGGTGGTTCATCCAGACTGCAGTTAAGACACCTGGATGGACAGCACTGGGGAGCTCACATGGCCACCACAGGTGCTGTGCCTCTTCCATGGGTAGCATTCTCTCTAGTGCAGTAAATCAGACACTGTTCACAAGCATGAAATTCACATGCATTCAAACCCACCAACAAGAGGCACTATTACATTGGATTGCTATTTCCCAACTGCCCACCTGATCCTCACCTGCAGCCTGAGTAATATAACGTAATTGAACTGGCTGGATTTGAAGTAGGGGATGTATTTTCATTCAATCCTACCTGTAAAATTTGCAGGCCAATTTACATTGAATTCCCACATACGTAATATTTCAGGATGCCATCAGGAGAGGATTGCTTTTGCTGTGCTTTCCTTCCTAAAAGGAAGGTAAAAAAGCTCCTAAAAGTGTGACTTCCCATGTTTCTGACAGTAATGGCTGATTTTTTGTGAGGGGAAGGGGGACCCACACCCAGCCTTTGGGGTCTGTGAAAGGGGCACAATGGTAGGAAGGGAGGGGGGACATTAAGGACACACACAGTTCCTGATATGAGGGAAGGGGAGCTTATGGGGAAGAAGAGAGGAAAGCAAGGAGCCCCTTGTGGTTGTAATGCACTCAGCCTGCAAGTCCCAGTTTCTAGCAGTAGGGGTGTCCCTAAACCTCTCACAGCTAGAAGCTGGAATGGGATGGTTCACCCAGTAAACTCCCTCTGATGCATCTGGCATCTCTTGATGCCCAAACAAACAGAGGCCCAGTTGTGACATGGTATTTGGGTTTCTTAGTCTCCTCTTAGGTACTCTCAATAATATGTGCTGAGAAAACGCGTTTCCAAAGAATCTCATTTGTTAATGGATGAATGGGGTAGGGAGAGGAGTTCAACTCCTTGCCTAAGATTCTAGTGCAAAAAGATGCCCCCAGGGAATAGGAGGGGAACTTTTCAGAGTCCAGTTTTGACTTGGACTAATCAGCATCTCCACTTTACAATGCCCCATGGAGATAAAACTGTGTGCAAGCTTTGTAATTGTATCGTAAATTATCCCCTCTGCCCTTTCCTGGTGAATGTATTGGGCTTATGTAATCCTAAACTAATTAGTTACCTGTGCATTTGTCCTACGGTGTTCTCATGAGATCAAAAAACTGAGTTAACATGCTCATTCATCTGTTTGTTTTGCCTTCTAATAGCTATAGGCCTAATTACTGTAACTATTCTGAATGTTTGTGTTAACTTCCTTGAAATTACATTATTATATGTATCGGGGGTAGCCGTGTTAGTCTGAATCCACAAAAACAACAAGGGGTCCGGTGGCACCTTAAAGACTAACAGATTTATTTGGGCATAAGCTTTTGTGGGTAAAATACCTCACTTCTTCAGATGCATGAATCCGTGCAGGTTTTTTACTCACGAAAGCTTATGCCCAAATAAATCTGTTAGTCTTTAAGATGCCACCGGACTCCTTGTTGTTTTTATTATTATATACAGGCACCTGCTAGATTTGTGTTGCAGGTGACCTTAAAATATATAAGCAATGTTTTTTTTAAAGTACAGTGTGAAGTAATTGCATCATTTCCCCTGCTACTTTCCCTTCAGTTCTCTTCCCTGTCCTCACTACTTTCCTTAGACTCTTAGCATTAGACATCACTCTAGAGCCTTGTCTAACAATGTTTTTTCAAGAATTTCCCCTCCACTGCCCACTTGTGCTTTTCCACGAGTGCTAGGATGGCTAATATAGAGAGGGCAGAGGCATTATTGCCATTATAACTACTGGTCTTCTAACACTTCACAACTGACATAGTGTAGTGTAGGTGACAAAACATAGTAGAGGTTCCAGCAAAAGATGTCTGTCCCAGGTAGATATGAACATTCACTGCTAGAAGTGCTACTTGTATCTGATTTCTCTTACTGTGAGAGTTTTTAATAATCTAATACTAATAGCATTATTAACCATTCCACACTGGGGCATCATGCTAGTCCAGCACTGAAAAAAATCTCGCAAACTGGATAAAATGCATAAATTATTGGCATTTTCAGAAAGTGAACGATAGACATTGCAGTTTTACATCAATTCTTAGTTATAACAGACTGGTAAAATAAAATATTTAGGAGGATTAAACACTCCTTTTATATCTAGTAGATCTTACACTTTCCCTGCTGTTACCTGAGTAAGATGAATATTTATTCCCACAACAGTAGTATTGTAGTGGGTTTTTATATAAATAAATAAATTAAATAAAAAGAGCTCTGTACAACCAAAATTGAAATCTGGCTCTACAGTTCTAGACTGCACACCAACTACAGTGTTGCCAGCTCTGGCAATTTTATTACGAGTCTGGCAATTTTTGGTGGGTTTTATTGTTAAAGGCATAAGAACTGAGTTCATGTGAACACACCAAAACCTCAGCTTTCATTAAAAATAAACAGTAAGTTTCTAGGTCCTCATGGTTGTAGAGAAATGCTTTAAAATGTGAACAAACACTAAAGCGTCAAAAGCAAAAAGGCAAACAAAAAACTCCAAATGTTATTTTGTAAAATCTCAGTATTTTAAAGCCCATTTCATTATTTTTTCGAGTCCTTATTCATGATTTTTGAATTCAAGGAGTTGACAATACTGTTAATTATATCTCAATTTCACTTGTATATAAACTTTCCATTATTGCACAAGCTGGAATAAAAGTGGTTGATGTTCTCAGCTTGTTCTGCATGCGTGTGTGATGCATATAGTCTGGGAAAAGACAATGAGTCCTTTAATAAACGAGAACAAGCTTATGCATAGAGTAAATGCAAAGCCCCTTTCCTTCCTCCATTTTCACTCTGGTAATGCATGTACATTTCTTCTGACTGATGAAAGATGCTAACGTAAGATGCTCAGGGACTAGAGGCAGTTATTTTTGGATTTATCTAAGATGAACAGCAGATGACTTTCCAAAGGCTGGTTTCTCAGCACATATGACTGAGCAATCTCTCAGCAGCGGCTAGCTTCAAATACTGGGAATGGATTTCCATTCTTCAAATTGGATTTTGTTCATCGCTCCAGAATTTTGACTCTCTAGTGATTAAGATGACCAGACAGCACATGTGAAAAATCAGGACGGGGGTGGGGGGAGCCTATATAAGAAAAAGACCCAAAAATTGGGACTGTCCCTATAAAATCAGGACATTTGGTCACCCTACTAGTGATGTATGCCTTGATTTCTTTGTGTGTTAGCGAACCTTGTTGGCAGCTTTTCATCCCTTGCAAGGATTTTGATGCCAGAAACATTAAAGTGAGAAAATACAAAAACTATTCCTGAGTGTGCAATGTGGGCCATGCACCAGTATGACTGAAAATTCCACTCTGGAAACTACGGCCCAGGAGAATGCTGCTTTGCTTCTCAGTAGAATCTTTTTTCGGTTTCAACACAGGTGGGTGCCTCCTTGATTCTCACATTGAATTATAAGATCAACTAAATCTAGAAACCCCATGCAGAGCTCAGTTTAACTCTCAAATTTCACCAGGTTTCATGTAAAAAAACATAAATCTGGTTGCACATGCAATTTTGACATCTTTTTCTTTAGGTCTGAATGCCTTAATGGGCAACTTAAATGTTACCAGCATAGTGTCTTTTTTAACTGGATTTTCTAGGCATTTTAAAAGAAACAAGAAATTCTGTAATTTTGAGTCCTTAATGCCATGTCCAAATTCATGGAGGATAGGTCCATCAATGGTTATTAGCCAAGATGGTCAGGGCAGCAACCCTATGCTCTGGGTATCCCTAAACCTTCAACTACCAGAATCTGGGACTGGACAATAGGGAATGGATCACTATAAATTGGCCTGTTCTGTTCATTGCTGCTGAAACATCTGGCACTGGCCATTGTCATAAGACAGGATGCAGGGCTAGATGGACAATTGATCTGACCCAGCATGGCTGTTTTTATGTCTCAAGCAGAGTGTGCATTCAGAATCTCCACGGACTTCACTACATTTTGCATTAGGCCCTAATTCTCCTGTAGAGCGCTTCCTCATCCATCGCATGCCTTGCTCAATGAGGCAACTAAGGAGTTCTATGTGCATTTAGAAGAGGTGCATGTTGTGGCATACCACCACCCATATCCTACCACATAGATTTATCATGAATGCAAGCTCAGTCAGCCTGCCTTCCTTCTGAATGCTTGATTGATGGCAAAAACTCTGATGTCATCAAAAAGTGTGTGCAAAATCCACTTTTCTCAGAGCTTCATAACTCAGCCAACTTTCACCAAAATTCTCAAAGGTGTATGTCTCAGCAAGGTCTGTCACCCTACCAAGTTCCAGCTTTCCTACCCCAGCCACTTTAGCAGTAGCAATAAAAAGGTCAGAAGAAATCTTTTTACTGTGGGGAAAGTGTACTTTTTTCTTTCTCTTGTCTTCAAAGCTGTGTTTTTACCCAGCCTTTTCAGAAATGTTCACCTTCATATAGAGACCAGGACTGACACAGTTCCACTTTTCAGGCAAGACTTTTTAGAAAGTTAGGAATGACTGAAATCAAGGGAGGATAATGGAATCCCTTGGGCATCCTTTACTCTAGCTGCCATTAGCATTCTTGCTAGAGTACAAGAAGGTAGCTAGAAGTCTTGTTCTGAGTTATTTTGAGTTGTCATGAACACACAATTCTGGGGCTTTATATTACAATAGCCCTAACCAATTTTTAGATGCTTATCAGCTTGCGCCATGAAACAAAGCAGTGAGATGAGAATACTTGGCCTTGGGGCAACTATTATGCATAGAATTCCTTATTTATCTACTTTGTTTTCTTTATGCCAGGTGGCATCGTTTAAAAAAAACAAAGTTTAGTCGCTGCCCATTATAATTTTTCTCTTTCTCTGAGAGTTAGATCTGTTTGCACCTATTGTTCTTGACTGGGTTTAGTTGGCATCTTTCATTTTTAACTGGCCTGTAATTAAATGTACATTTGTTTCCTTGAATGTACTTCAGCCATTCTTCAGATTGTAAACCAAAAAGCTCTATCATCATCTAGTCTGACGTCCTGCATAACACAGGCCATAGAACTTCAAGCAGCGATTCCTGCATGAAGCCCAGAGCTTCTGTTTTAGCTATAGCACGACTTTCTCAAAGGCATGAAGTCTGGATTTAAAGACTTAAGTGACGGAGACGCCACCACAGCCCTAAACAAGTTGTTTCAATGGTTAATTACCTCACTATTTACAAAAATTTAGTTGCCCCTTATTTTTTTGTCTGCATTTGTCTAGTTTCAGCTTCCAATCATTGGATCTCATTATGCCTTTTTCTGCTAGATAAAAAGCTGTTGGTAATCAGAAAACTGCTCCGCATGTAGATATTGTAGACTGCAGTCAAGTCACCTCTTAACCTTTTCTAGGATAAACTATATAGAATAAGCTTCTTAAGCCTGTAGCTATACTGCCTGTTTTCCAGACCTCAAATCATTCTTGTAACTCTTTTCTGAACCCTTTCCAATTTTTGAGCAATGCTTTTGAAGTGCAGGCACCAGCACTGGACACACTATCCAGTTATGGTCTCATTATGGCTGTATGCAGAGGGCCCAAGTGATATTTGATATTCTTGAGTTCATACCTCCAATGATTGCATTAGCCCTTTTAGCTACTTCCAGGCAGTGGGAGCTCTTGTTCAGTTGGTTAGCTACTGTTTTGTTTTCTACTTTTGTGTGATGCTAATTTGCTAACCTAAGGACTCACAGGGAAAAACTGGATGTTGGATTTAAATTGTGAGCGGCTCTCCTAACTGTGCCTGCAATATTAGCAGAGGTACTGTTTGAACAGTCAGAACCTGCACAAGCAAAAACTGCATATCTACCCCCAGATTTGCATGAATGACTGCCCAGTTAGCGAGCCCAAATGCAGGTGCATGTACCAAAACATATGCACCTGCAATTAATGGTGCTGTTTTAGTAGCCTATTGTAAATATGGCCTCATGTCTTATGATAAATTATATTGTGGCCCTTTATTAATTTTTAAAACTCTGTTTTCAAACAACCTCTGCACATACTTCTTTCAGGTTCTGCTTTCTCTCAGATGTGTGTCTGGAATGATGCAATAGAAGGGCAGGATGATGGAGTGGCTAGGGTGCTTCCCTGGAGTTGAGGAGACCTATGTTCAGTTCCTTGTTCAGCCACAAGTGTCCTGTGTAACCCTGCGCAGATTACTTAATCTCCTTGCATGTTGTTCCTCATCTGTAAAATAGGGATAATGGTTCTTACCTTCCTCACAGGATTAGCATATTAATGATTATGAGGTGTTCAGAAACGGGGGCTGTAGATGCTAGCCATCAGAGCTGGCATTTTGAAGGGTAGGAATTTAACTCTTGCTGCAGTCTTCCTATATCAAACATGCTGATGATAGGATATTGACAGACAAGTACTAGATGATATTTTTAAAGGCAGTTTCTGCTTGTGAGGGTGCAATCTTGTATGACCATGCATGTGTGTGTTTCCTCCAGTATCTCTGATGCATAAGTCTCTATTAATTTATATCAGGCTATTTTCCTTTACTTTAAAAGACATAATATTGCTTTTCTGTATTCGTCCAATCACAGCTTTTCAGACTGTCCACTTCAAAATCCAGCTTCATGCTGGGGATCCCTTTTGCTTACCTAATTCCATAAATATCAACACATGCTGCATATACTCTCCCTATTAGGAAGGTTGAGATTTGATTGATTGCTTTATTCCAGGTCAGGCACATTGAATGTAACCTTGGGAGCAAGGAACAGTTCCTATGAAACTGCACAGTTAACAGACAAATGTTTCATAACTTGGTGCTCTGCCGCTGGCTTTCCTGATGTAATAAAAATATATTAGGTTCCAGGGATGTTGACCAATGTGTTCTGGAAATGGATGATTGATTCACACAGCTGAGAATCAGGATTATAACATGTTGTGCTAGAGGAGTCGTGTTTGACAGATTAGTTCATGTAAGGATTATGCTATAGATAGAGCTGTTGACAGAATGATTTCTTTTTATTTTTCATCAGCAGGAATAACACAAAGCAGGGCTAATTAAAAGTAGTTTCCTGATGCCCTCTGATTATGCTTCTTGCTTGAAGTCCTTCACATCCTGTAAAGTTACACCTCGCAGTTTTCTTTGCTGCAGTGTTCATTTTAGAGTTTTCATCCATACCTTCCCATGGCTGAAGGACATCCTGAAATCCCACAGTGAAGTTAGAGCTGTGCCATTGCTTCTAGTGATTTCACAAGCATCCTTCTGACACGTGGTGCAACTCCACACGTTGAGCAGAGGCATGAAGGGCATCCTGCAATGCACAGAAAACCCTCCCAGTTGGGCTACCCTGGAGATAAAAGTGAAAGGTGAAGGCACATTATAGATATTTTGTGGGGAGAGAGGTTTACATTGTGACCTGTGCTAAACAGAATTCTAAATTGGAATAAACTCCTTGTAATGGGAGCCCAGATTTGATGAGTGATATGAAAGAGGTTATTCATGTGTGTGCGTACCAGTGTCGTTTGGTGAGTTTTATAAAATAACTTCCCAAATCAACTCAAAGAGAACAAATCTCATTGTTTCGATACCTCTTGTTGTGTTGGTCTGCCCCGGTTGTGGCTTTCTATATATGGCCTGTTTTAAGCAGGTTAGATGATATTCATAATGGACTCTTCTGGCCTTAAAATCTGTGAATTCTTTGTTCTGCTGGTTCATTATTCTTAGAGGTAGGACGAACTGGAATTTCACGTCTGAAGTCTCTAGCAAATTAAAGGGCTGGGAGCATTGCAGATGTAGGAAGATTGCCATGATACAGGGGGTAGCAATCATAGAACTACTAATCTCGCAAGATTTTGACTATTTGGATCCAGTGTCTGAGAAGAAACAAGTGATTTCAGGATTGAATTTCAATCTAAACCCTAGCCTTGGGTTGGACTCAAACCTCAACTCTGATTCCCATCCTAAATGTAATCCAAATCTGAATACTTAGTCCTTGACCTTTCCGCTCTTTATGCTTGTTGAGAGGGAGGGATAGCTCAGTGGTTTGAGCATTGGTCTGCTAAACTGAATGTTGTGAGTTCAATCCTTGAGGGGGCCACTTAGGGATCTGGGGTAAAAATCTGTCTGCTAATTGGTCCTGCTTTGAGCAGGGGGTTGGATTAGATGACCTTCTGAGGTCTCTTCCAACCCTGATATTCTATGTGTGCAATGATTAAAGGTGAGCTGAAATGCCTAACTACTATCAGGAGCAGAGGGTGCCCAGGCAGCTATCTCAGTGCACTGAGTGATGGAGTTTCCATCTGCGGCTGTAGGAGAAATCTGAATTCAAATTTTGACAGGTATGTAAAAAAATAGTTTCAGTTGTTTAATTTAAAATACATTTGGTTATACATTTTAAAATTATACATGAGCTCTGTTCATGCTTTGGGACTGTGGAGACTTTTTCACCCACACAAACCCGTTCCAAATGACCTTTAAAATAAATAATTTATTCTGAAGGTTGGATCTGGATTTCTGTGTAGGGTTAAATATAGATGGTTATTTTCATGTTGACTATGTAATACTTGATAACCTCGGTATTTATTTTAAATGCATTTCAACATGCTGTGTCTCTATATGTCAGTGGGTATTTATAAAAATGTATGGAATGTCAGTGAGTATTAAAATGATCTTTTTCAAAGTAAAAAGCCAGGGCACTTTTGAGGGTTTTTTTTTTGTTTGTTTATTTGTTTTTAGGGTAACAAAATACTTATACAAAAGACAAAGGTGCATTTCTTAAATTAAAATAAATGTGCTGGTGTTGCTGGTTCCAGTTCAACAGTGATTTGTGCCTATTTTTTCAGGGTGGAGGATTTTTTCCAGTATCATAGGGTCTGATTCTCATTTAGATCAAGGTTCCTTGATGCTGCCAGACTGGTATAAAGGAGTCTTAGAGTATAAATAAGAATTGGGCTGTAATTCAGTGGACAAATTCACTAGACGAGGAATATCGAATAAAGCTCCCAATAACCTCTAGTCCAGAAGCCTTTTCTGAGGGCTGGCTTTATTTTCAAATGAGGTTCCAAAAGAAGAGTCAATTAATTCAAAGTACCAGATATTAACCACCATGGCTTTCCCAGGACACACCCTTCTCCTTTCTTCCTGGCTACTGAGGAAAGACTTATACTGGGGCATCACTGACCCTGGGTCTCTTTTCTCTGTGGCTGCCTCAGTGGCAGGAAGTCATGTATCTGGTTTCCTGTAGGTCATATGCTTGCGCCTAGTGATGTGCCCTGCTATTACAACTCCCAGTTATAAAGAGTCCATGGGCTGAAACACTGGGATGTGCATACATGCCCCACCCATTATGCCCTGTTACACAGGCCTTTAGCATTCTCAATTAATTTATTAAGAAACACTCAAGTGTCAGCAATATTCACTCCTGGTTTTGATAGTGTCTTCACTCCAAACACTGCTCGTCACCCTGAACACTCACGCCCCTGGGCTATGTGTTCCTGTAAACAGAGCAAATGCTAGTTAGGGTGGTATTATTCTCCGAAACATAGGTTGTGGTTATTAAGAAAATATTTGGATTGATAGAAGGAGAAACTGGGATATTTTAGGCTGCCCAAAGGAAGTTGCTGTAACAGCAGGACATCCTATGGATTAACACAATGAAACTTGGACATAGTCACATACATAATGTGTGTTCTTGCTCTGTGTAGGAATAGGGTGGTATCCCTTTAAGAAGTTTGTGAGCCTTCTAATGATGCTTACCAGGCTCTGTTTTAGAAACCTGATATAAATTAATACACAAGGTGCAGGGCAATGAGGTGTCTGGCCCACTGTTTACCGTCATTGGAGTTTTTCTTCTTAAGACAGTGACTATCTTTCTCCAGAAATAAACCTACTTCCCGGGCTCAGCAGGCAGTTTCAATGGATTCTCAGTCCTGCAGCTGTGTCCTTCTCCATAAAGATGGGAAAGTCCACCAAAAAAGAATAAGTAGGGTAACCAAGTTTATCCCAAGATAAATGCATGTGAGTTCAGAGACTGCTTCAGGGATGCATCAGTGACAATGAAGTGGCTCAAATTACCTTCATTACAATCTTTTTTTGAGATATGGAGTAGGTGGCTGGCCCATAATCTGATAATAAAATGTAATCTCCAGCTTCATTCCCTTTACCTGACAGCCAGTGATCAGCGATGTCAGCCCTCTCCCCTCCCCAATAACAACTGCCATTTTTCTTCAGAAACCAGAAAACAAAATTAAAAAAAGAGAGAGCCCCACTGGATTAAGACGACTGCTATCGGTTGCATAGCTCTGGTGATTTACAGCACACAGGCCTTATTGTCTGCAAGTGCCAAGACAGGGTCTTCTATTTATTTGAAATACTTTCACTCCTCCAATTGATTTGCTGCCCGGGAGCAAGGTAGTCTTTTTATTTTGGTTTTGTCCATGACAGAACGGTTCCACATAATCCTCAACTCTGGCTGCAGTATGAGATGACTGAGATGAAAGAGACTGCATTTGCCTTTATCCCTCCTTAGCATTTCTTCGGGGAGATGATCATGCTAGTCGATTGCCAGCCACATCCATTTCGCTGGCACCTCCAGCATTTTATGTGATGCCTGAAATCGCAGCAGGCACTCCACGCCTGCTAATGGCTTTGTTAGTCATCCAGATCAATTGGTTATTTATGGCAGGCGTGTCTCAAAACTGTTGGGTCAAGTTTTCCTACTCTTACTTATTTTGTTCACAAGAACACATAAATCTTCTCCTGCCACTTGCAGCTTAAACCTTCTGAGTGTGAAGCCAGTGAGTTAAAGTTTCCAGCGATAGCAGCTAACCATATTTTAAAAATTTGCTCTACTGACTGCCAAGAACTTGGACGTTTTATTTGAGTCATGAATCAAGTTAGTTTATGCTGTAAGATTTATAGGTGTTAAGCTCTCTCTTTTGGTGTCCGTTTGCTCCACAGCCTGAACTCATAAACAAGAAAATTGAGATCTCTCCATTGCTCTAATGTTGTCCTATTTAATGCTCTCTCCCAAAAAGTCATGACAACATCTTAGTCAAGCACTCTCCATTCAGATGCTACAAGGTGGTAACATTCCATCAATTAAAGGGCCTAATTCTGCAAATCTGAAACAAATAGGCTTATTCATCTGAGTAAAACTACTCACATGAGTAAAGATTTCCTGATGGGACCCCTTGTTCTAAAAACTAGACTCTCCCTTCTTCAGTGACTTGGGGAGATGGGGTTTGTAGACCCGAATGCCATATGACTTAAGGTTTGGCAGAGGGGAAATATTTAAGGAAATAAACCCTTGTGCATCCGACGAAGTGGGTATTCACCCATGAAAGCTCATGCTCCAATACATCTGTTAGTCCATAAGGTGCCACAGAATTCTTTGCTGCTTTTGCAAACCCTTCTTTATTATGATTGAAGTATTGATAAAGCAGCACCCAGTTCTTCAAGTTATGTTCACAGCATACACAGAGAAGTTAAATAAAAACATTAAATGCTCTTGCTGGAAGATGGCAACCCAACACTACTTATTCTTAGAATCCAGAACAAGAATACACCGTAACCGAAACCAGAGAGACAATGCAGGCTGCTTCATAAAACAAAGAGGCATAACTGCCCCCATTTTATTATACGCTGGCCGGTTGCAGCCTGACTCCTGCTACATCACAGGTTTCACTCCAGAGCCTGCAAGCAGGAACCCCACCACATTTAAAGTGACAGCTTGCAATTCCAATACAGTCCTCAGTGCACCACTCTCCTAAATTGAGGAACTCTGGCTTCTTACAATAATGGAGTAGAGAGTAAATGCCCTTCTAAACAGTAACTGTGCAGCTGGACAAGGCCTGAAATGTAATCAAGTGTAAAAAATAAACTTTAAAATTCACTTGGATCATAAATAAAACCTCCCAGCCCATCAAACTACAGCTAGCCTCACACAGCTCCAGCTGGATGACTCATCACTAGCAACTTGCAAGGCCCTATCTCTAACAGCAATCATGCCCATAGATCTAGTTCTACCAGTTCTGCCCATTAACTTCATTTCTGTGTCCTTTCACAGGCTGACATACGAATGATTGGAACTGCCAATCAGTGACGTTCAAACTGCAAAGCAAATCTGCCTGTGAATCTATTCCCAGAAATTAGCATTTGTTTCTTTTTCCCCACAGAAATTACTGCAGATATATTGGGCCCCTACCTAAATAAGCAGCTATTACATGCTTATTGCCATGGTATCCGGATGGCTGGCATATATAGGTATATATGCAGCACCTTTTCATCCCAAGATCTCCAATCATTTTACAAATCTTAATGAACACACACACACACACACACACACACACACACACACACACCCCCGAAAAGCAGGGTCAATTCCTGGACTTGGCACATAACCCGAAGGGCCAGGCTGTGCACTGTGACTGAGGACTAGCGATCTTCTCCTTGCATTAGAAAAGCAGACCACTCTTTAGCCACCACTGCAACATTTGGTTCTTCAGTAGCTCCTACAGCCAGCGTGCTTCCCTGCCCCCAGAGAATAATGGGTGGTGGTGGCTCTGTAATCCACCAGGCTTGCCCTGACCCCAGCCTCCCTGTGGGCAAGCGGAGCAGTGATGATAAGTGTGCAGTCCCCTTCGGTGGGGTCCCCCAATGCTGCCCTCCCCCCTTTTTACAGTGCAACCCTTGGTCAGTGGCCTCTGTAGCCATTCTCCATAGATGCAGAGGAGGTGGCAGGATTTGGCCCTTGAGATTAGTTTTAAACCTGTTGTTGAATGTCACCAGGCTTAATCCAAGTCCCAGTGAAGTCTATGGAGTGCTTCTCATTGATAGATTTCAGTGGGCTCTGGATCAGTCTCATGCACTAGAAATCACACAGGGCTATCCTCTTCCTAGCAGTAGGAAAATACATCTCATGATGATAAGAGGACTATTTCATAGCTATAATATCTCAACCAACCAAATAAAGAGGCAGTGGTTTTAAGGTACGTCAGTGTACGTTTGTCTATACACTACCAGAGAAAGCTTAAAGAATGTAATTTCTAATGTATATTCATTTGTGTTCATGTATATTTTAACCAATTTATACATGAAATAGGAAATATTTAACCCCTGAATGAGCTCTAAAACAATTGTACAAACAGAAAAGTGGATTTTTTTAAAAACTTCACTTGTGGTATTCATATAGAAGACTTGAGAGGTGTTTCCAAGGGTGACCATTATTTGCTTTTTGCACTTTCTTTTAGAATGTGTTTATAAAAAAAGAAGCAAGACGCTTGAAGATGTAATGGTGGAGAGGTGAATATTTGACTGGGGTATTGATATGACTGTGCAGAGAACGGCACTGTGTGTGGCTGAAGTGCTTAAAATGACTTTCATCAGCACGATTAAATACTTATGACATGAGTCAGCCATACAGGCTTCATTAAGCCAATGAACTTGAAGGCGCCTCCTCTTCTGCTTATAAAAACCCATCTGGAATTACAGATTACTTTAAAGAAATAGGACGAATGTAGTTCAGTGTGACAGAAGCTCTGTCCTCCTTTCAGAATTCTACTCCCCCAGGAGAAGGGAAGTCTGGATGCATGAAACCAGTCCCCTTGTATTCTTCCTTATGTGCTTTGGGCGAAAAGCTTCTCTTTCCAGCCTTTCCTGGGTAAAGAGTCAAAGCCTGACATGACATTGACCATGAAACTTCAAATGTAGCTTGCCAGGATGTGACACACAATTTTCTGGTTGGAGGATATAAAGTAACTTTAAAAAAATAGCAGCAAGCTCTCACACCAGGGGGAAGTGTACCTTTAAACCAGAGTAAGGAAAAGCTTTAATTAACTTTAACCAGCCTTCCAAGATCTTTATTAGTTGCCCTTTTGTCAAATTAAATTCACACTGTGGAAGGCAGCTAAGTACTGCAACTTGATGTCATGTGCTAAGTGCCAGAGTAGGTTTTAATTGGCTGTTTAAATGAGAAAAGGATTCCCGCTGTGAAACGCACACAAAGTGAGAGAGAGCAGTTTGGGATGGAGCACTTATGTTTTCAGCATATGCTAAAATAACAAAATAATTGTAACACTATGGGATTAGGATGGTAGATTTTCTTGTACTAGTTGCAAAATTTAATAGCCCCAAGTCTCAATACCTGCTGAGGTTTCTATTCACCTAGTCAATCAACTGAAGAAAAGTCCATGTTTTATCTTTTTTCTACATGTATACTCAGTTATAGTAGAGACTCTGGGGTTTAGCTACGATTGAAAATTATTTCAGATTAAAATAGGATGTGAATTTAAAGTTCAATAGCAATTCCTGAATAACTGTGTGTGTGGACACTCTTATTCTGGAATATGAATGCATTGTTTCAGTTTAATTTAAATGGATTACACTAAACTAGAATCAGGCAAATTCCCCAATAAGGAACACAGATGGGTGCTCACACAAGGACTTATTCAGAAAGAATTATTCTGGAATTGCTATTTCGGAGTAACTGCACATATACACAAGCGCTGAGTGAGGTCAGCACAGTGTGTTAATAAAGCGAGTCAGAGTTTTGCAAATATTTTTTGGATTGGTCACAGCTCAGACTCATAGATCGTGAATTAGTTGCAGATGTCAACATCAGTACTGAAAGCAGTAAAGGTCATAAGAAGATGAACGGGTCACCTGTCCTTCAGAAGAATTTTGTACTTAAAAATACATTATGGAGACAGACATTTGTGACTCCCTAGTTAAGGTTACAGTCAGTTTTTGCAATTAAAGTGGAGATTTTTTTCTTTTAAAACCAGACTGTGAGCCTCTTACTCACATGGGTGAGTGGCTACTTAATTCCATTGGCTCCAACAGAACCACTTGCATGAATAAATGCTCTGGCTCTTTCTTAGGGGGGGAAAAACTTGTCCTAATCAAAATTTCATCATTTACTCCTAGGACACAGATTTAATATGGGGGAAGTTACAAGTAATTTCTTGTAAGAGTTCGGGAGTTTGAAGGCATTGTAAAGTACTCCTTTCACATTTTAGGGCCAGTCTCTGAAATGCACAGAAGTTGTGGGCAACATTGGATCTTGGGTAGTGCTGAAACCCAGTGAACTTAAACATTTGTTCTATTTTAATACTTGAAACTTTTGGGGGATGGTTTTAACATGTGATTTGAAAAACTAAGTAGAGAATTGTTGTTAAAATCTAGTTCTAAGATGTTTGGGCCCATCCTGGCTGGTTGGTCAACTGTGTTAAAAACCAAAATAGGTGGAAGAGCACAAATCTGGCCTCTTCCTTCTCTGTGTGTCCTCCCTGCACTCTTCTCCACTGTCCACTCCTCTTCATTGCCTTCCCCCTTTCCATCCCTTATATCCTTCCTCCACTCATTCTTTATGCCTTCTCTTCCTTCCAGCTCCATCTCGTCTCTTTTCCTTTACTTCCTATCCCATCTCTTCTCCGTCCTCTTACTTCTTTCCCTTGTCTTACTCCTTTGGTGTCTCTGTCTCTCTTTCCTGCACAAAAATATGCTCTGTGGATGGGTGCACCACCCACTTCCCCCATTAAGCTGGCACTTTGGGAAATCTGTCTCCTACTGACAACTAACAGCTGATTTTATATGCCACCAGGGTATAGATTTCCTAAAGTACCATTCATTGCGGAGGTGAAGAAGCTTCCGGCCACTAGCACTAACCTTCATTCCAGCATTAAAGATAATGGATACAATGTAAAATCAATGGAGAATATGTAACTTTATCCCATTCATAGGTTCACATTGCATTACAACAATCCTGCAGATACATAAAAATGATATACAGCTAGCCTTTGCAGAAAAAGAACACAGGATACAGATCCTGGGCCGATGTATACCATAAATACCAAATACCTGCTGTTTCTTTTGGAATTTTGATTGTGATTATTTTCAGTAATTTGTGAGGGTGTAAAATAAATCAATGATTTCCGTGTATTACAGAGCTCTTTTAAGTGAGTCCAGAAATGCTGCTTGAGTTTCCAGTCCCAGCCAGATGCCACGTCTGTCAGAAATACTGCTTTTTTATTATATCACCAGAGGAAATTATTGCTGCTATTATCTGCCCTCTGGTCAGAAGCGTATTCTACACCTTGGCTAATGCGCCGTGTGGTACAGCCACCTGCACTTTCTCAAGCAGTTCATCTAATTACTGGGTAGATGAGTCAGCCTGCATTTCCTATGGGCTGTCTTCAGACATAGAAAGTTATTAATGCCGATTAGCTGAAAAAGTCCAGGTCTTTACCAAGACGTTTCCTGGCTAATATTAGACCCACCTTTTGTACTTGAAGGTGTGATGGCTGATAAGAAGCAGTAGTAGCAGAGCAAGGATACAACAGTGGTGGATGTGGTAAGGGACAGACTTTTTCAGAAGCTTTTTACTCCTTTAAATTCATTCTGACAGACAGACTTGCTTTTATTTAAAAAAAAATTTGATGGCACAGCCAGGGATCTGTAAGTCCCCTAGTAACAGGTGAGAAATGGCCATTGCCATGAGTTTGACTCTTCTATTGGTAGATAGCAGATTTCAGAGGAAGGGGTGATCTGCCTCGTGAATTTTCCTTGTCCTATCTCAACAGAAAGAGAGACATCCCCACAGAAGACTTGTAAATTCCCAAGAGATTTGGTCATAAGAATTGTTTTGCAATCCTTGTGAGAAAATTTCAAAGGAAATGTACAGATCTAACTAGAATCAAATGGATGACTTCAGGGAGATGTGTTTAAAAAACAACGGCATGGTATGGCTTCTATTATACGTAGGCATCTTTATGCAACTCAAGCAGTGACATCAGTCTAGACCTCCAACTGCCGCAGGTGAGGCAAGGTGGTCCAGTGAGTTCTTGCAGTGACATGCAGTGTGACCTTTGGTGAGTGACTTTATTTCTCTTTGCTTCTGTTTCCCATTCGACCCTTTGTTTGTCTTACCTGTTTAGATTGTAAGCTCTTACTATACATGTATATTCATCACAGCACAATGAGGAGACAGTCTCTGGTGGGTTTGCTAAGTGCTTCTGTCCTCCATGGTCTTGCCAATGCACATTAATCCATCTCCAAAACCATTGGTATTCCAGTGCTGGGCATCCTTTATCTGCCTGTAACACACTCTGCTATTCCAAGCTGCTCCACTCTTGAATGGAGATGCTAATCAAGTCAAAGCAGTTGTAAAATGATGAATATGGGATGTGGACAAGTGTCTCAGAGGACGAGGAATGAGACTATCCATCACTTTCAACCACAAAGAAGTTTCAAACTAATGCACAGAGGTGAAAGGTTAGTCTTGAACTAGACCATCAAAGATATTAGTGCAGTATAGCTAAACTTGCTGGAGGAGCATTGTGCTTCGTAACACATCAGCGAAGATTTTCCTGAAGGCTCACATCAACCACATGGGTCTGAGCATCCCTGAACTTTGCCTTCAGATCAGAAATCCATCTCTCACTTTGGATTCCTATGTGAAATCCATGACTCCCCTTGTCTATAATATGTTGAATCAAGAACTTAGATTTGAACTTGCAGCCCCCTTCAAGTTTGGATCCAGATCTATATGTGCTGCGTTGCACATGTTTATTTTCAGCTTGATCTGATTACCTTCTGCCGAGTGTGTAAAGGTGGAGTGGTGATATTGATGAGGGCTGGATTATCTCAGGACTGGACTAGTGGCACTAGGGATTTTATTATTGCTATTGATTTTACAAAAAACATAAAACATAAGAATGGCCATCCTGGGTCAGACCAATGGTCCATCTACCTCAGTTTCCTCTCTTCCAATGGTGGCTGGTGCCAGATGCTTCACAGGGAATGAACAGGACAATTATTGAGTGATCCATCCCCTGTTGTCCAGTCTCAGATTCTGGCAGTCAGATTTAGGAACCCCCAGAGCATGGGATTACATCCTTGATCATCTTGGCTAATAACTCCATAAACTTGTCTTTTTTTTCTTCCTTTTTTAATGCAGTTATACTTTTGGCCTGCACAACACCCTTTGGCAACGGAGATCCACAGGTTAGCTTTGCGTTGTGTGAAGTTGTGATGAGGTGTACTAGGCTTTTCGAGGCCCCCTGCTGAAGGACTTGTCTTGCCACACTCTCTCCCAGAAAAGGAGCAGTGAAGGTGGGTCCTCTAGGCCTGCCTAGAAGGGCTGCAGAGAAGTGGCCAATCAGAATGAAGGAGGCTCAGTTAAAAGGAGACATGCAGGGCCTGAGCTGATCCATTGCTGGCTGGGACCAGAAAGGACGAGAAGCCTTAGAAGGCTGCAAAACTCCACTGGTAAAGAGGCCTGGGAGAGATCCTGCTCAAGCAGAGGGAACAGACAGAAAACCCTGCGGTAAGGGTGAAGCGGAAAGGGCTATGTGAGACATGGCCTCGGGCAGTGGTTCTCAAACTAGGGCCGCTGCTTGTTCAGGGAAAGCCCCCTGGCAGGCCGGGCCAGTTTGTTTACCTGCCATGTCCGCAGGTTCGGCTGATCGTGGCTCCCACTGGCCGCGGTTCGCTGCTCCAGGTCAATGGGGACTGCAGGAGGGGCGGCCAGCATGTCCCTTGGCCTGCGCCACTTCCTGCAGCCCCCACTGGCCTGGAGTGGTGAACCGTGGCCAGTGGGAACTGCGATCGGCCAAACCTGCGGATGCGGCAAGTAAACAAAACAGCCCAGCCTGCCAGGGGGCTTACCCTGAACATGCGGCAGCCCTAGTTTGAGAACCACTGGCCTAGGGAATAGCAGCAGCAACGGAGTTAAAGGAAGCAGCGCAGGGCTGCCATTTGTAGGGTCCGTGTGTTGGAACCCAGAATAGTGCGTGGGTCTGGGTCCCCCCACCGGCCACTGGCAGAGTGGCTAAAGCCCTGAGAAGGGGGACAAGTTTTGTGTAGAACCATAAGTACAGGGCTGGAATTTAAAGGGCTGTAGGATGGGGCTGAATACCTTGCAGAGGGCCAACCCTTTGTTGATCTTTGTTACCCCAGGAAGGGCACCGACACTGAAGGAGTACTCTGGCTAGAAAGCTGGGGCAATAAGAACTGATAAAGGCAAAAAGTTTCAGGGAGAAAGCCTTGGGGGTACTGCTCCATACCAGGGCCAGGATGGACTTAAAGCTAGCCCAGAAGGGGCTGCAGATATCAACTAGGGCACAGTGATAGGCCTTGTTGGACTTTTGTTACCTCAGAAGGGGTTTGTTCATTCACATGTTCACTATGTGTGACCTGGCCGGAGGGCTGAGCACGGAAGACCCGCCTGATAAGGACAACAGTCAACAAGGGGCACCAGGAGCAGAGAAGGGAAAGATTGCAGGGTGTCACCCAGCTGACAGGAGACGTTCGTGAGAAGTGAGCGCACAGTTACAGATGTAGTACTTCCTTTTGTTTTTAAACCTGCTGCCTATTAATTTCATTGGGTGACCCCTGGTTCTTGTGTTACGTGAAGGGGTTGATAACACTTATTCACTTTCTCCACACCAGTCATTATTTTATAGACCTCTAGCACAGAGGTTCTCAAACTGGGGGTCGGGACCCTCAGGGGTCATGAGGTTACTACATGGGGAGTCACGACCTGTCAGCCTCCACCCCAAACCTCTCTTTGCCGCCAGCATTTATAAAAATATATCAAATTTATAAAAAAAAATAAAAAAGTGTTTTTAATTTATAAGGGGGGAGGTCACACTCAGAGGATTGCTATGTAAAAGGGGTCACCAGTACAAAAGTTTGAGAACCACTGCTCTAGCATATCCCCCTTTAACTTTAACGCCCTCATGGCCAAGATGGAGTCTGCTCTGTAGGCAGCTTTAGTCAAAAGAAGGTGCGAGCTGGAATGCATCAGGGAAAGTCCCTTCCACCCCGGGGGCACCTGCTCCAAACCTCCCAGAGTGAATGAACACACACACCCCCCCAATGAATATAGGACACGGAAATATATATTTACAGAGGGATGAAAGGAGAAAGATAGGGGGAGCAGCAGAACAGGGTTGCATTCAATTCAAGGCCCCACAGGCCCAGTGGTAGCACAGTCCGGAAGGGCAGACACCGAGCAATGTGTCTGCACACAGAGCTCAGGAGTCCTGGGCAAAGTTCCAGTCCAGTGGTAAGTCTTCGTTGCTCCTGGTAGTTTTTGGCTCCAGTAAACTTTCCCCAACAAACTCCTCCGGTGCTCTCTTCTGCCGGTCTTGCAAAGCCACACAGAGCAACAACCTCCCAACTGAACTAGCTAACAGCGTCCCTCCTTATCCCCAATGCAAAGTCACAAGCCCTGATACTCACGGCCCCATGCAGCTCTGGGCAGCAGTCATACTGGGTTCAGCTCCGCTTTGTCCTTCTCAGGCGATTCCTCCCTTGCCCAGTGCTCCTTCTGGCTCCCATCCTGGGGTGTCCTCGATCAGCTGCTCTTTCCCTCTCAGGCTTCAGGCAGATCCTTGGCTGCTTCACTCTGAGGGGGCCTGCTTGCTGCAGCCCCTCTGTCTGGAGCTCCAGACACACCCTGTTGCTCTCCCCTCTCTCCCTCCTCCCCATCCCCCCAACAGCACTTCCTCCTTCTCGAACAATCAACGCTCCTCCATTCCCCCCAGGAAAAAGATTTAAAAGGGCCGTGCTCTCTAAACCCCAAAGGGGTTACACTCCTTTAGTCCTCTTTTCCAAGTTGAACAGTCCCAGTCTTTTTAATTTCTCCTTATATGGAACTGTTCCATATCCCTAGTCATTTTTGTTGCCCCTCTGTACTTTTCCCAATTCTAATATCTTTTTTTGAGATGAGGCAACCAGTAGTGCACAGTGTTCAAGGTGTGGGTTTTCATGGATTAGTATAGTGGCATATTTCCTATCTTATTATCTATTCCTTTCCTAAAGATTCCTAACATTGGTAGCTTTTTTGACCACAGCTGCACATTGAGCAATTGTTTTCAGAGAACTGTCCACAATGAGTCCAAGAGTGGTCACAGCTAATTTAGACCCCATCATTTTGTGTGTATAATTGGAATTATATTTTCCAATCTGTATTACTTTGCATTTATCAGCATTGAATTTCATCTGGCATTTTGTTGCCCAATCACCTGGCTTTGCAAGATTCTTTTCTAACTCTTAGCTGTCAGCTTTGGACTTAACTATTTTGAGTAATTTTTTATCATCTGCAAATTTTGCCACTGCAGTATTCACTCCTTTTTCCAGATAATTCAAGGATATGTTGAACAGCACTGGTCCCAGGACAGATCCTTGGTGGACTCCACTATTTACCTCTCTCCACTGTGAAAACTGACTGTTTATTCCTACCCTTTATTTCCTATCTTTTAACCAGCTTTCAGAGGGGTAGCTTGTTAGTCTGTATCAGCAAAAACAACAAGATGTCCTTGTGGCATCTTATGCCCAAATAAATCTGTTAGTCTCTAAGATGCAATAAGGAGTCCTCATTGTTTTTATCTTTTAACCAGTTATTGATCCGTAAGCCGACCTTCCCTCTTATCCCATGATAAGCTTACTTTACCTAAGAGACTTTGGTGAGAGACCTTGTCAAAGGCTTTCTGAGAGTCCCGGTACACTATATCCATTGGATCACCCTTGTCCACATGCTTGTTGACCCCTACAAAGAATTCTAATAGATTGGTGAGAGAGGATTTCCCTTTACGAAAGCTGTGTTGACTCTTTACCCCAATGTATTGTGTTCATCTATATGTCTGATAATTCTGTTTTTTATTATAATTTCAATCAACTTGCCTGGTACTGAAGTTAGGCTTGCCAGCCTGTAATTGCCAGGATCATCTCTGGAACCTATTATTAAAAAATCAGCATCATATTAGCTATCTGCCAGTCATCTGGTACAAAAGCTGATTTAAACGATAAGTTAGATACCAGTTTGTAGTTCTGCAATTTCATAAGTGTTATCAGTTTGTTCCAATGCCACCTCTATTAACACCTCACTCTGTCTGGGGCATTTCCTCAAATTTATCACCTAAAAAGAATGGCTCAGGTGTGGGAATCTCCCTCACATTCTCTGCAGTGAAGATGGATGCAAAGAATTCAATTAGCTTCTCTGCAATGACCTCGCCTTCCTTGACTGCTCTTTTAGCACCCCAATCATTTAGTGTTCCCATTGATTGTTTGGCAGGCTGCCTGCTTCTGATGTGCTTAAAAAATTTTTGATGTTAGGTTTTGTGTCCTTTGCTAGCTGCTCTTCACATTCTTTTTGGCCTGCCTAATTATACTTTTACACTTGGCTTGGAGTTTATGCCCCTTTCTGTTTTTCTCAGTAGGATCTGACTTCCAATTTTTAAAAGATGTTCTTTTTGTCTCTAACTGCCTCTTACACTGTGTTGTTTAGCCACCGTGGCTTTTTTTTTTTTGGTCCTTTTGCTGTTTTTTTGGGGGGGGGGGGTTGTTTTTTTTTAATCGGGGGTATATATTGAGTTTGAGCCTCTAAAAAGTTTCCATGCAGCTTGCAGTCATTTCACTCTTGTGATTTTTCCTTTTAATTTCTATTTAACTAGCTTCTTCATTCTTGTGTAGTTCCTCTTTTTGAAGTTAAATGCTACTGTGATGGGTTTCTTTGGTATTTTCTTCCCTACAAGAATGTTAAAATTAATTCCTAGCAGTTCAACTGTATTCACTCTTGGATCAGATCCTGTGAACTACTTAGGACTAAATCAAGAATTGCCTTTCCTTTTGTGGGTTCCAGGACTAGCTGCTCCAAAAAGCAGTCGTTAATGGTATCTAGCAAGTTTACTTGGAAAGCGCACAGATAATACAGAAATGTGCATCAATATAAAACCCATAGATAGATAATGTAAGTAGGGTGACCAGACAGCAAGTGTGAAAAATCGGGACGGGGGTCAGGGGTAATAGCTTCTATATAAGAAAAAGCCTCAAATATTGGGACTGTCCCTATAAAATCAGGACATCTGGTCACCCTAAATGTCAGGGACATGTGTAAAAGGATTGTGAAGGGGAAAGTACCCTAACATGGAAGTAGAAGGGGAATATAGAATGCCTCCAAAATAGCTCATGTGGTTTAAGTGATTATGCTTTCTTCTATATATAACATACTAAAGTCCTGGTAACCAAAACTGGAAGCAAGAGGAACTGTAGTTAAATAATAAAACATTCACAAAACAAACCTCCTAGTTATAGAAGCTTTGCTGCTTCCTCTTTTGATTTATTCAGGTTTTGTGAGCCCCAAACTAGCAATTGTACTTGATGGATTTTCCTTCTCCATTAACTTTACTGGGCTCACAAGCCTGCCAAACTTGGAGAACTTCATAGACATCAAGAATAAAAAAGCTTCCTCACCAGTTGGATTTTCCATTGCTTTCTCAGCAGTATTGCTATTGGTGTTTTAATTTCTTCTGTAACGGTGCATATTACATTAGTGTGCGATGGGATAGGGTTATTGGCAAGTAGCAGAGTATTTCTTTTGGAATTTGGAGAAAACTGGTATTAGGTGAAAATATAGGCGCCTGATTCTCCCCTCAGTTGCATCAGAGTCAGTCAGGAGTACAAATAATACCTAACTCTTGTATACCCCCTTTCTTTAGTAGATCTCAAAGCATTTTACAAAGGGAGGTTGGTATCATTGACATTATCCCTATTTTACACATGAGGAAACTGAGGCACAGAGAAGGGAAGTGATTTTCCCAAGGTCACCCAGCAGGTCAGTGGCAGAGCTGGGAATAGAACACAGGTGTCCTGAGTTTGAGTCCTGTGCGCTATTCTCTAGGTCATTATACCAGTACAACCTGGTGTAACATAATCATGCTGATTAAAAATCTCATGGCACAGGATGCTACAGGTTTATGTTCTTCATCCCGTCCCTAATGGAAACCATGCCAGCAGGAAGCCATGCTTCCTTTCTTTCCAGCTTTTCTAATCCAATGGTTGCCCTCGCAGATCCTTTTATCACAGTAATAATATCAGACACTTCTCCAAAGTGCTTTCACGGACAGTAACTTATGTTCTCCACATCCCTGGGAAGTGAATAAATATTATCCCCACTTTGCAGATGTGAAAACTGAGGCAGTGAATTTTGGTGATTTGTTCAAGATGTTGAGGGCAAGTGCAGGTAACATTATTATATTGCAGTGATCACAGGCCTGCTCTGTTTTTTGGATCAGAGAAGCGCTAGATATTTCCTGCTGGGTCACTTCTAACCATTGGAACTCAGCTGGACCAGGTTTATGAAATGAAACAGTGTAAACAAAATCAGGCAGAAGGGAGGAAAAGCCACCAATGAGAAAATGTTGTTAGGGAATAGGGGAAAAGGGGGAGTAGGAATTTCTTTAGTGAGCTGCTGTCATTTTGAAGAATTTTGCTCAAACCAAACCAAGAAGCTGTCAGTGATGTGTGGTTCAGGTCATAGAAGTTCACAATGGATCATTGCAAGCAGATTAAAATGACATTTATGATGTTAAAGGCACATTCCCCGATTCACATTTCCAAGGGAAAATGTTCTGCCTAAGGCAAATGTTATGTTGTGGTGGGGTGGTTATTTGCATTGTTATCGGAAACGTCAAGGATTTGGGTGGTAGAAATATTAAGCCGAGGTTGGATGGCTTTTTAAAAAAACTAATGCAAAAATAGAATCCATTTTATTGCAAAATATGATTTCTCAGATTTATTGCACAAAGTATACCACTCTCCAGTGAAAATGAGCCAATTTTCAAGTTAGAGAGGCTGCCTATAGATCAAAAGGGGGGTTTTAAATATGAAATTTTGCATTGTCAACATTTTACATCTCTGATGCAAAAATAACTGTATTTTGTGTAACAGGGAAACCCAAAATTTAAGGAGCACAGAGTCATCCACAATGAAATGGCCAAAACAAAAAATGGTGTGAAAATCCGTAGAAAGTTTTTCACCAGTTTCACACATCTCTGATGTTGGAGAATTTTTTGTGGTTAAAGTGTGAAAGTGAAGGAAGTCTAATGACACAATGAGTGAGTGTGGAATTTCATTCAGATATTCCTCAGAACTGGGATCCCTGCCTCAATTTCCAGGCCTCCATTCATTCCCTCTGAGCTGCCAGTCCTTGTAGCAATTGTAGCTATGTAAATATAAAAGATATTTTGTTCTGTCTTCTGTGCATTACACGTTTAAATGTAAAGAATCTCCCTGTCTGTCTGTGAGTCATTTCAAAATGCCCTCCACCCAACTCAAAGGGTGGAAAATTTGATAGGAGGGAGACATATTACTCTGTTTGCTGTCTGCTTCCCATTAGCCAGCCAGAAGGAGAGGAGAGCTAATTGGCTCCTTGCTCCTTCCCATTTACTAATTTAAGCCCTTGCCAGGATTTTTTTGCCACTGACATCCAGTGCAGATCAAAGGTCGAAAGGGCCAGTTCCTAGAAGTGAAAGATCTGGGATTTTGCTGATGGAGCTTGGGCCTCTGAGACAAGGGGTGAATTGAAGTCTTTGCAGACTGAGGTCTCTTTTTTTGTCACCCTCGTCGGGGAGAGGGAATTATAGATTATATAGTGGGAGCCTGTAACCCTGCCCTGGACCCATTTATATGTCTGGTAGAAGGGAGACAGAGCAAAGTGCCCTTCCATAGTATTGAGTTAATAAAATGCAGCCTGCCTCTTAAATCCATCCCTGTGTCTGTGCTCTTTTTCCTGCCTGTCCTGATCAATGGCTGTTAGAGAGCTCACTGTGTTAGCCTGCATCTCAGAGAGTCTGTAAAATGAAGCCAGGGAGAGGCAGGACTAGGTGGCTGATACATGGTGATATGCACTGGAAGACAGCCTAAGAGAGGCTCATTAGCTCCAATTCAGAGTTACAGGAAATATCCAGGGTCCTTTGATACACTATTTCACACCGTTATTACTTTATATTCTACTTTTTCTCATTTTCAACTTATTTCAAACGACCATAAAAGCTCCGCAGGCTTCTTACATGAAATCCTTTCAACCTGAAGCCAGGCTAACTCTCAGGAGCAACAGTCAGGACAAATATTTCTCTCTCTGTTCAGGCTGGTTTTGAAGGAGCTACAATGAAGTGGTATATGGCAAGCCGCTACAGAAGTCAGTAGAGTACTGGCTCCCACCACCTGCAGTGTTTTTATGGAGTCCCGTGGTTCCTTGCCAGAAATTAAAATATCAAAGTGCACAGGTTGTGATGTACTGAAGTTTGACTGTGGCCTGCAGGGATAAGAGACGGAAAAGGCTTTCAAGATGACGACTTCATGGGAAACCCAGACCCCACCCAAAATGGAGAGGAGATTTTCATAGAGTTTTAGGCCAAAAGGGACCATTAGATTGTCTAGTCTGACCTCCTGTATAACCCAGGCCATTACATTTCTCCCAGTTACCCCTGTACTGAACCCAATAACTTGTGTTTGGCTAAAGCATTTCTTCCAGAAAGGCATTAAGTCTTGATGTGAAGACTCTCAGGGATGGAAAATCCATCACTTTTCTTGGTAGTTTGTTGTTGTTTTCTCCTGCAATAATCATATCAGACCACGAAGTTAGAGAACAAATTTGGCAAAAGAACACGGTCCTTTGTAAGAGCTTAATCCAACAGGTCCAAACTGAAAAGCTTCACTTTCCTTATGGTTTTACATTCAAAAGCATGGGCAGGTGTTAAAGTCTGCTCCCGACACTACTTGCAGAGAAGATATACCTTGGGTCTCATATCTACTGATATTCATTCCTGCAGTGTGTCCCATCTGCAATCTTGTGATAATGGATGTTATTTTCCAAGATGCTTTGATATCAGTTAGAGGATCTCTTCTTGACCATTTATTTCAGCTATTATTTTCTTTGCTAGGGCCTCAATATCGTCAACTGAAAATCCAACCTGAATTTCCAATCTTCCAGTCTTGGCCAGGTCATCAGCTACCTCACTCCCATATAGTCCAATGTGGTATGGAATCCACTGAAAAGCTGATTTATTGCCTTATTTTGGGATCCTCCAAGCCACCTCCTGAATTACATTGCTGATAACGTTCTAGTTTTTTTGAAAAGGAACTGAGGATCACTGCCTTCGAGTCAAGAAATACCACAATATCCACATCTATTTCTGCTATATTTCTTATAGTGCACTGAGAATAACTTTCAGTTCAGTCAGATAGTTTGACCTGATATTTTCTGAACTATCACTCTTTCTTGTACACCTCTACCCTGATATAACGCTGTCCTCGGGAGCCAAAAAAATCTCACTGCGTTATAGGTGAAACCGCGTTATATTGAACTTGCTTTGATCTGCCAGATTGCGCAGCCCCACCCCCCTGGAGTACTGCTTTACCGTGTTATATCCGAATTTGTGTTATATTGGGTCTTGTTATATCGGGGTAGAGGTGTACTCTCTCCAATAGGCCACTGGACGAAGACACCACAATAACTATTTTTGAAGGACTTGTCTGATGAGACATGAATCTGTTTGACTTGTCTATGATTCTGTTGGATGGTCTTTTCTACAATTTTGCTTAGTGTGGCCATGTTCATGTTCCTTCAAGCAAAGTTCCAAAAAGAAGAGGGGGAGAAATATTTACTAAAAGCAAATGGGTTCAGGTAGAAGAATGACTGGGCACTGAAACTTCTTCACACATTCTATCCTCCTAATGTCATCAAGTCGTTTCATTTCTTCAGAAGCCTTTACATATCTTTCAAAACAGGATGATGATTTTAGCTTTGATTTGTTTTTGTTTTTTCAGTTTCTGAACAGACCTGATCAGTGATGACGTTCAGGGAACAAAGATGATGTCCATACTGAAATAGCTGTTTGTTTATACAATTCTCAGTTTGAACATCAGACTCTTGTTCATAAATTGTTGGAATGGATCTCACAGCTCCAGTTATTGTGTGAACTGCAGACGGCTGCACAATGTTGATCTTAGCAAGATTACTGGGAGCAGTATGTGACCAGAAAAATTAGGCATATTAAGTATTGAACAAACTATTGAGCGGTATTCAGTGTCCTAAGACTTGAACCCCAATTGGACTCAACAATATATTGTAGAAGATTCAATCTCTGCTTTAGGTTCCATCTTTCTGACTTGTGATCCAAACCTTAGTTCAGTGTCCAAGGTCACTGCAAGGTATATAACAGGTTCCTCTCAATGGCAACACCTTCTGCAATATCAATTTTGAACTGTCGTTGAACCTCCTATAATCTGTGGTAAAGTAGGTGGACTTCATTTTTGCTGTGTTCGGCTAGAATTTATGTACATTTGCCCATCTACTTACAATTTCCAAGTCTTCATTCAGGTCACTCTCTAGTACATCTATTTCACACCCCTTGATACAAAGTGCAATATCCTCTGCATACATGTATATAGAAGATTTCAGGTGGCCTGACAGTCTAGAGGAGAACAGCATGACATGCTGCTGCTCACCAGAGTTACAGCTAATGCCATATGATTTTGATGTATTCATAGTGTGATAATTCAAGACAACTAAATCATTTTCAGTGATAAAGTCCTCTAGCAAAGTTCCATTTAAATCAATCATTCTGGTCCTCCAAACTTCCCTTTTGGGATTGAAATCTCCACAGATAATTGTTTGGTTGCAGTTTCTCAAAGAGAATCTTGCAGTAGCTTTATCAGTTGGGCTGTCATCAGGATGATAAACGTTGACAAACTCTTAACTCTTCACACCCGAACTTTGATAGTGATACAGCCCAACCCTCAGTAGGCATGTTCATCTCCTAAACTTCCATATCTCTTTCATATTTAAATGTTTCCCTAATAATAAACTTTAGACTTCCACCAGCTCTTCCCCTGGATTCCTGTTTCAAGCAGTCTAAACCCACAATAGATATATATTGTCCATCAGAAAGCTTTGTTTCTTGTATAGCAGCAACATGGATAGGTGCCTCATAAAAAACCTTTTCAGCTTCCCTCATATGGTTCTGGAAGCGCATGGCCTTTGAACGCATGGTGTTAAAGATGGCAGTAGCATATTTATCGACACCTTCCCCGAAAACCACAAGAAGTGACGTGGTGTTTGCCTGATAGAGTAGCATTGTATTTCTGCAACTTCATGGTAGGAATATGGTTGCCAGAGCCTAGTTAGCCAATTTGGGAACACCCTAGTACTATGATGAGGTGGGACTGGTCTTTACTGGGGTGGCAATTCCAGAAGTTAATCATCCTCATTGTTAAAAATGTGTGTCTTATTTCTAGTTTGAATTCTGCAGACTTCAGCTTCCAGCCATTAGTTCTTGTTTATATCTCTCTGCTTAATTAAAGACCCTTTTCATACCTAGTATCTTCTCACTATGAAGGTACTTATACACTGTAATTGTTACCTCTCAATCTTCCTTTTTGATAAGATCAACAGATTGAGCTCTTTTTAAGTCTCTCAGTATAAGGTATTTTCTCCAGCCCTTGAATAATTTTTGTGGCTTCTCTCTGCACTATTTTCAATTTTTAATATTTTTTTTTAAATGTGGACACCAGAACTAGACACGGTAGACTAGTATCAGTCTTACCAGTGCCACACACAGAAATAAAATTATCAGTCGCCTCCTATTCTCTAATCTCCTGTTTATACACCCAATTTTATTATAGCCCCTTTTGCCGCTGGGCGCTCATGTTGAGTTGTTTGTTCACAATGACCCCTAATTTGTTTTTGCTGTCTCTGCTTTCCAGGATATTCTGTAGGTCTGGCCTGCTTTCCTCTCCATACATTGCAGGGCATGCTGTGCACCGTGACTGAGTTTTGGCTGTGCTGCTTTTTGCTGTGAGGCTGTGACTCTGTGACCCTTCAAGGGGAAGAGCAGCAGAGGCCATACAATGGTAATGCTTTTAAAGGTGTTAATCTGGTGTCTTTATGCTGAGGTTCAGGGTTGTTCCTAACTATTTTGGTGCTTTATGCAGCCCCTGGCCTCAGTGGGGGGTGCTGCGGGGCCCCTCCCCAGGCTTTCGTGTGTGTGTGGGCGGGGGGCTGGCCACTTCCTGCGGGAAGTCAAGTGACCCGGCCCCAGTCTGCTCTGCTCCCCTGGCTCCCAGGCTGGGGGGGTAGGAGGGAACAGCCCCCCAGCACTTGCTGGTGGCGTGGCTGAGAGACAGGGGAGCAGAGCAGGCTGGGGCTGGGTTGCTCTACTTACCACCACTGGTGAGTGCTGGCCTGACCACTGCAGGAGTCCTCAGGGGAAGGGCTGGAGCTGGGGCAGAGCAGGGGTGGGAAGAGGGGGGGCGGGGTGGAGCAGGGGCGAGGACTATGGGGAAGAGGCGGAGCAGGGGCTGGAGTAGCATGCAGCTGTGTAGGGCACCAAGAAATTTGGTGCCCCAAAGTTCCTAGTGCTTATGCAGCTGCGTACTTTGCGTACGGGTAGGGACGGCCCTGCTGAGGTTAGTTTGCACCTGGCTACACCCTCTTTCCTGTATCTCCCTTTACTCACATCGAATCTTTGCACGGAGGACACTGGCAACTACAAGAAGGGATATCGTGTGCAGCTGCCTTTCTACCCCACATAGTCTGCTTGCATCTGTCTCCATAGTTTTCCTCCTGTCTGTGCTGCTCAGCAGTGGGCATGTGAAGAAGACAAATAACTTGAAATAGTCTAAAAGGGAATTGATAGAAGAAAATATATTCCTCTATATATTGATTGATGAGAGAGAAGATGATGTGGGTGAGCAGTCCCCGACTCAGCAGTTGTCATGAAATATACAGGTGCTGAAGGAAGGAAGTCAAAGGTAGGGTGACCAGATGTCCCATTTTTAAAGGGACAGTCGTGTTTTTTGGGACTTTTTCTCATAGAGTCACCTATTACCCCCACCCCATCCTGTTTTTTCACAGTTGCTATTTGGTCACCCTACAAAGGTGTATAGACCACAGTGGAAAGCAGCCACTTGTATATGGAAGTGGGCTAGTCTGAGGATTTGGGTAAGTCTAGACACTTGCAACACTTTTCTACCCTGTTGGCAGAGGAGATGCATGGGTCGGGGGCATGCAGGGTCATGTGCCGCCCAAATCTGCTGTTTGGCTTGTACTGAGCATGCTCACATGGACTGAGCATTCCCCCCCCCCCCATTATTGGCAGGCACAGGTTGTCTCTGTCGATTGGTAATGACTGACACCCAGAGGGGAGGAGGTCAGATTGTCACAGCTCAAATGAAACAAAAGCCCCACCATCTTTGAGGGGAAAAACTCTCTCGGAGGTTCATTTTTTCTTAGTTCAATATTATAGCCTGCATGAATGTCTGCGAAGGTGGACTGGGGGAGGGAGAATTTCTAGCAGCCAACTGACGTAGCTCTGCTGGTGCTGAAGAGACCCAAAACAGAGACCGAGTTATCCAAATCAGGTACTAGCTCTTGATGCGCAGTTAGGAGCTAGGCATCAATCTGAGCTGGCCAGGAAACAGTTAAGCTAGAGGAGAGAGAAAAAAGACCCCACCTGAACTAGAAGAGAGCCTGTGAAGGCCTGTGTTCCTGGCATATCCAAATACCAGGATAAACTGACTTCAGACCAGTTCATTAGGTGCTCAGTTGCATGTGGACTTGCAGATCAAGATCAGGAAAGAAGGCCAAGGACACTCCAAGAGGCTGTGTAATTTGCCACAGATATTGACTCTTCCTTTCTAGCTGTGCACCTGAAGAGGAAGCAACTCCTACTGAGGAAGATGAAAGCTGACTGCTATGAACCCTGTAAGAACATGTGGGTCTAATATGCATGATGGAGTCTAGTCCGGCTCATTGTAATTTTGCATAATTAGAGAAAGAGTTAAATTTAGCTTGTAAAATAAGGCAAACTGGAAATAATGAAAAATTAAGAGAAGCAGTTCAGTTACATGCTGATGCTGTGAAAGAAATTGGCTATCAAAAGGATTGTTATAAGGTGGGCCAGGACAGAGTATCACAAGTATCTAGTGAAATCCCTCCTGCACTATCCAGTTTGGGAACTAGGAGGACATGAAACTTTGAAGAGGCAAAGCTTGGAGGTACAAGGATCAGCCCCATCATTTTTATCTATGTCTGGGAATATAAACAAGGATAATGTGAGTTTGGCTATTGAGTGTATTATAGGATCTGTGAAATGCATAGGAATAGTGGGCACTAACTCAAACCTAACTATTATGAGACCAGACAGGCTGAAAATGCTAAGGAATAGGGGAGCCAAAACTTGAACCAGCTAATTAGTCTCAAATGGAGACAGTGGCTGGGGAATTTGCACCCATCCAAAAATGAGGAAAATTGGGTTTGAAAATTGGACCTCTGGAATTTTAGCAGGAAGTCTGGATAGCTGAGAAGGTGGATGAGGTAATAATTGGTTTGGATTTAATTATGGCTAATTGTGTAATGAATGCCAGGAAAAGTGTCCTATAAATTCAGTCTGTGAAAATTCCCTTGAAAAAATTGGCTCACGTTTAAAAAAAATAACTTGTAGGCAACTGGTTTGCAGTGAACAACTTATTCTGGATTCTGCCCCTGAATACATGAAAACAGCTACATATTATTATTATTTTCCAGTATAGGAAAGAAGAGGAGTGCTTGAGACACAGGTTCTTGGCAGGAATATTAGTGGCTAAAGTGCCTGTGGATCTGAAACAGGGATGGATTCCTGTTTGTTTGTTGAAAGTTTCTGGCAAATGGTAAACAAGGGAACCACAGCTGCAAAATGTGAACCAGGAGACCTAGTAAATGATGATCTAAAAGCAGGTATAAGGGTGGAAGTGAGGTCCTGAAGCTTCTACTCACCTTGCTCCGGTGCTGTTCATTTAAAGGAGGGGCAGCAGAACAATCCAGGCCTTTCTGGTTGGGTATCAGGAGGTGTTCTCCTGGTCCAACGACAATGTAGATTGGACTGGACCAGACCAAAATTGATACTGTGAAAGACCAGCCCATTAAACAACTCCCTCACCATTTAGTTATAGCAGAGGGAAGAAGCTGTGCAGGTTTTAGAATCTATTAATTTTAATCGGAGCTGAGTCAGATCTTTTGTTAAGCCTGAGCTTACATGACTCTCCTGTGGCAGATAGTTCCAGAGATGAGGACTCTCTCAAGAGGCACTTTTTCTAGAATAGCTTGGTCCCAGCCCATAGAGGGCCTTGATTGACCTGACCCAGCACCTGTATATTAAAAATTGTCCCAATTGCTTGTTGGGGCTAAAGCCACAGATTACATTTTAAAATATGTACATAAAGACACTAGTTTTATCTGAAGTGTAGCTAGTTTTAGAACTCAGTGGAGCATGTATTGTAAATTAGCAACATTATTTCTTAGCACCTTTCTGTATGTTTAAGTAAAGGCTAGTTATATGGCTTTGTTTCTTATTGCAGGAGAATTTCTTGATAAGCAAAGCATCTGATTCTCACTGGTGCAAATCCTCGTAGCGCCCTCAAAGTCAATGCAGCTATGTCCATTCCCATTTGCTGAGGATTTGGTCTAAAATCTAGAATTTAAAAAGTAATTGTTTGTAAAACCCCATGTGGTCACATCTTTGTTTCCCTGGCTTGGCTGCCATGAGATAAAAAATTGAAGCAGAGTGTTTTTCACTAAATCAATAAAAAACAAAAATAGCTTAAACCCGTTCCGGGCAGCTGTGTCAGAGGGTGTGACAGCAGCTAGCTGCCCCACCAGCCTTCTGGAAAGAATGTGTGTGTTTGTTTCTTTAATGCCTGTTGGGTTTAGTGGCTGAATGCACTTCTGATCTGTGAGCAGGTTCTTCAGCCTGGGATTAGTCTTAAGGTGATGTGTAAAAGCCACTAAGGCTAACAGGGTTAAGCTCTTCTACTGGATCAAGCTTCTGTCTCCTGCTTCAAAACCTTTAGTGAAACTACCATAAGTTTTTAAAAACAGATTAGTACATGGAATCTGGATGATTTCAGCTTCCGTGGCAGGGGGCTCAGCTACAGTGGTTGCAACTGAATGCTTCCAGCCATTTAGGTTATTGCCTGAGGCCTTCGACCACCTGCATTGCACCTTTGGGCAAATTCAGTGTAATTACCTTAAAGATCTCCTCCTACTTTCAGCTTCCCAGTCTTCATTCCCAGCAATGACTGTGTTCTGGGAGCAGACTGACTGTGATTAACATTTCCTTAAAATAATGAAAGACCATTGTTCTGCCTAGAGAAATATTGGGCCTTCATCTATGCCTCACCTATAGCTGTGCACAGAGGACAAGAGGCGTAGGGCTCTCTCAGAACTGTGTGATCTCTCACGAAGTAGAAGCTATGAACAGTGTATCTCAGGTAATATTGAAGTGTAGGGTGCCTTTAGAACTGAATCTTCCTTCTTTGGGCATGGTTTTCTTCTTCTCAAAGTAGCCCACCCTGAACTAGAATCAAAACTGTACTATCCGTGACGATGTTTAAATGTAGCTGTTGCTAGCAAGGGTATAATATAGTTTCCCTTTTTAATGTTAATGGGGATTTCTTGGTTTAGAATTTTGTTACAAAATCATGCTGTAAACTACCTGTTGGATCTATAAAGCCTTACAATTGATTAATTAGATCCTGATCCTTTTTATTTGTTTGTAAATGTTTAAAGGCCACAACTAGATCTGATCAAAATAATTTTTGGAGGGAACTTTTTATGCTGAAAAATGCAGATTTGGGTCAACTGAAACATTTTGCGAATGTGTATCAGATTCATCAATTTGTTTTCATAAAAAAATCCTAAATAAAAATTTAAAAAAATGAAATGTTTCCTTTTGATATTTTGAAAATAAAAAGTTTTGATTTTTCAATTCAAAACCTTTTGTTGTTCAAATACTTCTTTTGACCCAAAATTAATTTTAAAATTTTTCAGTTAATCAAATATTTGAATTTTTTTCATTTCAGGTCAGTGTAGACATGTAGAGGGGAGGAGGGAAATTTGATTTTTTTTTTTGGATGGCCAGCAAACTAAAAAATTTGTTATTTGCACAGCATTAGCTCCAACTGTGCAAGGCGCTATACAAAACACACAGTAACAGAAAACCCCAGAGAGCCTTTTACAACCTATACAGACAAGGCAGATGGAGGGAGGGGAAACAGAAGAAGTGATTTCCTGAAGGTGTTATAGCAAGTCAGTGTCAGTGGCAGGAACAGAACCTCTCTCTCAAGTCAGAGTCTAGAACAGGGGTTCTCAAGGTTATTACATGGGGGGTCATGAGCTGTCAGCCTCCACCCCAAGCCCCGCTTTACCTCCAGCATTTATAATACTGTTAAATATATTAAAATGTTTTTAATTTATAAGGGGGTGGTGGGTTGCTCTCACAGGCTTGTGGTGTGAAAGGGGTTATCAATACAAAAGTTTGAGAACCACTGGTCTAGAATCATTAGTCACAGGACCATCTTCTCTATCAGTACTACACGGGTGGATCTTTATGCCCATGCCAGATCCCTCGTTTTTGGTTTTTTTTTAATTGTGGTCTACCATAGATGTCTTTTTTTCCCTCTTGCAAAATAAATACATAAGTAAATAATTTAAAAGGTTAGAAACAGGTTCAAGCCACAATACTTCAGTCTGGGATCCAGATTTCTAACACAACCCTGCCGGGAGTCCAGAGCATTTTGGTTCATTGCACTGGGGGAGTGGGGGAAAAGGTAAAATACTTTTGCCTGATGTTTTTCAATATACATCCCACTCTAGTTTTAATATTTCTTGGCCCTGCAGACTTGGTCTTCTGACCTCCTTTGCCATACCAATGATCTTTGAAGCCATGTCTTCTAGAGGCAAAGCAAACAATGCCCAAGAGAAACTGTGACTAACTTTGAAAGCAGAAATCCCTGAAGTTGCTATTGCCCTTGGAACCTTTGCATATGATTATGCTATGCTTCTCTGCAGGGGTTTTGTTTGATGGTGGGTTGGACGGAAACATTTTTGGGCAGGTCCCTAGATAAACAAAGGGAAAAGAGCTTTTTAAAGCAGTTATGTGAAAGTCAGCAATGAAAATACATTCAACTGAACAGAACCTACAGATATAATCTCGTGCGCCTGGAATGAAGGGGCAAACACAGACATTCCTCATGTTCAACAGAGTTCACTCAAAGAAACATAAAAGGCCAAAACCTTGCTTAGTTCTAGTGCTAATTTATGCTGCAGTAGTACAATACAAGTGGCTGTATGTTGAAAATGTAGCAAAATTGTAATAGGTTATGATCAAATATTTTAAACCTAATGGTTAATTGCTATTTATGACATCTGATGGTACATCATATAATTGTACAGAACAGGTATTTATTACAAGATTTTTTCTCCTTTGGTCTCGTTATCCATAGTGAACACAGTACATTTGCAAAATGCTTATAAGATCAGCCTGAGCATCTAAATGTGCTCTGGGTGGCTTATTGTAATGTTGTACAAAAGATGAAAGTTCCATTTCACGAAGGATTTGAGAGTTTGAAATTTGGCTTCTTACTGAATTAAACCTGAACATTTCAAAATTCTGGAAAATTCTGAAGAAAGGAAAACCATTTCAGGTCAATCACAACATTTTGTTTCAACAAAATTGAAATATTTTTGTTCAGGGCCACCTCAGGGGGAGGAGTGGGGGGGAATTTGCCCCAGGCCCCGCAGGGGCCCCGTGAGCCGCTCCAGGTTTTCAGTGGTGGGCCCTTCCCTTGCTCTGGATCTTCAGTAGAGGGTCCTTCAGTACAGCAGATGGGGGGAGGGATAGCTCAGTGGCTTGAGCATTGGCCTGCTAAAGCCAAAGTTGTGAGTTCAATCCCTGAGGGGGCCACTTAGGGATCTGGGGCAAAAATTGGTCCTGCTAGTGAAGGCAAGGGGCTGGACTCAATGACCTTTCAAGGTCCCTTCTAGTTTTAGGAGATTGGTATATCTCCAATTATTATCTTATTACTTAGAGTGAGAGAAGGACCCACCGCTGAAGTGCTGCCAAAGCCTTGGAGTGCCGCACGGGGAAAAAAAAAAAAGCTGCAATTGGCGGCAGCTCTACTGCTGCCACTTCATTCTTTGACGACAAATTTGGCAGCAGGTCTTTCCCTCCTAGAGGGACCCGCCACTGAATTGCTGCCAAAGACCCGGCCCTGCCCCAGACCCCTGAATCCTCTGAGCAGCCCTGTTTTAGTTGACTTTTTTTAAATTTGTATTTTATAGTGTGTGTGTGTGCACGTGCCTATAATACAAAGCAAAGTTGCTTCAAAAAAAATCATAACATTTTGTTCTGAAAATATTGAAATGGGGTAAGTCGAAGCTGTCAAACTCCCCTCCCCCATTTTCTTCCGAAACAAAATTTGGGTGAAATTTACCTGACTTGGTGAAGTGTTTCCGTTTCTATGGAACTGCATATTTTGATAGAATATGGTTCTGTTGAAGTTTCTTCAGCCAGCACTAATTTTTTAACCTCTTGTAAATGTGATGGAGAGAGAATATACAAATAAGAGAAGAGAGTTAAGATTTTATCTGCATAGGTTTTCAGCCATTGGCAAGAAATTTTATTTCTGCTCCTGTTTCTGTATTTTTTTTTTCTGTTCCTGTGTATATTAGGATAGCTTATAAAATTACCATTCTGTATTATTTCACATAAGGTTTGGTCCATAGTCAAAGTCCTTGGATGGGCAAACTCTCATGATCTTCAGTGGAGAATTTCTTGATTTAGCACAATATTTTTACTCATGTTTACATATGGTTAAGGTCATTTTGACATGAGAATACTGTAGGTTTGTGTATACTCACGCCCATCAAACACTTTTTTTAAGTTAATATTTTGGGGGTTGATAATTAGATTTATAAGAACACATGAGGAAATACTGGACAACAGACGTTGTAATCTTGCATGGTACAAGTTCTGCTCTGAATCACGAAGTGGAGGGTAAGTCCTATTGACCTCAATACAAGTTGCACCCATGTACCAGAACACAGTTTGGCATGTTACATATTTTAAACCACTTCTGAAAATTCTCCCCGTAGCTACCACTGGCAAATGGAGAGAAACCAGTCTTGATAAAGAATATGAATTAAACTGTAACAGAGCTAATGTACAAGTAGTGTAGCGGTTGGGACTTGACTGAAAGGGAATGTCTACACTGCAATGTAGGATTAGTGGGACTTGAGTCAGCTATCGAGGAGGGCCTGGAAAATATGTCCTTCCCTGCAGTGTGACTAGGTATCTGGAGTTCCTGCTTCAGGAAGAGTTTGCAACTATCAGCAACCAGGATTGGGTCAGACTCCGTGAGGGAATTAACAGGATGGTTCATTGGCCCATATATTAGCTCCCTGGTTATAGCTGCATGGAAAAACACAGAACTCTACAACTTTCCTCCTTCCTATACCCTGCACAGTTCTGGACAAAAAATGACACTACAATTACACTTGGGAGAAACAATTTTGTGACCTGTAGACTCCATGGACTACCTCTAAATAAAATGGACTAGATTTGGAAATAGAAGATACTGAGTTCCGTGTTTCCAGGTGGCTCCATAGACCATGGAGTGATTACAGAGTGACAAATGTCAAGCCTTTACTAGTGAAAGGAAAACATGCCTGACCCTAGCAAACATCTGTGACTTTACAGAGAGAAGAAATCTTTAAGGCTGTTTTCTAAATGTTTAAAATTCCCAGTCGGCATTTTGAACAACATGTGGTAAGGGGGAGGGAAGACACTGGGGTGCTGTGATACAATCCACTGTTAGCAGATACATGCTGAGAGCAGGGGCTTCTCATAACTTTTGCATTGCTTCTTAGAGCAGAAATCCCTTCTCATTCCTGTAATTAAACTGGAACTTGGAGTCAGGAACTTACTAGGCTGTGGGGTGGCTCCTGTTTCCACTGGGTTTGTTGCAGGCTCAACAGCAAGGTGTTCCTCCAGGGGCTCACAGGAGAGGTATTGAGCAACTCTTCTGAATAGGAGCCTAGAATTTGCTGCTGATCCTGATCCACAGCCTGCTCTGGGGCTGTTTTCATAACTAGAGTCTCTTCACAATCCCTGCTCAGAGCCTGCAGCTGGTTCCCATCAGTCTGCATGCTGGATTCAGGAAGCCTGCCCACTGCTAAAGGATCCCCCACCCCCACAGCCTACAGGACCTCAAAAACCCCAGTGATTCCAGGGGACAACTAATAAAAGAACAGGGACAGGAGTGCAGTCAAAGGGTCATAAGAAGGGAGCCTGACGGGGACACCAAGCAGAGAATCCCGGACAGCACCCACTGCTCCTCGAAGGCATCAAGGGAGCCCAAACTCCTCTGTATCTATTGGGTTTCCGGGAAGTGGGCGGGCGGAGCCCGCCCACTGCTAAAGGATCCCCCCCCAGCCTAAGGGGAGGACCCACAGGACCACAGAAGCCCACTGATTACGCGGGACAACTAAGAAAAGAACAGGGATGGGAGTGTGGTCAGAGGGTCATAAGAAGGGAGCCTGATGGGGACACTGAGCAGAGAACCCCAGACAGCGCCCACTGCTCCTCGAAGGCATCAAGGGAGCCCAAACTCCTCTGTAGTGGGGCAGCTGCCCCACTCCAAGGTAAAAGGGATTAAGAGCAGCTGAGGGAGGCTGGTGAGGTAGTTGGCCCCAGGTGTGGCTGGCTTAATCAGGCTTAATCAGGCCATAGCTGGCCTAGATAAAAGGGCTGAGGGATCAGGAGACAAAGTCATCTCACTCCAGCCCTGGAGTGGGAAGGGCTGGCTGCAGGGCAGGGCAGGGCTGGGCTGGGCTGGGCTGGGGAAAAGGGCAAGAGGAGCTGGGGAGCTCTAGCCTGGCAACTCCCCAGGCTGAGGCCTTGTTAAAGGCCCAAAAAGGTTCTAGGCGTGCAGAGTGGCAGCCCAAGAATAGGCAGAGGCAGCAGGTCCTACCCCCTTGCCAGGCATGAGTAGCCATTATAGACTGCAGTCTGCCCCAGGGAAAGGGGGCTAGATGATGACAGGCAGTAGCCAGTGAGGCAAGGTGGGCTTAGAGGGTTGGAGTTTCCCCTGGGAGGGGAGATCTAGATCATGGGGTACTGCTGGGGCAGAACCACAAGGTAAAGGGGCACCAGAGTCTGTAAGGGACACAGGATCTGAGGCAGGCAAGACACCGGCCAGCAGAGGGCTCTCCGGAGCTGGAGTTGAGTTAATTCCCAGGATGACCAGCAGGAGGTGCCACACCGGTGAGTGTTTGCTCTGCTGTATCCTCATAAAATGGGCATGATGTTGGCGAGTTGCCTGAGGTGTGGCTCTTCTTCCTGGTCTTCCAGTATTCTCTCTTCAGCCTCTTGCTTCGCTCCCCAGGACTGGCTCTAGGCACCAGCGAAGTAAGCACATGCTTGGGGCAGCACAACTTCAGGGGCGGCATTCCGGCCAGTTGTTTGGTTTTTTTTGTCTTGGGCAGTTGTGCTTTCGAAGCTTGGGGTGGCAAATTTTTTGCTTGGGGTGGCAAAAATCCTAGAGCTGGCCTTGATGCTCCCTGCACTGATCATCAGTCCAGAAAATCTGCAAAGCTGCCAGCTTTTTTAGCTGTCTTTTAGTACACTTGGTCATTCCTGGTGCTTTTGCTGAAGTTCACAGTCTTACTGGCCTCACACCTAGGGTGACCAGACATCCCAATTTTATCGGGACTGTCCCGCTATTTGCTTGTTTGTCCCACGTGCCGACCAATGTTAGGTCCGGACACTTGACAAACAAGCAAAGGCTCCAGAGCCCAGCCCCTGGCCAGTCGCGTCTGGGCTGGCTGCCCAGCTGGTGCAATCCCACGGTGGAGGCATTGGCAGCCCAGCCCCGTTCGTTCCCCTGTGGGTCCAGAGCGGGATGGGGGGGCTGGGGCCTGCTGCCCCCACTCCGGGGCTGCCCGCAGGATTGCACCAGCTGGGCAGCCATCCCAGACGCGACTGGCCAGGGGCTGGGCGTGCACACTGTTCGAGCTGGGTCCCGGCAGCAGGCTCGGGGGAGGGGGAGATTGTGGATGCCAGAGCTGCAGCCGCTGAGCTTGGCCAGTGGCCGCTTCCTCCCTTGCGGCAGTGGGAGCTGCATCAGTGGCTGCTCCCAAGTCCCGCTGCCCAGGTGGGGAGAACAGCCGCCGCCTGGCCCTGTGGGCCGCCCCCTACTCTCCCTCCAGGTACCATGCCCAAGTCCTGCCTGCTTGGGGCCAGGCTGGACTCTCACTCACTCTGGCACTGTGCTCCCCTGAGTCTCCCAGGCCTCCCTCTAGCACTTGCAGAGGGAGGAGGAATTGGGGGTGGGGTTGTTTTTTTGCTCTGCAGCCATTTTTTCCTCCCGTGCCCCCCGCGTCCCGATATTTGACCTGGATGATCTGGTCATCCTACTCACACCAGAGATTCATTCTCACATGACCAAGAAGCAGCTCATTTTGCAAAAGCTGTGCTCAGTTCAGCCTCCATTGCAAACCGAGGAGACTCTCCGAAGGTGTGCTTGCTGCTAAGTGACCAGAAGACAATGGGTTAATGTTGACTTGCTGAGCTTCTGAAATACACTTAAGGGAGGGTGGCTTCCATTTTCTATTGAGGCAACTGGAGATTGTTGGGACAGAGAGGACTAAGGAAGTTGGCCCATGAAATTGTGGGATGCTTAGAGTGAACTCACAGGACATAAGTCAAGTGGCAGTGCATCTACACTACAAAACAATAGGGCTTGAACCCTGGGTCCCAGCTTGACTTGTGCTCAGGCTCTGCAACCCCGCTGCGTCATGAGCCCCTGGATTTGCACAATTTCAGTGTAGATGCAAGGCGGTGTGTGTGTGAGGGCGGGGGTGAGGGGAAGGGTGTTAGGCTTGAGGCTGAACATAAGCTCAGGTTTACAGTGTGAGTGGAGAGAGAGGTTTCTCTTACAATCAGCCTAGTTCATTGTGTCTGTATATGCAGAGGTATCAGCATCCTCCTTGCCCCCGGGGGTGGTCAAGTCCTGCTCTGCCCTAGGCCCTGTCCCCACTCCACCCCTTATGCAAGCCCCCACTCCACCCTGCCTTTTCCCTCCCCATTGCATCCCTCACCCAAGCACACCCCATCCCCGCTCCGCTCCTTCCTCCCCAGTGCCTTCTGCATGCCACAGAACAGCTGATCATGGCAGGCAGGAGGTGCTGGGAGGGCAGGGGAAGAGTTGATTGGCAGGGCCTGTGATAGGTGCTGGGGGAAGCAGGGAGCTGGGTGCCAGTGGGTGCTAAGCACCCACTAATTTTTTTTCTTTGGGTGCTCCAGGGTTGGAGCACCCAAAGTGTTGGCACCTGTGTGTATATGCTATTTACAGCAATACCCAATCACTCACTATCATGTCTGGGTACAAAGGAGGGAGCAGAAAAGGGTAATGGGGAAGAAAATGGTTTTAAAACGTGATTAGATACATGGCATCAGGTTTGGAAAAAAAATAGTATCAGGAAGATCAGTGACAAACACAAGGGAGAACATGAGATTTCTGCAGATCCATTTAGATTTTATTTAATTTTTTCTGTTAAGCGTATATGTTCACCTAATGTGACTATTTACTTTCTTACCTAAGAGCAACTTTGATAATTTGTAAAATGTGACGGAGTCCTGTGGCACCTTATAGCCTAACAGAAGTATTGGAGCATAAGCTATCATGGGTGAATACCCACTTCGTCTGACAAATTCACCCACGAAAGCTCATGCTCCAATACTTCTATTAGTGTATAGGACGCTACAGGACTCTTTGTCGCTTTTTACAGATCCAGACTAACATGGCTACCCCTCTGATATTGGATCATTTGGTGTCCCATGTGTCTGACTACAGCTCTGTTTTGTCCTTTCTGAGGACATGCTGTGTGTTCTGTTCAAGATAGCATCTCACTGGGGATTTAATTGCTCCTGAGTTCATAAATGTTTCTGTGGTCATTTAAGGCTGTAGTAAAAGTCACTGCCATTTTCATTTTCAAGGATGGAGTTTCAAATTAATGCTGATTTAGGGCTGGATGAACAAATTCAGAAACTAATTAGTATCCCTGTAAACCTTGGCCCATTTCTAGAACAAAGCCAAACCTTTTGGAATAGTCTTACATATTCAGTTAATTCCATTTTCACCTCCATCTGCATTTTCACTAGGACTAGAATTTTGCACGTTGAAATAATATGGGCCATGGGACATTCTGATGTAGTGTGTCTTGATCTCTCCTTTTGAAGCTATTTCCCTGTGTATAAATATGCATTGTGCTAGAAAGCAAGAAAGAATAACTCTATGGTCCAGTGATCCAGGCACTCACTTGAGAGGTGGAAAACCCATATCTAAATCCCTTCTCATCAGGCAGATGGGGGAGTTGAACTGTCTCAGGTGACTGGTTTAAACACTTCTAGGAACAAATAATGAAGCCTATGCTTACAGGTCGGGGTGGTCTATCCTGGGAAGCAGGTACTCTGAAAAAGATTTGGGGACATGGTGAATAATTAGATGAACATAGACTCCAAATGTGATGCTGTGGCCAAAAGAGCTAACGGGATCCTGGGATGCATAAATAGAGGAATCATGAGTAGGAACAGACAGATTATTTTACCTCTATATTTGGCACTAGTGTGACCACTGGTGGAATACAGTGTCCAGTTCTGGTGTTCACAAGTCAAGAAGAATGTTAACATATTGGCAAAGGTTCAGAGAAGAGCCACAAGAACAATTCAAGGATTAGAAGACATGCCATATGGTGATACTCAAAGAGCTTTGTAAAGCTAAATAAACTAAGAGAGAGTTAGGCTGTGATCAAGTCACTCCTTATACTCTATAGCTATATCAGGATCAAATATTTAATAATGGTCTCTTCATCCTAACTGAGAAAGATATAATATGATCCAATGGCTTGAAGTTGAAGCTAGACAAACTCAGATGGGAAATAAGGTATAAATATTTAACAGTGAGGGTAATTAAGCATAGGCACCAACTTTTCCAGGCACTGGTGGGTGCTCGCCCCCCGCCCTGTCCTGCCCTGCCTCCACCCCCTCCTGCCCCGCCCCATCCCATCCCAACCCCTTCCCTAAAGTCCCCATCCCAACTCTGCCCTCTCTCTGCCCCTATTGGACCCCTTCCCCAAATCTCTGCCCTGGCCCTGCCTTTTCCCCAAGTGAGCCGCGTTCCCTCTCCTCCCCGCTCCCTCCCAGTGCTTGCCACCATGAATCAGCTGTTTCATGGCGGGAAGTGCTAGGAGGGAGGGGGGAGAAGTGGAGCTTTGGTGTGCTCAGGGGAGGAGGCAGAGGTGGAGCAGAGGTGAACGGGGGGAATAGCTGCTGGTGGGTGCAGAGCACCCACCAATTTTTACCCGTGGGTGCTCCAGCCCCGGAGCACCCATGGAGTCGGCACCTATGTAATTAAGCACTGGCCCAGTTTGCCAAGGATCATGATGGATTCCCTATCCCTGACAATTTTTCAAATCAAGATAGAATGGTTTCCTAAAAGATCTGCTCTAGGAATTATTTTGGGGGAAGTTCTGTGGCCTGTGTTATACAAGGAGGTGAGACCAGATGACCACAACGGTTCCTTCTGTTTTCAGAATCTATGAAAACAGCCTATGACACGTTGCCCTTAAAGACAGCTGGGAACTGAGGCTTAAAGCATCATAGGTGAGAGAAGCCTTAAATCCCCTTCCATGGCACATCTATGTGACACAGGACATCTGGAGATGTAGATGTCATGCTGTCTGGTATGGTTTACAACTGACTGTGCCAGTCTCAGGTCAGACTGCTAGAAAACAGGGAAGACACCCCAAACTGGTGGTATATTCTATCATTAGATTTCACCAAGCCAGTAACAAGTGTTCACTCCTGGATTTCTATATTAGTCTTACCATGGAGCTGCATATCGCTTAAGATCTCCAACCCCTCTTTACTACCCAGACAAATTAGACTTTGTGATGAAAGGTTATTAAATCCAAAAATCACGTCGCATTAGTTTACTCAGTCCCTTACCCCAGATCAATGAATACTCTGGATCTCACACCCAGGAGCGCCGCCCTCTTTTATGGCACCCCAGGCGGCAAAACGTCCCGCCCCCGAAATGGTGCCCCCAACAGAGGCGGCGGAAGGTCCCACCCCTGAAATACTGCCGATGACTGGGGTGGCTGAAGATCTGGCCGCCGTGGTCGCCGCCCCCCAAATGTTAGCGCCCTAGGCAACTTCCTAGGTCACCTAATGGGTTGCGCTGGCCCTGCTCGCACCAAAGACTATGCTGACTGCCAATTTCTCTAGCAAACTAACTAAATGTTTATTCGCTAAGAAAAAGAAATGAGTTATTGAAAAGTTAAAACAGGTAAAATACATGAACAGGTGAGTCAAAGTTTGTAAGTCCAGTATGATAGCAGAGATATAATAATCAGCTAGTTTTTCGTAAATCTCTCAGGTTACTTAGAAGAGCTCTAGGGAGCTGTGTCCAATCACTCAGTATTCCACCCTGTTAGTCCAGAGATACAGAGTCACTCCCTGGATCCATTCGTATAGCTGTCTTCCGCAAAAAGCAATCTGACAAGTGTCTCCATCACAGCATGGGCTTATCCTCTGACTAAACGCAGATCGAATCTGTGGATTTCCTATTGTCGAACACAATGATCCATGCTTTGAAGGTAGTATGCTTCTTCATTTATAGTTCCAAGGCTCCAAACCCGTTAGATAGGCTATTCAATTACAGATATATATATAATGCCTTTTGTTACAGCAATCCAAACAATCCTTCCTTAGTTTTCATGAAGTTTAAGCATCAAGTAAATACACCTTTGATCTAGGCTTAATTAAGTATTGGATATACATAATATAACGTGATAGCAGAAAACAGAATACCGATAGGTGGGGAAAAAATACAATCCACATCTCCTTTTGATTGATTCTGACACATGAATTGGCTTAAACACACTATGACCGTTAAGCATTTCTTTGATATTCACACACAATTGAATTGCCCTGTTGCTCTAGCCTGAAGTGGCAATCTGTTAGGCAGCATCACAGTAGGGTAGACCCCAGGGGTAACAAGATACAGTGCTGCCAGTGTAAAGGCTAGCTGGGGACAACATTATGGAAGAATCCCATAGACTGTAACAGAAAATGATAACTTTTAATTTATAATGTATATTAAACCATTCTCTAGAATGCATTCCCTGCTATAGAACGCTATAGGGTAGATTAAAAACAATTATTTTAGAGACTCTCTAAGATCTCATTCTCTGTTAAATTCTGCTGTTGTTTATTTGTATTACAGTAGAACCTAGAAGCCACAGTCATGCACTAATATCTCATTGTACTGGGTGCTCTGAAATCACAGAATAAAAAGATAGTCTCTGCCCCCAAAAAATGTACAATCCATAAGGACCATCTGAGGTGGTATCAGGGAGACAAGAGTTCAGCATGGCTGCCCCTGGAAACTGAGACTATGGCTGTGGAAGTTCAGGTTGGCAGGGTAGTGACAAAGATGCATTCTCCATAGAGCTCCTCACCATTTTTGACTCCATCGAGACACTAGGCAGAGCTGAAACGTTGGTGGTGGGCAATCACAGCACCTTATTGGTGCTATTGAGAATGACAGCTGCCTTCCATTCAGACCAAATGAGGGAACAATTAAATGCCTCCTTGTTTAGTGATAGCTGAACCAATAGAAAATCACTGCCCAAAGACCAGACCGTGCACAAACCTGGGGAGCGGGTGAGCCAGGTGGTTGAAGGAGTTTTCCTGTGGTCTGGGGTGTGTGTGTGTAAAAGTAAGAGAAGAAGCAGAACCACCAAAGCCAACAGAGAAGGACAAGGAAGCCCAGACCTGGCTAGAGTTGCACTGATAGCATGATCGTGAGAAAAGCAGAGACAGAGAGTGAGAGTGTGCTTTTGGGTAAAGGGCTTGCTGGAAAGAGGCTTAGGACTGTGAGCAAAGAAATCACCTCTTGCTGTTTGATTCCTTGTGTTTAAGGAAACAGAAACTTATGTACCTGACTACATCATAAATTTCTCCTCCTAACAGAAACAACGCACAAGACCCTGAATATTGGCTAACTGCTCATGTATGGAAGGGCTACACTGGTGTGAGGGTGGTATAGGTATTCAGAGTAATTTCACTGGAATGCCATTGGTTTCACCCCATTACATTCTGTATGATACTACTATAAGGATAGAAGCAGAGTGTGACCCATGAAACATCATCTGTGGCATGGGACTGTCCAATATGAACCTGAACTTCTGCAACTTTGGCAGCTACTCCCTTCTTAGATCTACTTTGCATGAGTCTGTCCCAGTTCCTAGCGGTAGAGTGGGCAAAGATCAATCCAAAACCATGGTCCAGGGTTGTTCATAACATCTAGAATGTTTTCATTTTATGAAATGAAGTAATGGGTAAAGTTACTATGAAATGAAAAGCATCCAAGACTCATTCTCCCAACCCTTCCCGCACTGCTCTCAGGACTGGGCCCAGACCTTAGAGGCAAGTTTCACCCTGCCACAAATATTCACTGTGGTGTTCTAACTCCTTGAAGAAAAGGGTTTCTGCTGGAAATGATGACAGAATGTTAAGTATGGTGGTGCTAGTGAGAAGCACAGCTACATTAGCAACCTTGATCCAGTCAATAGGAAAATTTTCTGTACAGATGGTGATGAAGCCAATATACCTCCTCTGAATGCGACACTAAAGACTTACCAAATCCTACTCCAAATCTTTTAATCCTTTCAGTCCTTAACTGTTCAAGATTACGTCATCATTTCCTCCATTTCAGACAGAGCTTTCCCCCTTCTGCTCCACAGCTATGTTGCAGTCTAACAGGGATCAGACTTCTTGATTTGATATGGAAAAATGTATGTCAACTCAAAGCACAGAATGATTACTGGACCTCCACTGGGAAGGAGGGATGTCTCATAAATCTATGTAAGTAAGAGCAGCCGGAGACTGACAAAGATGTGTTGAGTTTGATAGTCAGGTATGTGTGTGTGGCTATTGCACTGAAAAGAATGACTTTCCTGGGCTTCAGCCCTGAATTTGGTAGGCACTAACAAACTGCAGTCAAACGTCGTATCTTCCATCCTGACGACTAAGGTCTTTTAATCTCTTGTTTTGCTAGCATGGAATACAAAGAACCACAATGAATTCCTTTCTGGTAACCTGAGCATATTGGCTAATGGAAAAACCAAAATGTTCACTGTGACTGACTGGCTATATTATATTTTCTGTTTTGCTGCCTCTCAAAACTGGCTGATGTTAACATTTTGTGAATATCTCTGACATTGCTGGAAACAAGATTACATAAAAATACATTGAGTCCGATCCTCAGCTGATGTAAATTGGCATAGCTCCATGATTTACACCAGCTGAGAATCTACCACTTTCTTTATTAGTAGTTCTGCAGCATTTACTAAAATGAAAATGTTACTTTTGAGACCTGTTAATGCTGTAAATCAGGAATGAGAGAGATGCATTGGCTGAGCAGAATGGGGCAATTTGCACAGTGTTTGCTTGGCACTAGTCTATATCTTAAAGCCAAATGCTAGGAGCCACATGACTGTCCATGGGAAGGATTTGCATTTAGTCTCCTGCTTTTATGAGCACCAAATTCAACAATGCATTTTGAAAGGGGAGGAAATAGGAGTAAAACATTTTGCTGTGGCAAGGAGGAATCTCTGATTATTTGCATAATGTAAGTAAGATGGCTCAAGTTATGTAACATCAATATCCTGCCATGTACTAAATCATATTCTCAAAGCGGAAGACCTACCCTCATGAGACCATGACACAATGCCCAATAATCCTGCTATCTCTAGGCAGGCAGAACTCCCTTTGAATTCAGGAGTAAGTACCATGGGTTCAGGGTTAAGGAAAGGGAAGCAAATAAAAAGGATGTAGCTGCCTGAAAAGAACAAGTTAAACTTTCAGGGTCCGATTCTCTCAAGACCTGCTCCGAAGAGAGTAAGGTTCTCAAAGAGCTGGTTGTGGCTCCTTCATTCTGTGGGTGGATCTGTGCCAGCCCTGGCACTGGTTTAAGTAAAACAGCCTCGGGGCTGCTCTAATTTATGCCAGCTGGCTTTGGTCCCCACAGGGCCATATGCCAGCTGAGAATTGGCCGCATTGGCCCTCCCACTCAACACTCTGACTTGTTAGTGGGGAGTCTAGCAGTTAGATGCCAGCTCAGAGTGTGGTCTCCCACCCCATCAGAGGAATTCTCAGTGGGCCAGCTTTGGCCAGATTCCAGCTTCTCTGTGCCACCTGAGCAGCGGGACAGAAGCAGTTCTGGGAGGTGCATCTGGCCCATAGTCACCTCTTCACACTTCTCACACTTGCAGACCAGTCACAGCCTCCATCTGTATTAACTCAGGCTCCTCCTGAGCCATCTGTGTGACAATCTGATATCAAAGATGTTTAAAAAAATGTCAGTGCCAAGCTAACATAAATTTCCATGCCAGTGTAGTATTAAAAGAGAAGGAGAATTTTCCATAGTTTGTCACTTTGTCCATTTCAATTTGTGTAGACCTTTCAGATAGTATCAGTAAATAGCCACTGTTGCGATTCTTTAGGAGAAGATTTACGCTACATGTACTTGCAAGACATCAGAAAAGATGACGTACAAGGGTCAAATTTTCAAAAGGCCCTAAATCCCATTTTCAGAAGTGACTTAGGCTCAGATCTGCAAAGTTATTTAGTCAACTAATTCATATTGATTTTAATAGGAGCTAGGGGCTTATATACCTTTCAGGCTCCTTAGTACTTGAGGCTCAGAGCCTGAGTTCCATTAAAGGTCAATGGGACTTGGGAGCTTATGTCAATTAGGTCTCTTAGAAAGTTTTACCTCAAATTTCAGTGTTATTTTGGGGAATGCCTCACAGCATGTGTGCTCTGGTGGCTGAAGGAAGTTGTGGTCCTGCACTATTAGTATTTTAAAAGCATTCTCTGGGGGTGGGGGATGTTACCGTGAAAAATGAATTGAGGCATCCATAGAAAAACCTGTCTATTGCCTCCTTAATCTAGCCCTCCTGAGGTAGGGGTTTCTGGGGCAGTTAAGGAAATGTACTAAAGGACACCGATATAACCTTCCGATAAAATGATTGACACAGGAAGTAGTCTTTTCCAAAGCAAAAGGTTTTTTATTAATGTAATTTATAATCCCTGCTACAGCATAATCTAAAAGCAAAAATCAGACATAAATCCTGTATTGCAAGTTAAAGAGCATCTGAGCTGCAATAACATACAATTCAAATGATACTAATGGGATACAATCCACTACAGGTGGCCAGTCTGACAGCCGTTCTTACTCTGTAATTCACCTACGTGAACCTTAAAGTACAATCAGGCCGTCCTTACCCATATGCAAAGTACGCAGCTGCGCAGGGCACCAGGAAACTTGGGGCACCAAATTTCCTGGTGCCCTGTGCAGCTGTGTGCTGCTCCAGCCCCTGCTCCATCTCTTCACCAGGCCCCCTGCCCCACCTCTTCCCACCCCTGCTCTGCCCCAGCCCCTCCCCCACTCCACCTCTTCCCCAAAGCCTCTGCCCTGTTCTGCTCCAGCCCCTCCCCACTCCACTCCTTTTCCAAAGCCCCTGCCCTGCTCCGCCCCCGCTCCGCCTCTTCCCGTCCCTTCCTTCCCCTAAGGACTGCAGCGGGGTCGGGTCTGCACTCACCAGCGGTGGGAAGTGCAGGGACCTGGCCCCAGCTTCGCCACTGGTGAGTGTGGGGGTGGTTTCCCCCTGCCCTCCCCAGTCAGCCTCCCCCCTCATGGTGGAGGCCTGGGACCAGCCCTCCCCCACCCCCACAGAGGTCTGCCCCCCCCACGGGGGTCTGCTTAGGGCCCCAGAATAGCTAGGGACAGCCCTGATTAGAATTAATAAACATTCATTCTCTCTCTCTCACACTCTCACGCACACACACTCTCTCACTATTGGTTGTTTATATCGCTGCTGTAGATGTTACGAGTGTTGCTGGTGTTAAAGTGCTGAAGCTGCTCCAGTTCAGTGGTCTCCAATCTTTTTACACACAAGATCACTTTTTGAATAGAAGATCAACCCAGGATCTGCCCCGCCCCTTCCCCAAGGCCCCGCCTCACTCACTCCATTCCCCCCTCCCTCCATAGCTCGCTCTTCTCCACCCTCGTTCACTTTCACCAGGCAGGGGGTTGGGGTGCAGGATCAGGGCTGGGGCTGAGGGGTTTGGAGTGTGGGAGGGGGTCTGGGCTGAGCCTGGGACAGGGGGTTGGGGTGCAGGAGTGAGGGGTGCAAGCTCTGGGAGGGAGTTTAGGTGCAGGGATCATATGGTCATACTGCACCTAATCTCATAGAATCCACAGGACATTTAATGAGTTTTACTTTTTATTAGTGTCATTTGTGGTTTATAGATCCAAAATCCTCCATGGATTGTCAGAAATCAGTGCAACATTCTCAATTATGGAGGGCGCATTGGCTGAGCCTGGGGCAGAGGTGCAGGAGTGAGGGGTGCAAGCTCTGGGGAGGAGTTTGGGTGCAGGAGGGGGCTCCGGGCTGGGGCAGAGTGTTGGAGTGTGGAAGGGGGTGAGGGGAGTAGGCTTTGGGAGGGAGTTGGAGTGCAGGAGGGGGTGTGAGGTACGGGCTCTGGCCAGGAGGCGCTTTCCACAGGTGGCTCCTGGTTGGCAGCGCAGCAGGGCTCAGGCAGGCTGCCTGCCTGCCCTGGCCCCACATCGCTCCCGGAAGCAGCTGACTGCTGGCACGTCTCTGCAGCCCTTGGTGGGGGTGGGAACGGGGTGCTGCCTTACCTTCATGTGCCACTCCCACAGTTCCCATTGGCTGGGAATAGGCCAATGGGAGCTGTGGGGATGATGCTGGGGGCTGGGGAAGTGCATGGAGCCACCTCCCTACCCCCTAATCCAGGGGCCATCGAGATATGCCAGAAGCCAGCTGCTGCTGGAAGCAGCGTGGTGCCAGAGCTGGCAGGCAGCCTGCCTGATCCTCACTGCTCCACCAGACTTTTAGCAGCTGGAGATTGCTATTGACTGGCAGAGGCTCCAGGATCGATCATTTGGTGCAGCTGCTCTCTTCATCAGTGTTCTCCTGGTGTCACTGTCACCTCAGAATGCCTCATGATCATCACTCACTCCTTCTAGCAGCTCTTCTCGGTCAGCCTTCCTCTCTCGCTCTCTCTCAACTAGTTCATTTGCCTGCCTTATATACTATTCTGTCGGCAGTGAGACCTTTAGTCACAGAGACACTGGGGCGATGCTCTGAAACTACTCCATATGAAGCCAGCCTGGATTCTAGGGTAGCATGTTTCCTCTCTTTGAGCATACTGTCTCCAGGGTAAGAAGCTTACGCAGCTTCAACCTTCCAGGGTCTGACTTCAGAGCATTCAGCATCCCCTTCCACACTGTATGCTTCCTGCAGTGAGTCTGCCTGGGCAGGGCTCCTGGGGTAGCCAGTGGGCCCTGCACCTCAACTCTACAGTTAGATGTGACTCGCAGCCAGCATGAAATGGAAGGTTTATTAATCGACAGGAACACAGCATAGAACAGAACTTGTTAGCACAGAAATCAGTGACTTTCAGCCAAGTCTATCTTATGGGAAGCGGAGCCCAGAGCCAGGGCTCTGGCTGTCCTTCTTCACCCCAAGCCAGGCAAGACTATCTTGCTTCCAGCTGCCTGGCCCATGCCTCATCCATTGCTCCTCCTCTGGCCTTTGTCTCGCTTCCTGGACCAAGAGTCATCTGGTTGCATCCCCCTCCTGGGTCTCAGGAAGGGTCGGCCATAGCATCTGTGCAGGCAGCTGGAGCAGCCCCTACAAGTCACACACCCTTATTCCCACCACGTATACATTGGTGCAATACACAGGAAAACGGAGGTTCATGCAAAACAATAAGACTCACATAGGCTCACATACAACATGACAAGGGAAAATCCCCACTTCATCACACTTTTACTGAGCATGCTCTGGATCTGACCCTTTAGCCTCAAGTTACTATCATAGCTTTCCTACTCAGATTTGAACCTTAGCGTTCATAACCTGAGCAGCTAGCATGAATCCCTCTAAGCTTAATTACCAGCTTAGATCTGATCTCGCTGCCACCAGCCAAGAATTTCCAGTGTCTTGGCTCACTCTGGTCTCCCCAAAACCTTCCCTGGGGGACCCCAAGACTCAGAGACTCTGAGTCTTACCACAAAGCGAAATAAACCATTCCCCCCCACTTCTCTCCCACCAGAATTTCCTCTCTGGCTAACCTGAGAGTTACTGATGCAACCTCTTCCATCACAATACCAAGAATCATGTCTCCTCTCTTCCACAAGAGACAACCCCAAGACAAGGAACAGAAAAGATTCTGTCTCTCTTCCCCCGTAGCTTCTTCCCGCCCTGGACACTAGGAGAGTTAAACACAGACAGCGTTTCCCCCTCCCCCTGTTCTTCCTTTCTCCCACCAATTTCCTGGTGCGGTCAACTAGAAAAAAATCAACTGTCTTAAAAGCAAAACTTTTAATAAAAAAAGAAGAAGAATAGAACAACAGTTCTCTGTAATCTAGATGGTAAGATATACAGGGTTTTCACTTATAGAAAATGAATAAACAATAGAAAGGGATACACAGCCTTACCCAAAAACAATACAATTTAAAGTACTTATAGCCAAATACACATAAAGACTCCACCAGCCAGATACACAGATGCAAAACAGCAAAACAATTTAAAAGACTATACTTTTGCTAACTTTGTACTTACAACTGGGAAACATAAGATTAGAAGGACTGGAAATAGACCCTACTCATAGCTGAGAGAGCCAGACAGACAAAGACCCAAGACCAGAAAAACCACATGTTCCTCACTTAAGCTTTGAAAAATCCGGTTTCCTGATTGGTCCTCTTGTCAGGTGTTTGGTTCCCTTTGTTAACCCTTTACAGGTAAAAGAAACATTAACCCTTAGCTATCTGTTTATGACAGTTACCTTTAGCCTATTTTTGCTCTGCGCGTGTCCAGCAATTTGTAACCTCTGTGACATTCTGTACCTTGGGGTAGCACCCTGCAACCCCCCTATTCCTCATTAATATATGATTGTGATCCTACCTTACAAGGCATACTTTATATGTATCAGGGGAAAGGTTATGATCTGCTGACAGTAATTTCTTTACCCATATATGTCTATCATTAATGCATATGAAGTTATGAGAATTGTGTTGTATGGTTGTCACTTAAACATGCTATAAGTTGGGGAATCAGCCAGATATTAGCTCCCCAGAGGCAACAGCAAGGAAAATAACCAACTCCCAGGTGAGGTTTCAATCAATCCATCAACAGACATTGTCCAGCAAGGGAGCTATGAGGCCACACCAGGGGAATTGCTCAACCTTGCCTGAAGACTCAGCAATGCACCCAGACATGCCTGGACTTGTGTGTTCCAAGCACATGGACTGAGGGTATAAAACCGAACACAGGGCGCCCATGCTGGGCCTTTCTCCTTCACCCACCTATGCTGCAAGCAACAAGGACACTCTGAAGACTCCAACTGAGGGGACTGGCCCAGATTTCAAGAGTGAAATCTGTGTACTATGAACTGCAATATCCAATGGGATGAGAAAAACTGCTTAGCCTAGTTGTTGCCCAGTCTTATAGGGTTGAGAGTTTAAACTGTGGGCTTATATTTTATTCCTTTTGGTAACTAACTCTCACTTTTTGCCTGCCACTTAATATCACTGAAAATCTAGCTTTTGTAGTCAATAAATTGTTTAACTGTTTATCTTTTCCAGTGAGTTAGTATGAAGTGTTTGGCAAATCTGCTCAGGTTTACAAAGGCTGGTGTATATCCACTTTCCATTGATGAAGTGGTGAACCAATTAATAAATTTGCACTGCTCATCTTGAGCAGTGCAAGACGGTATATTCTTGAGGTACAGTGCTGGGAGCTGGTGGGATCTGGCTCTGAGGCCTTTCTCTGTGTGATTCATGAGTGGCTCTGGGAGCATTCAAGCAATCTAGCTGGGTGTGAGGGCTCCACATGTGGTTGTGCTGAGTGATCACAGCTCCTGGAGAGGCTTGCTGCTGGTCATTAGCAAAGCATGATGAGAGACAGCCCGGGATGGAGACAGTTCAGAGGGTACAGTAGTCCCACAATCCCAGGCTACAACGTGGGGATCCCATCATAACCTCCAGAAACTTTTAGCTTCTACTCCGCAACCTTTAGTGACCCATAGCTTCTGCTATGTGACTCTTAGTAACCTTTAGTTGTTTACCATTCTAAATTTCAACTGGGAATGTTCAGCCCAGATATACTGCCTGACCATATTTGTACTCATTCTACTTGTAGTAATCGTGTTCCACAACATCCAATTAATATACAGCCTGCAATTTTTCAGTGGTGAAATGACCCCTTATTCTAAAGTGGAAGCTAGGGACATGGAATGGTGTTTATGGAATTTTTCCAGTATCGGGTGGTTTTGAAAAGGTATAAATGGAAGTAAAACATCTAAATCCCATTGTCTTTCCAGGGGGTGGGGTGCCTGACTGCCCTTTGTGCCTTTGAAAATTGCTCCCCATTTTAACAATGTTGTAAGGTTTGGGGGAATCTCCCAGACCAGTAAAGGATTCTGTCACTGCCTGACTTGTAACATTGGCTGCCTTAGGGCTTTGCTGCTGTGGCTCAGAACCCTGACACGGTCATCGGCCCACAAACATAGAGGTCTCCCCCCAACTTTCACCAGCCTAGTTACTCCTTGCAGGGTGACCCCAACAGCCCTTCTGGTCCCAAGTATCCCCAAATCCATCTTCCCCAAGTTCTTACCTACCAGCCACTCAGACTGTTCCCCTCTGGTTCATCACCCTGGAAGGCGTGAAACCTGCCCCCAGATACCAGCTCACTTTGGCACACACATTTTACACAGTTTGCACACCAGAGACCTACCTGGGGTAAAAATAAATAAAGGGTTTTTTTAAATAGAAAAAGCACAGATTCAAAGAGAAAATAGTAAGGAATACCAAACACACACAAATTACACAGAAAATAAATATAAAGATGCAACTCCAGGCTTTGCACTTTTATAGTAGGTAAATTCCCTTTTCTAATACAAATTACCTATTACCTTTGAACAGTTTCCCAGCGTGCCCCATAGCTGTAGGGGAAATCCAGCATTCACAGACAGCCTCCAGCCTTCAAGGTTGTCCCTCATGTTCTGGATCCTCTTCAGTTCAACCCTCTGCCATTTTTAAAGGTTTGCAGTTTATTTTTTTTCCCTTCAGACACTATACATAGGACAGAGTTTTCCTCACTTGTGTTTTCTTTGTTTTCCAAGACCCGGTCTTTCTTTTCAGTTTCAAGTTGTTTCAGTGTTTTCCCATTAATTTTAATAGCCATTTGTCTTGTCTTGGTTTGTACAATATGGAGTGCTTGGAGCCAGCCTCTTCCACTGTGAGGTGGAGCTGAACATTGCTGTACAAATTATGAGCATAATTTATATATATATATAATATATATATAATATATTATATATAACACACACAAATGCATAAATTCATAATCACAGTCTGTATACATATCAAGTTCAGAACATTACAAATGTTCATAAAAGACCTTACTCGATATACTTTTATAGTACAATAACATTGTGTATATAATCAGTTGATTCAACTGCTTATTGTTTGGGGTTCAACCCTCTGGGATTGACTGGACTCTACAAATGCGCATCTCAAATAGGTGTGGGTCAGCAAACTGGCTCAGGGCCACCCGGGAGGGGTCGGGGGGGAGGCAAGTGGGGCAATTTGCCCTGGGTCCCACAGGGGCACCACGAGCCCTGGCAAGGAGGCGGTCCGGGTCTTCGGCGGCATTTCGGCGGTGGGGGGCCCTTCAGTGCTGCCAAAGACGTGGAGTGACTGAAGGGCCCCCTGCCGCCGAATTGCCACCGAAGACCCAGACCGCCACCAGGTGAGTACAAGTGCCGCAGCTCCCCTACTTTGCCCCAGGGCCCCTGAATCATCCGGGCGTCCCTGCACTGGCTTGTGGCCTAGAACTGCCAGAGAGGCCAAAAGCTTGTGAGGAAACTGGAACAGATATTACTAAAAGGGGGAAGGAACTGAAAGAGAAAAGCTGGGATAGCAAGGGGTGATCTGTGCTGATTTATTTGAAAATGGATGTCTCCTGTAAATTTTTATTAACACTTCCTGCTTATAGTTTATTCTTATATTATTCACCTGGGAATCAATGTGTTTGCAAGACTTAATAAAAAAGAGAGAGCCTCAAATCTGCATTTCACTAGACTGCATTGGTGTATGGTAGAAACACGTTTGCCTGTTTCACATGGGAATGGTTATAGCTTGGCATCAATTCTGAATTAAAAACACATTGAATCAAATTCATCCTTGGTGTAACTGTTCTTCAAATCATTGGGGTTACACCAGGGATTGATCTGGCTCAGTGTTCTCTGCCTCTTTTGATTCAAATATGTTATGAGATTGTTAGCTTTTTAATGCCTAAAGATAATATTCACCCCTTGTGCACCCAAGTCCTTGTGTACTGTTAAAGCATTGTATAAAGGGTTGATGTGGATCTTGTGCAGATCCTCTGTAGTAGGGTGAATTTTATCCTGTAGATACTTTTCCTAACCCCTTGAAACTGTTGTACCTTTTTAGGGTATGTCTATACTGCAATTAGACACCCATGGTGGCCCATGCCAGCTGATTTGGGCTAAGGGGCAATTTAATTTCAGTATAGACATTTTGGCTGGACTGTAGCCTGAGCTCTGGGACCCTCCCACTTTGCCAGGTCCTAGCCTGAGCCCGAACATCTGCATTGCAATTAAATGGCCCCTTAGCTTGATCCCACAAGCTGCATCAGCTGGCTCGGGCCACCTTCAGGTTTTTAATGGCAATGTAGACATACTTCTAGTAGTGACTGAATGTACGCTCCCCTGGGTCCAGTGCATGAGGATTAGGACTTGAGTCATCAGACTTGCCTGCCCTTGGTCATGAGAAAAGAAAAATTCAGCAACAGAGCCATCAAAAAGTATAAAATCCTCCCAATCTGTTTCCCCTACTGCCCAGGACAAGAGCTCCCCCTAGTGGCCGCAACATCTTGCTACTCCTCCCCTACAGACATGGAAACTTCGTGCCATGCCTACATCTCCAGTTATGCTAGCGTTCAAAATATCCTCCAGTGTAAATATCCTACTCCCCTCCACATCTGGAAAGTGTGGGATACAGAAAACTGCCTGAGGCCTTGAAAGGCTGACAAGGGCCTGCAAAACCTAGGGTCTAAAATGGTGGGGAAAGCAGGAAGTAAAGGAGGAAGATTTCTTTTGTGTAATGTTTCTCTACTATTAAATGATCAGTCTTCACTAGGAAGAGAGATTCAGCTGATCAGTCCTCCTGCAATTGACGTCTTCCTCATATCTGTCTCACTTGCTGTTTTCAAGCTAGCTTGTCAGGAGCTATGGTGCTGTGGATAAGGCACGGACCTGGGACATAGGAGACCTGGTTTAATTCATGGCTCTGTCACAGACTTCCTGTGTGACCTTGGGCAAATCACTTAATGCCTCAGTTCACCATTTATAAAACGGGAGTAATAGGCCTTCCATTGTCTGTCTGTCTTGGCTCTGTAAATTTTAAGATCTTTCTACAATATGTTGTTTGGATAGTGGTTAGCACAATGGGACCTTGCTCTCGGTTGAGGATCTAGGTGCTACTGTTATACAAGTAATGAACGAGATTGTCCCACGTGAGTGAGAGAGAACATGCTTGGAAACAAATGCAGCCAGAAGCTGGCCTGAAAAATAAGATAAATATTGTTAACGAAACAAAATACAAACACTGCTAATAAATATAAAATTTAAATCTAAATAAATAAAGATTTTTTTGAGCAAGCTGCAGACTCCATGTGTGGGGTTTTTATTGTGTGAAGTTGGCTGATATCCATCCATATAACATAACTCAGATAAACTACATTAAGCCAGGGCTGATGAGAATTTCAGGGAATAAAAATGGTTATGCTGGCTCACAAGGAAAAAAACAAAATATGTTTGAAAGCTATGGGAAGGAGCAAAAGGGTAATTTTTAATCCTCCTGCTATTGTTAAGCTGTGCAAATCTATTATTTTTATCACAAATATTCCCTGTGCAGAGTCTTCTCTTGCCAATATTTCTAGCAGAAAACGCCAAGCTAGAAGGTTCTGAAACCAACATATTAGCATTGGCATTCCCCCTCCTACCTCCCCACCTAATATAACATGGAATCGAGTTAAATATTTTTCCACTCTTTGCTTCTCTTTGCGTCTTCTGGAGAAAATGTGAGTTCTGTTTCCTCATAAAAATATCTTAGCATTTGACAGGTTGGATTTCTTTGATCCTGAAGTCTTTTGGGGTGGTTATTTTTCCCCTTCAGCCCTTCCTTTGACTTTGTAATATAAAGCTCCATAAAAAGTATCTGCATATATCCAACTTTAAAAGGGGACCTTATTTGAAATTAAACGTTTACACCAATTAACCTCCTCCCAGTGTGCTATAAAGTGCAATAAAAACAGTGCTCTTACAGAGACCCTCGCAACTCTCAGATGGATGCCTCCCTGGCTGTGGAACCCAGCACATCTGCTTTGAATTAGCTCTGATGGAAGGCCTACTTGTAAATGCACGACTTAATCAGCCTTACTGATGTAAATGGCACATACTGTAGCAGAGGGTGCTCCAGAGTCAGCCTGAAACCTGCCTTTCTTTTGAAGCAGAAGGGGAGGGGGGGAAGTGAACTTTAAACTGAAGGAGGTTTCTTTTTTCTTTATGAGCTGCCGTAAGAAGATGTGTGGCTGTACCATAGCCAGTCTTATTCCCAGGCAACATATGCAGTTGAAAAAGGGTACCACCCTCGTGCACCCAGGTTGTGAGGCCCTGTTCAGAGGAGGGTTCGCGTGGGGCTGGAGGTGACAGGCCTTGATGGAGGCATGGATTCCACTCCTTCTTTATTGCTACTGCCAGGTAGTGGTGGGATGATTCTTCTAGTTTCATGGAGTTTCCTCAACTGGCTCCTCTTCTCCCACCCATGTCAGGAGTCATCTCACGTTGCACGGAGCACAGAAGCAGAGGAGGCAGAGGGCAGTGCACAAAGATGAGTCTTCGTCTGTGCTCACTCTTTCCTGAGAGAGGAGGGGACATAACGAGAGGTAGGTATATGCAAAGGAGGTGCGGGGAGAAAAAATGAGTGGTATCCGTGTGAAGTAGCAGGGAAGATGAGGGGAAGAGAAGAGTGATGGGAAGCATGGAGGGCAGTTGGGGGGATGAGACGGGCACAAGGGTGGGGACTTGATAAGAGGCCTCTGCAACCTTAATTCAGCCCGCTTGTGCATATGTGTTATAACCAAGACAGTCTAATGACATGACTGCATATTATTTTTTCCTATTTCTCTCCCCCCGCCCCGCCCAGTCTGGCTTTTTCCCCCTCTGCATTCAATTCAGGCACCTTCCTCCTCCAGCAGGCGGGTTGCTGAGAGCACAGGAGCGAGAGGCTCCCTGCTGTCAGTTCCAGTGCCAGCTTCCACCCTGGCCTGGAGCAGCCATTACAGGGAAAGTCTCAAGTGACCATGTCCAAACTGTGATTTTTTTCAAAGACTTATAACTTGACCAAATTTGGATGGATTTCCCCAGGGACAGCAAAATGCACATCCCCGGCAAAAAGGACCCACCCCCACCAGCCAAATTTCATTTCCAAAGCATGAGGGTGTACTAGAACGATTCAGAGAAAAGGGTGCCAGAATTTTTTTTGACATGGGCAAAGCATCCTATTTTTTCCATTGTTCTCAGAAACAGTTGAGCCATTGTGGCTGAAATTAAAAAATATTTTAGAAATTCAGCCTGAGCCAGACACCCAGTGTGGACAATTTCATCTCAGTTTGCAAAGCGATTTAGCAACTGAAAACAGAATTTTATAATGTCAAGGCAACTTTAGTAACAGGCCGTGCGACCAGCATCTCTCATAATAAAATACATGCTAGTGGGCTGGGAAATTTCCCCCCATTTCTGAACTTTGAGCTTGAGTTTTGGAGGAGGTAGAGGAAAGGTTTTTAAATAATTATAAAATAAAGAAGGATATGAAATAAGTGAAACAGAAAGGTGGAAGCGACTGGTGCTACTTTGCCAGGAGACAGGACTGGATTTCGGTGAAAGACTTGACTTCACTGGACTTTGGATGAAGCTATCTGATATTGATCCACGGCGTACCACTGATTCAAGAAAGCACTGACACACATGCAGTTAACTCCCATTGACTCCAGTGGGACTTGAACATCTGCTCTCCTGAGTGCGAGTTAGGGCCTTTATTTCACTATAGTTGTGTCTTTTTGGGATGCTAGAAAATCTGTATATGTAAGTGAAATTAATATTGTTGCTGTTACACATTCGAGGTATGGTGACAAAATAATTGACTCAGAGATTTACACAGTTTAAGGCCAGAAGGGGCCACTAAATCATCTAATCTGACCTCCTATCACAGGACATAAGCATTATACCCAGTTACCCGGTATTGATCCCAATAACTTGTGTTTGGCTAGAGCATATTTTCCAGAAAGGCATTCAGCCTCAGCTTGACGACATGAGGAATCCACCACTTCACTTGGCAGTTTGTTCCGATGGTTAATCATCCTCACAGTTAAAAAATTGTACCTTATTTCTCATTTGAATTTGTCTGGCTTTGCCTTCTAGCTCATTGTTTTTATTATGCTTTTCTCTGCTAGATTAAAGAGCATTTTAGTACCTCGTGTTTTTCTCCTCATGAAGGTACAGTCACCTCTCAATCTTTTGGAGAAATTAAACAGATTGAACTCCGTAAATCTCTCATTGTAAGTCATTTTCTCCAGCCCTCAAAGCTAGTTTCTTTGTGAACAAAAACGTGGACACCCAAAAAGTTAAGTGCCCACTTTTGTTGCTGTGTCTTAGCCTAGTGTTGTGTAATAGACCACACTTTCCATCCCATATATAACAGTACTGGGCCTTTACTCAGAAATCCTCTTGATGTGTCATACTATCAATATGCTGCTTAGACTTTTTTTTTCTTTTCAGAAACAAAAGAGCAGAGAAGGTATTTAATGCCTGTGTGGCCAGTAGTGTCGTGCTTTCTGTTTGATTTGTTGAGAAGTGCAGGATTTAATTCTAGAATGCCCTGAATTTTACCATTTTAAAAAGTATTGTTCCCGGTTCCCATCAAATGAGGGTTTAACACAGCATCTGAGACCATTCAAACATTTCCTGAGGCCTGCACTTTATCATCAGTCTATCATTTCTTCAAAGCTCATTGCAAGTTTGCTTATTGTGGGATGGGTTTTGTTTTCTGACTACACCCCTCAGTTGCTTCTGGAATGCTTAACCATCCGTCACTCCCTGTGGAATTCATGTCAGCCGTCAGGGAATTTAGAAGCCCAGCTCTGAGCCATACCCTAATGTGTGCTCCATAATTGCTCAATTTTTTTATAATTTCTTTTACTGTATGAAGCCAGATGAGAAGTGACCATTAAAATGTTTGTGTAATAGATCTTCTAAATGACGTTTTGTTATTGTTTTTCTCTTCTCATTTTGTTTCTGTTTTCTTCATAAAATGTGATTTAAAACAAAGTACTCAGCATGTTCTAAATAAGGGAGAGGTGATTGGATGGTGCTTCTGTGCAGCTATTTAGATAGTACTTTAAAAGACATTAAATAGCATTTCACGCATACACACTCCATAAGTAGTTGGAAAGATACTGACTAGACTCATATTTCCTGTATTAAAATACTTGTATGAACACACTGTCCTTTTCTGGTTTATCAAACAAGCAAATGAGCCCCCTGAGAGTGTCTGTTTCAGACCTGAATAATTCAAAAAAAAATTATGGAATCATTTGAACGTGTGAGAAATTTCCCCATGAAAATCATAGAGAGAGCTGGTGCGTGTGTGTGTTTTCAACTCATGCCTAAATCTATGTCACATCACTAGACGGTATTTCAGAGGCTGTCTTAGCTCTAGGGCTGTATGAGCACTAATGTGCTCAAAGAAACAAACCACGCACAGAGAATGTTCATGCCTTACATGCATTTAAGCTGCTACACGCCTACAAAATGTTTATTCATAGATTCATAGATTTTAGGACCAGAAGGGACCTCGAAAGGTCATCAAGTCCAGTCCCCTGCACTCATGGCAGGACCAAATACTGTCTAGACCATCCCGGATAGACATTTATCTAACCTACTCTTAAAAATCTCCAGAGATGGAGATTCCACAACCTCCCTAGGCAATTTATTCCAGTGTTTAACCACCCTGACAGTTAGGTAGGAACTTTTTCCTAATGTCCAACCTAATCCTCCTTGCTGCAGTTTAAGTCCCATTGCTTTCTTGTTCTATCATTTAGAGGCTAAAGTGAAACAAGTTTTCTCCCTCCTCCTGATGACACCCTTTTAGATACCTGAAAACGCTATCATGTCCCTCTCTGTCTTCTCTTTTCCAAACTAAACAAACCTAAGTTCTTTCAGCCTTCCTTCATAGGTCATGTTCTCAAGACCTTTAATCATTCTTGTTGCTCTCTCTGGACCCTCTCCAATTTCTCCACATTTTCTTGAAATGCGGTGCCCAGAAACTAGACACAATACTCCAGTTGAGGCCTAACCAGTGCAGAGTAGAGCGGAAGAATGACTTCTCGTGTCTTGCGCACAAACACACCTGTAATGCATCCCAGAATCACGTTTGCTTTTTTTGCAAACAGCATCACACTGCCTTGACTCATATTTAGCTTGTGGTCCACTATAACCTAGATCCCTTCTGCCATACTCCTTCTAGACAGTCTCTTCCCATTCTGTATGTGTGAAACTGATTGTTTCCTTCCTAAGTGGAGCACTTTGCATTTGTCTTTATTTAAACTTCATCCTGGTTTACCTCAGACCATTTCTCCAATTTGTCCAGATCATTTGAATTATGACCCTGTCCTCCAAAGCAGTTGCAATCCCTCCCAGTTATGGTATCTGCCCAAACTTAATAAGCGTACTTTCTATGCCAACATCTAAGTCGTGAAATGAAGATATTGAACAGAGCCGGTCCCAAAACAGACCCCTGCGGAACCCCACTTGTTATACCTTTCCAGCAGGATTGGGAACCATTAATACAACCACTCTCTGAGTACGGTTAATCCAGCCAGTTATGCACCCACCTTATAGTAGCCCCATCTAAAAAGCTGTATTTGCCTAGTTTATCGATAAGTAATACATGCCGAGCACTGTATCAAAATGCCTTACTAAGATCTAGGTATACCACACTCCACATGCTTCTCCCTTATCCACAAGGCTTCTCCCTTATCCACAAGACTCATTATCCTATCAAAGAAAGCTATCAGATTGGTTTGACATGATTTGTTCTTTACAAATCCATGCTGGCTATTCCCTATCACCTTATCACCTTCCAAGTGTTTGCAGATGATTGCCTTAATTACTTACTCCATTATCTTCCCTGGCACAGAGGTTAAACTAACTGGTCTGTAGTTTCCTGGGTTATTTCCCTTTTTATAGATGGGCTCTATATTTGCACTTTTCCAGTCTTCTGGAATCTCTCCTGTCTCCCATGATTTTTCAAAGATAATAGCTAGAGGCTCAGATACCTCCTCTATTAGCTCCTTGAGTATTCTAGGATGCATTTCCTCAGGCCCTGGTAACTTACAAGGCATCTAACTTTTCTAAGTGATTTTTAACTTAGATATAGTTATCCCCACAGCTCAGCACCACAAGGTTCAGTTGAAATGGAAGGAACTCCCTTTGGCATAGAAGTTCTGCACAGTTAGGGGCATACTAGAGTCAAGATCCACTGTGCACACCTTAAAAGATAAGATTTAGTATAGTATTACTATACTAGTATTTAGTATAGTAGTATTTAGGGGTAGGTTGAAAACATTTCAGAATATTTTAAGCAGCTTACAAGTCATGGGTCAAATTCAACCCTCAGATGCAGGTGCATCATAAACTCCATGTCATTCTGTGCATATCTAAGATGAAAACTGGGCCCAAGAGTTTGAAGTTGTTAAGTGGTATGACCAAAACTTTGCGGTGCAGATTCCATTAGAAATCCTTTTGCTTTTAGGGCTAAAACAAGGGTGGGTCTTGCAATTAAGGCACTGCCTTGGGACTCTAGAGTCCTGCAATCAATTCCCATCTTTCCCACAGACTTCCTGTGTGACCTTAGTCAGATCATGTAATTTCTCTAGTCAGGATCCTCAAAGGTATTTAGGTACATATCTCCCATTGAAATCAATGGGAGTTAGAGGTCCAAATACCTTTCTAGTCCATTTTATTTATATTTATATATAATGCTGCACTCATCACCGTAGTATCTGAGCACCTTCCAGTAGTGCAATGAGTAACGTGACTATACATGTGTCACATGTTGTTTGGTCTTTTATCCTCCCCGCCCCCCAACGGGAAAGGTGTGTACAGTGGAGTGTCTGGTTTTGGTGGGGTTTTTATTTATTAATTCAATAAATAAATGTAACTTTAGCTGTGTGTTGATGTTAGAAAAGGCAAGGTTAAAGGAATGTCCCTTGCACTTGCAATGCAAAACTTTGTGATAGTTCTTAGTTCCTGGGAGAGTTCATTCCACAGTCTGGGACTCAGGGGCAGCTCTAGGCACCAGCAAAGCAAGCACCTGCTTGGGGCAGCCCATTTGCAGGGGCGGCAGGGCTCTAGCATGGGAACTGAGAACCAACAGGGGGCTCTGGGAGCTGTAGTTCCTTGGTTAGCTCCCTACCTGTAGAGCCAGCCCCGGAGCAGGGAAAGAACTACATTTCCCAGCATTCCCTTGGCCACGATCAATTGGAAAGGAAGGAAGGGGACCTCATGCGGCAGCGTGCTGTGAGTGCTGTGAATGGTAGTGATACCATATTTTAACATTCAAAAAACAGGACACTCCACCCTGCCACCATCCACTCCCTCCGACTGCCTTCTACCCTCCCAACCCATCCAACCCCCCCCACTCCCTTGTCCCCTGATCACCCTCTCCCGGGACCCCTGCTCCTAACTGCCCCCCAGGACCCCACCCCCTATCTAAGCGTGGCTGGTCTTTGTCCCTGATTGCCCAATCCCAGGACCCCTGCCCCTAACTGCCCCTTGGACCCCAGCCCCTATCTAAGCCTCCCTTCTTGTCTCCAACTGCCCCCTCCTGAGACCCCCTCCAACTTCCCCCTAGGACCTCACCCCCTACCTGTCCCCTGACAAACCCCTGGGACTCCCATGCCTATCCAACCACTGCCTGTCCCCTGATTGCCCCCCCGAACCCCTAACCCATCTAACCCCCCTTCTCCCTGCCCCTGACTGCCCCCCTCCAACTTCCGGCCCATCAACTCCCCGCTCCCGTGTCCTTTTGACTGCCCCCCGGAACCCCCTAAACCTTTCTCCAACCCACCACCTACCCGTGCCACTCAGACCTAGACGTGTCTGGCAGCATGAGCACAACAAATTGCTGCCCATGTTCCCCCCGCGGGCCCACAGCCCCCCCATCCGCCCCACACACACCACCAGCAACCTGCCTCCAGATTGAATACCGTCTTCGTGCTAGCTCTGTTGGGCAGCTGTTACTTCATTTCTCCCAAATCAAATATACTGATCCACTGTAACTTGCTGTAGAAAAAGTAGGATAAAATTGAGCAAGAAATGCTTCCCAGTGGTTATTAGGACTGGAATTGCTATTTTCAACAGTCATTGCCTTTTGTTTGTTTGTTTAAAAGGAAGACAGTGATATTGCATTGGCAAATTCCCCATAGAAAGAAACAGTGGAACAAAAGAATAATATAGGCACCTTAACTTTTCCTCATTCATGGAGGACAGTCTTATAATATGGATCCAGATATCCACTTTACTGCAGCTCTGTAACCATATGGGAACCAATCCTGTCTGTATTCTGTGCACATCCAAAATTCCTGCTGAATGAGCCACCCTGGAAGCGAGTTACCAGTGACCCAGGGCTGTGGCGGAAGGAGGGTGCAGGTGTGTGGGGGGAAGAGCCCAGGGCTGGGGCGGCAGGAAGTGTGGGGGAGTGGCACAGGTGAGGGGGGGGAAAGGGGGAAGCGCAGCACTGGGGCGGCAGGGAGTGTGAGTGGGGTGGGGAGAGCCCAGGGCTGGGGCAGCAGGAGGTGGGGGGGGGAGCCCAGGGCTGGGACGTGGGGCAGCCAAAATTTTTTTTGCTTGGGGCGGCGAAAAACCTAGAGCCAACCCTGCTGGGACCAGCCCCTGGAGAAGGTTCTGTCTCCTGCTCAGGTGAGATGTACCTATATTGTTGAGAGTTCCATTGCCAAAGAACCACAATCTGCGTCCTAGACCTTCAGATGATTTTTTAGGTATCATGGGCCCAGTCCATGGAGTGCTTTGAAAATAAGGACTGAGACCTTGAACTTGATTCAAAATGTTATGGGAAGCCAGTGTAGAGAGTGGAGGACGAGTATGATGTGTTCATGGTAGCCTGTGTTGCTGAGGAGATGCACTGCAGCACTTTGTACTAGTGGGAGTTTCCTAAGTGATGCTGTTTTCTGCCCAGGTATATCATCACATTTCTGTCACCCAGCCAAGATATGATGAAGGCAGGAATAATGGAGGCCAGGTCTTCTTCTGCTAGGCTGTCTCCTAGCCAACTGGAAATGCTAAAAAGCATTACTTACAATTGTTGTGATGTGAGAGCTCAGTGTCGGTGAGAAATCCAAGAGTACTCCTAGACTACGGACTGAACAGACGAACTGTGGATGTGAACTTTCAGTCAATGAAGACTGCATTGTGGCTGCAAACTTCTCAAAATACCATCCTCTGCCCACCAGCATCACCTCTGTTTTGCTTGAGTTCAGCTTCAGCCAGCTGTTCTCCTCCATGAGAGGATCTCATTCAAGCACTGTTCCATCTTGTTGGTATTGGTGTGGTTGTATGTGGTAAAGGACAGGTGGAGCTGTGTGTCATCTGGATATTGCTGGCACTTGAATCTGTGTCATCTGGCCAGTTCACCTAGTGGTTGTGTGTAGATTTTGGAAAGGATCAGAGAGAACTGATCTTTGTGGAACCCAACAAGTGAGGATCTAGAGGTGGAGGTGCAGTTTCCCTCACTACTCTCTGGGTGCATCCCTCCAGGAAGGAGTGAAAACATTTTAATCCATTATCCTGGGCTTGTGCCCCCTGTCTCGGGTGAGACAACAGTATCATGGTCAATAGTACGAAATGCCACAGAGAGGTCCAGGAGGTTAAAAATGGATGTCTTTCCTCTATCCATTGACAGGAGGAGATCATCCATCAGTGCCACAAAAGCAGTTTTAGTTCTGTGTCCTGGCCTCTTGAAATGAGAATTAAGTGCAACGTTTAGCTCAGTCTCGCTGAAATGGGGAGGCAAACCAGGCCAAACATGATTCTAAGTTTCTTCATGTTAGGAGTGTCTTTGTTAATTTTTAAGTGCTGGCAGGTGAAGTGCATGAATACAGTTCCTTGTGGTTCTGCATGAGACATGAAAGTAGCATGACATCTTTTATAAACTGGCCCTGATTTCATGGGGTCTTGGAATGTCCACAACCAGCATGATGGCCAAGATTGTTACTGTTTTGCTTTATTACCTAAAAAATAGCATATTTGTGTGTCTCCCCACACACACACATCTGTCCATCTGCCTAGTGCTTCTGCAACTGTGTGATTAACTCTTTTTCCATTTATTTATCTCATTTTATAATACGGGCCTATCCCAGACTCTAGGAGCAGTGTTATTCTTGAGCTGTATGCCCAGGAAGAGCACCTATCACTCTCAAAATAAATGAACTCCAGGATCATACCTTCCGCTGCAGACATTGTTGGTAGATCCTAACCTGTTCTAAATCATTGTTGCTGCTGCTGTTCGAGGTTTGCCTTGCTTCAGTTATGTCAATGCCTCCTTTCAGCTCTTAAAATCTATGCTGGAGATGAACTAAGACAAATTATGAAGATTGTATCTGTGTATAGTATGAGCTGTAGACACTAATCCAGAATTTCTCTTGCAGTCAGAAGCCTTTGTGACATAAGCATAAATCTTTGAACTATGTGTTGAGCCAGCTGCTACAACATTTAAAAATAGTCAAGTTGGTGCCAATAAGATAGATCACTCAACTTGGGGGCCATAAACAGAAATCAAAGGCATGCATTAGCAATGCCCCAGCGCTAGTATGGTTTCATCAAAAACCTGAGCCACATCCCAGCAAATATCTTATGGGGTTACACATACCCACATGGAATTGTCTGCTGTCAGTTCTGTAACCTGGATCAATTTCGCCCAACTCGGGAGGGTGCAGAATATTTCATGCTGTATCGAAGGCTGACAGCATTTTCTAACCTTTTATGTTAGATGTTATACAGCACACTCTCAGCTGCATAAAGAAGAGGTTTTAAGTCCGCCTGTATCTCCAGCTGCTTGGGTGACAAGTGATTTGGCTATTAAACACTTGGAAAGCGACAAGGCTTATGAGTGGGCCCAGGAAAGCAGCAAGGTCAAAAGTTTAAGCTGTGATCCATAGAAGTCAAAGAGTAAACTAATATTTTCAGCAGTCTAGACAGCATATTAGCAGCTGGGGCTTGCTGTGTTGCACTGCTTTTATAGGAGTTTTCCATACACTGCAAAAAATATTAGGAATGCAGCAAAACCGGAGTCCTTAGCTTTCCTGTTCAGCCATTTATTTCACTATGGGTTCAAAGCTCATCTCTCCATGGCACCCATGCAGAATTAACTAACAGCAAAAGGGCTTGGAGGCTTCTGGGGTGAAAGAGGAGAAAACCCTACCTAGGGAGGTTTTCCCCCACCCCCTCCAAAAAGAAGGATGTAATTTATGTATCCATCTAGGAGCAAATAGAATTTGTGTGTTGGTCATTTCTCTCTGGCTACACCTAATTAGTCTAGCAATGCCACTGATTTCAACAGTTATACCAACATAAAACTGGAGTATAGTAGTGGAGAACTGCATTTGTGTTGTCTCCATTCGCCGTATGTGAAATGCAGATAATGCAAATTTTTTTCTGTCCTGTCTATTTTGATTGTAAGCAGTTTGGGGCTGGGTCTATTTTTAACTCTATGTATGTACAGCGCCTAACACACACTGAGTCTCTGATCTCAGTTGAGGCTCTAGGCACTACATTCATATAAATAAGGAATAATAATAATAAACTAATTACTATTCTATCCTATGAATAGCAATATATTATTGACAAGTCTAACTAATAAAATATGACATATTGAAGTTCAAATACAATAATCCTTACCAAAACTCACTAGGGAAATGCTGCTTTTTCCCCTTAAAATTACCTAAAGTTAAATAATTAAAATGAGGACGCAGAATTACCTGTGCATGCATATGTGTGTGTCAGAATATGAGAATCCTATATCAGTGGTTCTCAAGCTTTTGTACTGGTGACCCCTTTCACACAGCAAGCCTCTGAGTGCGACCCGCCCTTATATGTTAAAAACACTTTTATATATTTAACACCATTACAAATGCTGGATGCAAAGCAGGGGTTGGGGTGCAGGCTGACAGCTTGCAACCCCCCATATAATAAACTTGTGACCCTCTGAGGGGTCCTGACCCCCAGTTTGAGAACCCCTGTCCTATGTGAAACACCTTTGCTAGTCCGGTTCTGCTTTTCAGTTGAGTAGAGACCGAGAGATTATAAGAATTGTGACTATATTAGTAATTCTCATAAATCAGACCCCTTAGCCAAACGGTTATCGATAAACTACTACAAAGTTTGCCTTTCAGGGCAACGTAATATCTTCCAGGAATTATTTTTGAACCTTAATTCATGAGTTTTTAACATTCTACAGGTATGGTTTCCAAAAGCTTCCATTGGGATTGGAGCTGGGCCAATGCAGAAAACATTTGAAAATCCTACCGTGAGTGGTTTGAGTCCTATTCTAGCTAAATACATTTTTATCTGCAGGCATTTTGCATATTGTTGATGAGCTTTTTGCTTAATCTTGTATCCAACCTAGAAGTTCAAGTTGGATCTGATTGGATTCAAATTCAGTTTAGGTCAGTCTGTGGGAAACAAGAAGAAGGGAGAAAGATTCAATGAGGTGGAAAAAAAGAGCCATATGAAGGTGGAGTGTGAGTGAAATATGAAATACAGAGGGACTTTGTGAAAGAAGCAGAGAGGGGAAAGAAGATAAATTATATTAAAAATGTAAATACTCGTGTGTGCGTGTGTAGAATTAGAGGGAGTATGGTAGCACTTGTTTATGAACAGCCCATCTTTTGGAGAGTTCTACATTTAGTACATAAAATAGTCCAACTCTAGCCTTATGAGGTTTGCCCATTCCTCCTATGAATGTCACAATACGGTCCAAGTGTTTGTTATGTTTGAGTCATTTGTTCTTATTGACCTTATTCATGTATCGCCCAGAGAGAACTGGTTTAGGGTATCATGGAGCAGGGGCTGAGAAACAGCAGAGTCTGTGGGGAGGGGTACCCCGTGCTAGACACTTGATACAACACAGAGGACTGAAAGTTGATAGTTGCCCTTGCAACCATCTGTGAAACTTCTGCATGTAACTAAGTGCTTACTACTATGGCAATTTTAGAGTTGAGATTTTTTTTTCTTCCTGTGTTTCCAAGAGTGTATCAGAAGTCAAAATCCTGACAGCACCAGGTGAGCTGCAGAGATTCAAATCCATAGAAACTCTGCTGGTGTTCATAGTATGTGAAGATGAGACAAGGGAAGCTTTTTCAGCACATTATATAATAACTCGCTGCACTGTCTATTAATAAAATTGGCACGTACATGGGTAAATTCATCTGGGCTCCACTAAGCATTTATCCCATGAGGTCAGGCTGTTATAAGTCAAGCTGAAGTTTCATTGGCTATTAAGAGCACCCTTCCATTATATTCTGTGCATTTAAGAAACAGAAGGAACAATTAATTGCTGAACAGACTAAGTATAGCCAGGAAATGCATCTTTCCACTCTGCACGAATGTGTTAGGAATATCTTAACATCCCAGTAATTTGAAAGGTGTTCCAGTGACTCAGAGCCATAGCCTTGGCTGGTGTAAATTGGTATAGCTCCACTGAAATCAATGCAGCTTCATCAATTTACACCAGCTGAGGATTTGGCCACACATAACAGGAACTGGATGAAACCCTTTCGTGTATCAGGTAGTTTTATACATTAGCACTATGACGTAGGCCTGCCTTTCTCCCTCCCCTCACAAAAAGTATTTAAACCTTTTGCTTATTGTGCCCTGAGCCCCTACCCCACCCCCGCCATATATATTTCACACACTCTTGAGTCCAACACTGTACAAGAAGAAACTTGTGATTGTTGAACAAAAAGCTGCTGCTCCTGTTAGGTTGGGTCTTTCAGGTTTATGGGGTTATCCTAATAAAATCTAGGAATGTTAAGAGGCAGTAGCGTTAGAGACCACCAACTACTTTATTGTTCAAGCATAGAAGAAAAATACTGGTAAACCTACTGTACCTGAGACTCAGTTTGTAGCTGTTTCACTTAGCAGATTCCTTGGGCTTCTATTCAGAAATATAAAGGAAAGTTTAAAGATCTTTATTTTGAACGGGGCGCTAATTCATTCTTCCAGATTGTCCAGCTTCAGTGCTTAAATATTTAACTTATTTCACTGTTAAGAAAGTAAGCTCATCACTGAATGTGTCATCCAGGGCTGCTGAAACTATTTTTAAAGTGGGGGTGCTGAGAGACATTGAACCTAACTGTAAATCCTGTATATAATGGAAACCAGGGGGTATGGCAGCACCCCTCATTCCAGCACCTGTGGTGCCATCTAATATACAGTAGGTAGGGCATGGAATAATCACATCTGACCAAACTTTGTCTATTTGTTGCTGTAATGGTTTAGATTTTCAGCTATTTATATGCTTCTCACCCCCAAAAATGTAGAATCAGGGCACCTCAAAACATTACTGAATTTATCCTCGCAACATACCTGTGAAGCTAGGCACAGTTAACCCCATCTTATAGATGGGGAACCAAGTCATCCAGGCTCAGAACTTAAAAGGTATTTAGAGGCCTAACTCCTGTTGATTTCTAAATGTCTTTGAGGCTCTGAGCCCAAGGTCACACAGGAAGTCCGTGGTGGAGGTAGGAACTGAACCCATGCCTCCTGAATACCAATCCAATGCTCTGCTCATAAGACCATCAATTAATTTTCTCACTGGTCCTGCTAAGGAGTAGCAGAGGCCATGACTGGAAAAGAAACAATTTAGTGTTCCCCATCACCAAAGTAGGTAGCTGAAGTAGAGTGAGCTGGCCAAATGGCCATTAGCATTGCTATTGTTCTCCCTCTCCTTATTCCACCAGTTGTGCCATTTTGCCATTAATTATAGATTCATCATTCGTTACATTCCCATTTCCATTATGAAAACTATCTTTTGAAGGATTGGATACTTAAGCCCAGATTTTTCAGAAGTGTGAATTCAGAGCTGTGAGCATCGTTTTCTCATAAGACCATGCTGCAGCTGCCTCGTGCAATACATGATTGTTTACAAAATTCAGAAAATCCGAGTCTGTCTGTGAAAACCTGCTGCAACTTGACATGCAGGGTCAAGTTTTCAAGGCCCAACCCACAGTTGTTCAAAAGGCTTTGGCAAAATCCTGACTTTCCATTTGTAATTGCTCCCCAGTAAACCAACTTGCACATAGAAATGCTGGGCTGTCCACATAAGGCACTGCCTGTCCATTTCATGGGGCTTTTGAAACTCGTCCAAAGGGCCTGCCTATGGAGCTGTTTTCCCCTCTCCCTTTTGTTGATGTAGAAAAGAAAACATCAGCTTGGCCGTTTTAAGTTATACAGTTGAGTGGGGAAAAATAGTTGTTAAATGGTTTTGGAGACATTTTGGCCTCCTTAGCTTAAAAAGTGGCTCGATTTAAATTAAAACATGATATTTGGCAAAGAATGAGTTCCAGAGATACTCTTGCTAGTTTCAATATTTAGAGGAAAAAACTGTGGCCAAGATCTAGAGGTTTCAAAATCAGCTGTAGTGTGTAGCCAGCATGTTCATTGACCTACCCACACATTTGTTCTCTCGCTCACACACACAGAATTTATTCATCCCAAGATGCAACTGTGCATCTGTTTTATATATTTTACTAGTCACTTGCAGTGAGCATTTACAAGTGTAAGAGCAGGAAAGGTGAAAAAAGCCAGGCGAGACAATGTGTTTGCCAGACAAGGATAATGACATAAAGGGTAACAAATCTCTTAGATTCACCCTCCACATAATCCCCGTGGGGATCCAAAGGTGTTACCTGGATCGTTTTGAGAGGAGGTAAGGAATAAATGCCTGCTAGCAAAAGGCACAATTATTAGAGTTTATATGCATGCCACTTGAGGGGGGAGCTGGGTATTTCATCGACAAAATCATAGATCTCTACTACTTGAACTAAAGGGAATCTCCTTGAGCGGGTGATATAGTAGTCGGTCTCACGTTCTATCTGTGGACCAGCCACTAATACACACTTGTACTAACACAAAGACGTACATGAGGATTTGAAGCAAAGGACATGAATGTACAAGAGCAGATGTAGTCTAGCTAAGGCCCAGATCTACCCCCAGACAAATTCATTATCTCCCCAGGTGATCTCTTGCCTTCCTTCCCATGCCTGAGTTCTTAATCTTCCTCCCAAGAGAGGCAGCCCATCCCGTCCCTGCTAGCAACTGACTAGCCACAATTAGCAGTTTCTTCATTGGCTGCTGGTCTCCCTCCAACAGTGAGGTCCAGCTCTCAAAAAACCGATGAACCTTCTTTAATCTTTTTGGGGGCAAGTGTAAGCTAAGGACGGGACTCTGTTCTGGAGCCTCCTCTTCCTTCAGTTTCATTTTATACTTACAAAATATTTTCTCCAATCTACCAAACTTGCCCAATTGAAAAGGTTGAAGATGTGAAATCTGAGGAAAACAGGCTTACCAGAAAATGCGTAAAAACAAACTACCTCTGGGTTCCCCAGAATCCTTCTTACCACCCCAAAAGAATGCATTCAAGAGGCCAAACTTCTCAGGAAGCAGCTGCCACATTAAATGCTTCTACCTGGGAATCCAGCCCACAGTAGTGGGGAAGCTAAATTGATTTTGAAAACTTTAAAGTGAAATTGCTTTAAAAATCAGCTTATCACAGATCTACCATTCAGCTGGTGCTTCAACAACTCAGACTAAAAGCAGGAAAGAAAACTCCTTCACCCTGCAAAGATAAGGAGCTTTTAGCACAGGCTATGTCAAATCTCATTTAGAATAAGTAAGCAAACTTGCAGTATTTTGCATTGGCTATATTTCTCTTTTATTTTATTGTAATGAAGGTTGGCAACCCACATTATGTACCAGCCTCTTGGAGGGACCATGTCAGCATAAATGTTTGGATGATGCAAATTACATCAGCATAAAGGTGCCTCAGTTAGTATATCGCTCGTGTATGTGCATACTTGGCTGCTTGCATTGGCACTGCACCGACTCACCAGGAATGTTTGTGTCAATGCAAAATGTGGTGCACCCTGGGTAGGTATTCCAGTGTCCATGCTCTACTGACTGGCACAGTGTCTTTTGGGGAATTTTTGCAGTGCATTGTGGGGCACACACAAGTCATGGAGAGGGGGCTGGAAGCAACAAGTTAAGCAACAAGCAACAAGTTAAGTGCCCATCATGCAACTTTCTCTATCCCATCATGTCATCTTTATCCCATCATTTTTGTTCCTTTTTTTTAAAAACCCAGAAACACATGTGGCACTTGTTGCTGTCTGCCATTTCTGACAGAAGCATGGAGCCTGCACAGTTCTGCGCTATTGTCATGAACATGGCAGATATAGGATGAATGATCCCACAATATTTGGAGAGCCGCAGGAAGTAGGGGGAATGGGGAACATGACAACAATATAAGTTTTCTTGTAGCATTCATGGAGCAGCTTCAGACTGTGGAGTGCTTCTTCTGGGCCTGAGAAATGAGCACTGATTAGTGGGATTGCATCAGAATGCAGATTTTGGATGACACTAAGTAGCTGCAGAACTTTTGGATGTGAAAGGCCACATTCCTGGATCTGTGTGCTGAGCCTGCCCCAGTGCTCCAGTGTCTGGATAGCACAATGAGAGTTGCATTGACAGTTGACAAGCAAATGGTCATTGCACCAGATTGCTACTACTTAGTGGGAAATAATTTTGGAGCTAAAAATTCACTGTGAGGAATAATGTCATGCAGGTGTGTGGGACCATTAATAGTATCCTGTTACGGAGGACTGTGACTGTAGGCAATGTGCAGGACATCCTAGATGCATTTGTGGCTATGGGGTTCCTGAACTGCAGTGGGGTGATAGACTGCATACATATTCCTATTTTGGCCCCAGCCCACCTTGCCACAGAGTATCAACAGAAAAGGCTACCTTTGTATGGTTATGCAAGCGGTGGATCAGTGGAGATGCTTCACTGGTATGTCTAGGGGCTGGTCAGGGAAGGCACATGACACTCACATCTTTAAGAACATGACACTGTTCAGGAAGCTGCAAGCAGGGACATTTTCCCAAATAGCAGATTACCGTTTGCAGTTTTAAAATGCCAATAGTGGTCTTGAGAGATGCAGACTACCCCTTGCTTTCCTGGCTCATGAAGCCATACATTGGCCACCTTGGCAGGAAAGATTCAACTACTGGGTCAGCAGGTGCAGAATGACAGTCAAATGTGGTTTTGGTAGATTGAAGGGGCGCTGGCGGTGTTCACTCACTAGATTAGATATCAATGAGAAAAAAATATCCCAATAGTTATAACTGCCTGTTGTGTTCTGCACAGTATGTAAAGGCTGTTACAAGGAGGAGGAAGAAAAATTGTTTTTCTTAACCTCTGAGGATAGGATGAGAAGCAATGGGCTTAAATTGCAGCAAGGGAGGTTTAGGTTGGACATTAGGAAAAACTTCCTAACTGTCAGGGTGGTTAAGCAATGGAATAAATGGCCTAGGGAGGTTGTGGAATCTCCATCATTGGAGATTTTAAGAGCAGGTTAGACAAACACCTGTCAAGAATGGTCTAGATAATACTTAGTCCTGCCATGAGTGCAGGGGACTGGACTAGATAACCTCTCGAGGTCCCTTCCAGTTGTATGATTCTATTGATTCCTGTCCATTTCTGCCAAACATACTCCAGCCGGGGCTCTCACAGGTCACTGAATGTGACGCTGTGGTTTTCCTTACTTTGCCCTGATGGATGTAGCCCATAATGCCACGTGGACTATTGGGAGGTACAGGAAGCTGCTGAAATGGAGTTCTCCATTGATTGCAGAGGGAGGCGAGCCTGTGGCTGTTGGACCTGTAGGTCAACAGTTTTCAGCATCTGTGTTTGCTGTCTGAGAAGCCCTGTTATGTCCTGGTGCATCTCCCTCTCCTTTTCCTGCGGGAACTCCTGGCTTTTCTCCTCTCCACTGTTTCCTTCTCCAGGCTGCCTGCTATATTCACCACCAGGCCCTCTGTTCACTGTCCAGTGCAGCAATGGTTTGCAGCATCTAGGTGGATATCAGGATCAGGCATTCCATGGGTGCGGAGGGGGCACCTCTCAAGGCTGCAATGACAGCAGCTACAGATCAAACAGACAGATGTATCATTGTACTTAGAGTCACAATGGAAAGCAAAAGATAAGATTCAGAACTCCCTTCCTTTATTCGCATGAGAGTTTTAAATAAAGCCTGCTTATTGCCACTTCAGGTTTGGAGCACCTCTGCACAGCACTGCTCTCCAGCCACAGCCATGGTGAGTATGAGGGACAAGGCGGGGAATGATGATATCCAGTTGCATGAAACATTAAAAGGTTGGCCCTTGTTTCCATGTGTATGAGCACAGGGCAATGGCACTGTGTACTGCAGTATTTTCCACAGGCAGTGGTGATTTTAGCTGATCTCTCACTCCTGAGGGTCACAAAGGCACAGAAAGCACAGTTGTTGCTGCCGTCTTGAAGCCACCCAGGCCCATATGCCACTAGCCCATGGGAAAGTGTTCTATTGCAGAGGAAGAAATAAGGTAGCCATCACTAGAAACCTCTGGGAGAGGTTGCAGAGTACCTCCATGAAAGTTTCATTGAGCTCACTCAGGAGGATACAAGGGACTTCTCTGTGTACACAAACTAACTGCTCTGCATGGCTTCCCTGCCTAAGCCCAAAGGGGAATGAAAAGCAGATAACAATTCTACCTCTCTTGGTTGTACCTCTACCTCTTCTCACAGGCGTCAGACAATGAAAAGTAGATATTTGTGTCCTGCTAACTTGGGGTGCGGCCAGGTGCCATCTTCACATTTAAACATTTTAAGGGAAAAATGCATTCCCACACTTACCCGAGGTGCCTTCCCCTGGATTGAGCTTGTTCGTGGGACTGGCTAGGCTGCAGTGGAATCTCAAAAGATCCTGTCTTGCAGCATAGCTGGTTAACTCAAGTGTGTCCCTCCTCCTCCTCACTGCTCATGGAAGGGTCTCTGTTCAAGCTCCACTGAGCTGTCCATGATGGTCTGCAGGGTGTTGACGGGGTATGGCAAACAACTCATTGCAAAAGTGGCAGGTCTGCGGGTTGGCACCAGATTGACTGTTGGTTTCCTTGGCCTTGTATTATGCCTGCTGCAGTTCCCTTGGTTTCACACAGCACTGCGGCTGGTCCCTGTTTTACCCTGTCTCCTGCATCCCTGTGCAATCTGCTTGTAGCCGTCCATGTTTCTACGACTGGTCTATAGTGGTGCTTGGACAGTCTGATCTCCCCAGGCCCAGGAGATCCAATATCTCCTGTCTAATCCAGGCAGGAGTGCATCTAGAGCAGTGACACAGACTTCAGTCCTTCAGGAGCCAAATTAGCAATCAAGATTACCCAAAAGAGCCATAGTAGTAGGTGAATTAATTGTTTAATTTACTGTATATTATTCTTACAGCAAAATGACTGACCAAGTAGTATTTATTTTATCAACTACAATTGGTTAATAACCCAGTAAAAGCATCCTGAATGGTGACTAACATAGACTGGTTAATAATTAAATCACACTGTGTTTTAATACCATGTTCTGCAAAGAGCTGCAGGAGACACTTTAAAGAGCCACTTGTGGCTCACAAGCCTCTGTCTGAGTATTAGTTGTCTAGAGCATGTAGCTGGCATGGTCGGTTGGGCAGTTGCATACAACAGTGGAGAGCTGCTGGGTGTGCTTGCCAAGCTGGACAGTCAGGAAAAGGCATTTCAAAAATACGCGATAGTTTTAAAGAAGAGAATGGTGACTTCTGGTCTCTCAGACCCCTTGACAGTGAAGTTCACCATTGTGACCAGAGTGGTTGCTGTCGGGCATTGTGGGGCAGCTTCTGGAGGACTGTGAGGGTCGACATAAGTCACACAGTGTCTGTGCTCACACTGTGTCAATCACAATATGTTGACTATGGCTCAACGCTGTTTGGGGAGGTGGTTAGTGCGTTGCTGTAAGCAGGCACATATATCGATGGGAGACAAATTTGCATGTAAACACATGCACAATTAAGTTGATAGAACGCGACTTAATGTCGACCTCTCTCTGTAGTAAAAACTAGGCCATTTGGTGGCATATGTGTTATACTCTTATGTTAAATTGGTAGTTCAGAAACAAGGTTATATTCTAAATTGCACCAACAACATTTGTGTGCATGTCCTTTGTTGTTTATGTCCAGCTGTTAGCAAAAGAGCAGATTGGATTAGAAGTACAGTACCTGTTTGCTAGTGCCTATTTTACATACAGAAATTTGGGGTTTTGCAGACACTGGCCATAAAGAATCAAAAAAATCCATGACTTACCATAGTCAAGATTGAGACACCTTAACTACGGCTGACAACAAAATGGAATCTTTTACTCTCAGACTGCAAGGTCAAAACAGGTACAAATTAGACATTCTCTGCTGTTTGCATTTCTGAGGTTAAAATTTAGCACGGTTATGATGACTTCTTTGCAGCATTGTTCATGGTGAGGACTATACACCTCTCCTGTGCAGAGAAATTAATGAACAGTTCCACATGGGAAAAGACACAGCCCAAGTATTGACCTCCTTGTTAGGAGAAGAGCACAAGGAGGACTGAATATGCCCTCAGCACCTCAGTAAGGCTTGCTGCTTTGCAAAGTGTGGTGGGCAAGACTGACCTCTGCAGGACAAAAAGAAATGAGCCAATCTCAGGGAAAAAAGATAGATGGCAAATGAAAACAGAAGCTTTCAGCAGCAAAGCCACAAAATGAGTATTTCTCTTATTCTGGGGGGAGAAAGTGTCATCTACCGTCCAGCGGTGCTGGAACAATTTTTATACTAGGGTTGCTGAACCAAACTGTAAACCCTCTATATAATGGAAACCACTTCAAGCCAGGGGGTGCGACAGCACCCCTAGTTCCAGCATATACACCGGAATCATCTTGCCTCTTTCTCTGCTTTCTAGAGCCAAACACCACTGAACATTTGCAGGAGAACTGGATGAAACTTGTGTAACAACTCTAGCCCACAACTGTCTCCAGTCGTTAGCAGCCTGAAGCACAGGACAATTTGCCGAGGTTCAAGAACCTGGGCTGAGTTACACTTCTGGGTTAAGGCTATTTGCAAAGGGTGGTTTTGGCCCAAAACAAGACACACACTTCCATTTTGGCTGAGCATGAATTTTTGGGTTCATGCGACCTTGAAACTCAACCCCAAACTCAAGGGTTTGCAAGCACTTTTGGACCAAATGTGCTGAGTTTTCTGCAGTTTGCAGCATGTTGATTCTTAATTTAAGTGCTTTGTTCTTTTGAAAGCTCCATATGATCTGTTCACTGGATCTGAAAGCAGCTTAAACTGTTAAATTGCTGACCTCTTCTTTACTCTCTAATTGCTTGCCAGCACTAGGGTGAGTTGTTTGTACACAGCTTGCACTGCAGATGCTTTGGGGGATCCCAAATGATCTGAATTAAAGCTAGTAAATCTACAAATATCCATTAAAGCAGCCAATTCAGAACCCGGCAAAGAGAGGTGGGAATTAGGATAAAGTTAATAGTTGATCTCAAGTCCTAATTTTTTTAGTTAATCCCAATTTATTTGTGCAGTGGAGTGTGTGTTGTAGGGAGGAGAACAAGAAAAGTTTGCCGCTGCATGAAAGATAGATGCAAGTATCACATGTGTAGTAAGAGGAGGCCCTGAGACATAAACATTGGTATCAGAGGCCTGGTATGAGGCCTAAGGCCTGAACTAAAGTAATGGTCAAGACTTTGCTAACATAAAGCAAAGTGGAGCTGTGAGCCAGAGTCAGGCCCTGCTCACAGAAGCTGGCAAGGAAAGGGCTGATGCTGCAAGAA